>NW_006408608.1:8101463-8153162 GCF_000296735.1 Chrysochloris asiatica
ACACACACACACACACACACACACAAACATGTATATATTTTGGAGTCCTGATATGACGCTATGGGATAAAGCACTGGATCGCAAGGTCAGTTTGAACTGCAAGGTTGGTGGTTCAAACCTAGCAGCCACTCCTCAGAAACCCTATATAGGGTCACTGTAAGTCAGAACCAATTCCACAGCGCATAACCACCACTATCATATATATACATGTATGTGTGTGTGTGTGTATATATATTTTGGAATCCTGGTTTGGTGCTGTGGGATACAGCACTGGACCGCAAGGTCAGTATGAACCATAAGGCCACTCCTTATAAACCTTATACAGATCACTATGAGTTGAAACTGACTCCATGGCATTTAACAACAAAAAATATGTATTTTAAAAATAGCGCAAAAGGTTTTTATATCTCATACCTCATAATATGAACTAAATGAGATCCTGATTATTTTGTAACTGCAAAAAGGAAAGGCTACCTTGGTCCTGGTGTGGCGCTGTGGGTTAATGCAGTGTACTACAAAAGTCAAGTTTGAACCACAAGATCGGTAGCTCAATCTCACCAGACGCTCCTCAGAAACACTATACAGGGACGGAACCAACTCAATGGCACTTAACAACCACTCTTGAAAAAAACTAAGTGTCCCTAAACCTGATTAACAGGAACTGTTAATAACGTGCATCTTAAAATTACAATGGGATGTTAACAAGGTTATAGCAGAAATCAAGTCTCTAATATGTCATGGCTCCCAATTACAATTTTTCAATAAGCTACTAACATATATGAATTTCAATGTAAATGAATGGTAATTTATAAAAGGCACTATTCACGATTTATATAGTATATCCAACAATTTCAAAGTGTTGTGTTGTATGCAATAGGTATCACTAACCTAAATTTAATACTAATGGCCACTCTTCTTGTTGAAGCTTCTAGTTAGTTATCCATACAGAATAAACTGAAAGCAGTATTTTCCCTTCCCTGACTTGACCCTCACTAAATGAATGCTAAGTTGGTCACAGAATACCCATTAGCTTCCCTTGGGAAACTTACAAAATTCAAAATGCAATTTATTTTGAATTATAAGTTTATAGTCAAGACATTTCTAATCATGTGGGCGCTGTATTTAGTAACTAACATCATTTTTTAGCTGGCTATTTTGCCTTGTTTTTATACCCATAACAGCATTCTTTTACCTCAAAGGTGGTGAAAATAGTACAATGCAGTGATTCTTGCAGTGAATCCCTATTTCCTAATGCCTCTTAGGTTAAGTGTCAGAAGGTACACTGTAAGGGACTTACAGGAAATAAAAAAACTCAAAATAGTTGGGGGAAACATGGGATTTATCTAGTTAAAAAATAGTACGTATATATAAGAACATCTACACTTGCAGATAATACCCACTTGACCTGGCTTCAATGACTGGATGATCAGAGCTAAACTAGAAGAAGAAAGAAGAGAAAAAAAAAGAGTAATCTGATACAACTTGATGAACTTGACCTACACCTATGGATGCAGTAGCTCAAAAGAGGGAACGAATCTTTACAACAAGAATCATTCCCACCCCCCCTCCATATACAGAGTAGACAAGGATGGGCAACTTGGACACTGGCTACCCAAAATGGGACGGGCTACAAAGGCAAGAAGTGACTGGCTTACAAGCTCTCAAGAGGGAACCTAGATCCAGAGGGCGTGGAGGAAGGTAGAATCTTGTAGAATCCGATCTGTCTGGGCGGGGCTGATGAAATGAAATGTGGATAGGTGTCTTGTGATATAATAGTGAATAATTGTTATCAAGACTGATTGTGAGGGTTGGAAATGTAAAGGTAGACGTTTTGTAGCAAGGAGGGGAGTGACTGACTTCACAATCTAGGAGCAGGGGACCCTGGGACCTTCAAGGGAGAAGAGAGGAGAGCAGGACCCTACCCAGAGAAACAATGACACTAGAGATGGAGGCAGAGATGATGACGTGGAGAGATGGAGCGGCTGGGAACTCTAGACCCAGAGAGGGAGCGGGTCTGTGTGCTGACGACTTGGGGGCAGGCTTGCAGGATATAGCCTTTGGTCGGTTGATGATGCCTGGAGGAGATTGTAATCATGGCAATGAAATGATATACATAGGATGAATGTAAAGCTAAGTTCTCCCATGTAAACTACCACATAATTCACAATAAAACATTAAAAAAAAAAAAAAAGGTACATATAGCAATGAGAGAATAAGCAGCATACTGAAAACACATAAATACCACAGGCCTTTCTTGATGGAAAGTGTTCAGATGTTTCCTAGACATAATTTATTTTGTACGCTTTTATTTGTTTATGTAAGAAAGGAATGCTTGTCCTCATTATCCAAAAACTTCACTTGCTTTAAAGAGAGTTCATACAGTGGAGTTCCTTTACATATGTAAAGAGCACCTGATCTGAGGTAAATTCAACATTAATGCGGATTTCACATGCAGCTCTCCGGGAAACAACAAGGGCAGCAGCCACACACTTTAACTTCACAGGCACCCTAATGAGGTATTCTTTCCTAGCCCAAAGATTATATAGCCTATCTACAATCACAAAGCTGGAGCCGGATTTGAACCCAGACAACCCAATGAAGACATCTGTCAGGAGCCATGGTGCTGATTCTGCTGCCACAGCACTCCCCAGAAGTGGGCTCCCCAGGAGAAGCAATTCATCCCAATGTCTCACCACATCTCTGGGAGGAGCGAGACGATGCACTCTTCTGTCTTTCAGGACTACTGTGAGAACATGAACTGAGAGTGCTCCCCACCCTGCAGTGTGGCAAGGCGGAGACGGTGTTCTACAATACAGAGCTGAGCCTCACTGCAGCCACACTGGAATGTCTTGTGTAGATCTGGAAGCCTGCAAAGGCACAGCAAGCCGAGGTCTCACCCACAAAGAACACCTTCAAAGGCAACATAGGAAGTGCATTTCACATCTCTTGTTGCATGGTTTCAAATGGCAAAGGCATATGTAAACAGCAGTCAGTATCCAAGGACACATATTTTCTCTATAATAAAAACATTCTTGGGCCTAAACAACAAGCTTAAAAATGTCTTCAATTAATTTCCAAACGTCAAATCCTGAGGCAAAAGATAATGATGCATCTAGAAGCTTACAGACCTCTGGAAAACAAAATGATCACAACGCTTTCTTACCTCCCACATGTATACATTATTCTTAACCTGAGATCTTTTTTTCTTATCGCCAACAAAAGGCCCAAATTTTTTGCCTTTTAAAATTGGTTTCGTGGCCCAGACACCTAGAAAATAAAATCAGTATTTTAATACATATTGCAGTTATTTTAAAGATTGAAAGTATTAAAATCACTTCCGTTTTACCAAACACGTAAAGGGCTGGACTGTTGAAAAGCAACATCAGGTGAGATCAAGTTAATCAAATTAAATCAAGTCTTCAATGGAGAGTTTTACTTTTATTCTTTCAACTCTTCTGTATTTTTCAAATATTCTACAAAGAGCCTACATATATTGTTTTTTAATTAGGAAAGAATCTTTTATGTTAGTACTCTTAAGTTTTTCACATGAAGTTGACCGATAATCACCAACACTACTTGAAAAGAAGCACAAAAACAATTAAGAGAAAAAATATTATTATGTAGTGAAATGATACATAATGTTTAAACTACTCTCTCTACCTGTCTACAGATTGCAAATTGCCTCCAATGAACACGTGTTACTTTCATAAGGTAGAAATACAAGTTTACGATTAAATAATTTTGGAGTCTTTTCGCTTGAAGCAGGAAGTTCTCTACTCCCTAGACAAGTTTCCTTAAAACCCAGCAATGTGGGCAGTTCACTCTTCAGAATTTCAAACAGCCAAGATTTGTACTGCTCTGTTGTTTTCTTAAGAAGTGCCAGTGGCATTGTGGGTTAGGCACTGGGCTACTAACCACAAAGTCAGCGATTCAAACCAACCTGCCGCTCCTTGAAGAAAAAGGAGGCTGTCTGCACCAGAAAAGGTTTACAGTCTCGAAAGCCCCCTTAGAGGGTCACAGTGAGTCCAAATTAACTCAATGGCAGTGGGTTTGGCCTTTGGTTTGGTTGTATTGTTACGTGTATTTCTACTTTCTATGTACTGACCACACACGAACCAAGCAGACAAGATGAAGCAGCAGTTAGGTAAAATGGCAAGACTAGCTCAGGAGTCGAAGAGCCAATAACAGCATCACTTTGGGCAAGTACTTCACCTTTCCGCAGCTACAGAACAGAGATTTGGACAAGCTATGCATCCCACCTTTCTTTAAGTCTGGAATAAGTCACATTTGGTAACAGTTAACAATCCGTTGTTGTTAAGTGTTGTCGAGTCAGCTCTGATTCACAGTGGCCCTCCACACAACAGAACGAAACATGCCCAGTTCTGTGCCACCCTCACAGTTGTTGTTATAGTTGTACCTATTATTACTGTCACCTGGTCAGTCCATCCTGTTGGGGGTTTTCCTCTTTTTCTCTGACCCTCTAGTGATTCCTCCTGACAACATGTCCAAAGGATGTGAGACAAAGTCTCACCATCCTGGCTTCTAAAGAGCATTCTTGCTGTACTTCTTCCAACACAGATTTGTTTGTTCTTCCACAGTCTATTCAATATTCTTTGCTAACACCATAATTCAACTGTATCAATTTTTCTCCAGTCTTCCTTATACAATGTCCAGCTTTCACATGCAAGTGAACTTATTAAAACTATTGAAAATGGCTTGGGTCAGGTGCATCTTAGTCCTCAAAGTGACATCTTAACTCTTGAACACTGTAAAGAGGTCATGTGCCAGAGATTTGCCCATTACGTCGTTTGATTTCTTGACTACTGCTTCTATGAGCATTGATCAATCCATTAGCTGAGCTACAAAACCAACTACTTTTGCCTGGACAATATAAATACCCAAAGTAGTCACTGAATACTATTAAATGAGGATTGGGAAAAGCATTTACTAAAAATATATTCACACACAGACATATAAAACTGGAATATTATAAATACAGGGTTTTAAAAGTCGTGCATCAACGTGCTATAGTCCAAGACTGTATTTTGACTAAATTTTTATAGCTTACTTCCCTAGACTTCTTTTTAAAGATTAAGCCATAACAACACACAAGTTTGATTTTTATTCAATGAGAAATCCTACCCAACGGCATTCAGATAATCTAAGGCCATATTCAAATATCTACTGAGGGTCTATGAAACGTCAGGCATTAATGATATAATTAGTCCTGGTGTGGCGCTGTGGGTTAATGCGCTGGACTGAAAAGTCATTTTACAGTAGTTCATACTCATCAGCCACTCCTCAGAAACCTATACAGGGACGCTATGGGTTGGAACCAACTGGACAGTACTCAACAACAACAATATAATGATAAACAAGAAATGAAGGTACCCAAATCAATGTCAGGAGTAGATTAAGAACACAATTACAAAATAACAAAGGAAACATCATAAAATAATCAGACTCATCAGAAGGGAGGGAATCCCATATTTTAAGGAAAAAAGAAGAAATCCAGAGAAAAGGACCATTTGAGCTGAGTTATGGTGGATATGGACGTGTGTGTGCAGGCACCGCATGTGCATGTGTCCATATGTACTCTGGTTTCATCTTTATAATCCATATCTACCCTGAATCTGTGATGGGAAAAAGTTCATAAACACCACATAATCCTGCAAACCTAAGTATAAATCTGTTGCTTGTATGGTGAACTCCCTACCTCAGACGCACCCCAAAGGAAGTCCGGCTACAGTCTTTCCTTCTCCCCATCTCTCTCTGTGACCATGGTAATACACTCACCAAGCCGGGTCTTGTCCACAGCAGATGGGAACAGCCTCACTTCCTCCGGAAGTCCTCGGAGTACATGTTCAGGTACCTCAGCCAGGGTCTCGGTGGCTGCCACAGACTCAGTAGTGTTCTGCAAATCAAGAAACAGAAGGATCAGAACACAGTTAACGTTTCATTTTCCAGCCCAGTAAGCAAATATGCAAAGCGGTAACTGAAACCTGAAGCTGGCAGGCCAAAGCCAAACCCAAGCAATGATGTGAAGCCTTCAGGAGAGGCTTTGGTGTCTGTCTGTGAGGCTCCACAGGGACCACTGCACTCCACGCATGTCTCTGTTCATCTGTTTTGTCCCCGCCACCTGTAGCCATTTTCAAACTATGTAAACTTCGGGCTCAGCGTGGCTTTAAATTCCCACAGGATCTAGCAGCAAAATACAGTTAACGCTGCATTTCAAATCAAAGGCTACCACCAGCACTCGGCACACCTGAAACATGAAAATCAACGTTTCATACTTACTGAATACTGTGGGCACATCCTGCCACTCTGACCAACCCAACCACACCCCATGCATGTTCTCACTCCATCAGAATGCCCACCCCCAAAAGACACGCCTTCTCTCAGTTTCTAACTGGGAGCGTGATCTTTCCAGGAAACAGCAACTGACCATAATATATCAAGTCACCACTTACCATACGGACGCTAAGAAATCCAGGCTTTGAACAACTGCTAACCAAAGATTAGGCTAGGATTCACCCTATTCTTACTACTACTCTATACGTAGCTCAGAAATAGCAGGGGGGATTCCTGCCAACTGTCACAAAGTGGCACTTCTTTCAAAACTAACTTTCAAATCAGGAAAACTAAGTGACCATCAAATAGTACCACACATGAGGGGGTCTTCAAAAAGCTTGTGGAGAAATTCTATCATCTTTTCATTCAACTTTTCCACGAACTTGCTAGGGCCCCCTCATAGGCCCTAGGGAATGGCTGTGCACACACATCTGGCACTGTTCACAACAACGGGTTTTGTGGTGTGAGTGTAGTAGACAGTGTTTGATTTCACTGCAAAGGGAAACATCTCTGAAGGACTTTTAATGGAATTGATACAGGCAAAAACAAGAACAAAAACCACTCCAAGCTAAAAAGGGTAATTTCCCTTACAATAATGCATCTCTTTTAGCTTTTAAGAACGTTATATGCCAAGGAAAGAAGAGCAACTAAATTTACAGGTTCCCAGCATTTTAATGTTTTATTCTTAGCATCAACTACTACTTGAAATAAATCCCAAAGCAAAGAATAAGTCATTTGAAGGCCCGTTTTGAGTTGAAATACACAGGAGAGGGCATGTGTGGGCTAAGCGTCATTTCTTGGGTCCAGCAAGGCCCCAGGAGTTACCCTTCAGAAGACACAAATGCGTCTCCCCGTTTGATTTGCAACTTAGCCCCGCCACGGTGCCACTAAGCACAATTTAAATGTCTTCTGAAACATGGAAGTATCAAATCCACCCCTGGAAAATGGCCTTAAGGTATTTTTTATAAAGGTGTGAGTACATTTAATACACACACTTCTCACTTCTAAACAGTGTCCTCATTTTTTAATTCTTCATTTATAAACTGCAGTTTTGGAAATGTGAGCAATTTTTTCCAAGAATGAGAAAGGGTATTAAATTTGGCAGTTTGTCTCCTAGGACACATAGCAATTATTTTACAACACTGATAAATAATATGAACAAACCCCAGCAGGAGCTATGAGCCCTACTATCATTTAGCAGAGCGTTTGCCCCCTTTTCTCAGATGTAACTCTAAACAAACCTTAAAAGGACTTGACACCCTACTGATCATCCCTTGAAAAGCCCACTGTCTGGTAATCTAAACAGATACTTCTAGGCACTCTTTCACTACAAACTGTAACAACTTCTTTACTGAGCTGAGAGTTTTACTCTAAACAGCTACCCCTCCCCCATACATACACCCACACAGAGGAAGAAAAGGAGGCTGCTAGCTGTTCAAACTCATAAGCCGCTCCTTGGAAACCCTATACAGGGTCGATGTGAGTCGCCCACTAGACAGCACTTAACAACAACAGACAATGTACAATTTCCTCAGGTCTAGGATGCGAATCCTTGTCCGTCTCACTTTAGAGTCCGAGTGTAAAGCTACTGTGGTGTTTCCAGGTAATTGCTAGAATATAATCTCAGAACCTCAGCCCTGAAACCTCCCAACTTCCAGGGACAGGTCAGCAAGGGACTGAACTTAAGGCAGGAATGGCCATTCCTATAGGAAACACGTAACTTGAGTGCAAATTAGAGATCCCTTGGATTAAAATTTCTGAAAACTCCTGTGAATATGAAGGAAAATGCCTATGCAGGTAATGCTTTTGGTTAACCCAATCTTTCTCATGGGGGTTCATTTATCTAGTTAAGGAAGGTTCCCCAGCCCATTCACACTACAATGAAATGCAAATACAACCCACACCAACATATCCAGGCCTCCAGCCCCCAGCTGGAATCTCCACTGCAGGGGCTATGACCATCTCTGGAACATTTCTAGAAAACAGTAACTCAACAACTAGAAGAAAGAGGACTTGTGGACAGGAGTGGTCTGCCTTCAGAGAACCACCATCTCTCCTTTCCTTTCCTTTAGAGCTCTTACCACAACTTTAAATAATTGTCTAATTACGCTGCTATGAGACAGATGGTGTCTATCTTATTCAATGTTGCATTCCGAGGCTTAGCAGCAAACCTTAAATGTTTGTTGTCACTGGAATATTTCTGTTGGATGAATAAATGAGTCTTTCTTTGTAAGCTAACAAGCCTTTTTCGGGGAAGAATGAAGGGGCATGAGTTAACAAAAGAAAAGTAGTCTTTCCGCATGTGGCGGAATTTCTCGAATTTAAGTATTATTCTGGGTCTATATAAGAATTCCTTGTTAGAAAATATGCTCTCATTCCAAGAAACCAATTTGCAAATAAACCTTTGGAACAAAAGAATTTTTTTTTAAATTCTCAACACATCATAAACTGGGATACAGACATCCTTAGTTTTAGATGGAATGTTAGGCTCTAAGTAGGGTCATCTTGGTTCTTACACTAAAGAATCACAATTTGACTCTGGGATTATTTCCCAAATCAATCTTATTGAAAAGAAACTGCAGTATCTCCTCAATTTACGCACACATCTGAGTCCCTGTAATGAACCAGGCAATGCTCAAGGCAGCCCACCATCCCACCTGACTTCATGTATCACCATTTAGTGAGGGCAGCACAAAATAACCAAACAGACGTAGGCCAGGGAGTTACTGGTGCTCCGAAAACAAATCAAGCACACACAAAAAAAGATCAAGAGATGAGGGTGATGCTGTTTAGAGTATCTAAGAGTACTTATGACTCCTGGTATTAACACCATTGGGCTGTGAGCCACATGGTCGGCAGTTCAAGCCCACCAGCTGTTCCTTGGAAATCCCATACACAGTTGCTATGAGTCAGAACTGACTCAGCGGCACTTAATAACAACCAGAGTACTGAGATATTCACCACTGGACCAACAAAAAACATCATGATAAATGTAGAAGAGACTGAAGTAGTCAAAAACTTCATTTTGCTCAGCTCAACCGTCAACATTCATGGAAGCAGCGGTCAAGAAATCAAACGATGTATTGCATTAGGCAAATCTGCTGCACAAGACTTCTTTAAAGTATTCAAGAGCAAAGACATCAGTTTGAGGACTAAGGTATGCTGGACCCAAGCCATGGTATTTTCAGTAGCCTCACAGGCATGCAAAAGTTGGGCAATGAATAAGGAAGGCCAGAAAAGAATGGATGCATTTGAGTTATGGTGCTGGAGAAGAATATTAAAGGTACCATGGGCCATCAAAAGAACAAACAGATCTGGGTTGGAAGAAGTACGATTGGAATGCTCCTTAGAAGCCAGGATGGAGAGACTTCATCTCTCCTACTTCATACATATCGTCAGGAGGGACCAGTCCCTGAAGAAGGACATCATGCTTTGTTAAGTGGAGGGTCAGCGAAAAAGACAGAGACCCCTTCCCCCGCCATCCCGCCGCCCACCCCCCTCAACTAAATGGATTTGCACTATGGCAGCAGCAATGGACCCAAGCATAGTAGCAATGCTGAGGAAGACATAGGACTAGGTGGTGTTTCATTTTGTTGTACATAGGATCGATATGAGCGGGAACCTAGTCGAAGGCATCTAACAACAGCTAGAGTACTCACTCATAAGAGACCTCTCTAGACGTAGAAAAAGGGTCATGTCAGAAAGGGAAACAGCAAGGGCAAAAATTCTGAGCTAGGAAGAGGCTTAGTGTACTTGGAGGACGGACAGGTAAAAAGCTTCAGGTGGCCTGAGTACAGAAAACGAGAGAACAGCAGCTAGAGGTGAAAACAAGGCGTAATGTCCAGAGAGAACCACATCCCCTAATTGCTTAGTTCCTCTGAGGGTGAGAAGTGGGAGGTAAGAAGGCAGCCAGAGCCAAGTCAGCCCTGAGCTACTGTGAAGGACACTAGCGCTTCCTTCCTCCTTGAGTGGCTAGAAGATGCCCTGAGCTCCAAGGTGGCCAACAATCTCCTCTCGGTCACTCCTGTTCTTGCTGCCCCTGAATCAAAGCACATTCCTTGGTTAAGGGCTTTTACCCTATGACTGTGGTAAGTATGAATAAATTACAAAGACTTTCCTACTTTCCTATTAGGTCAACCTCAGTTAAGGACTCTCTATTTTGCTGCTTAATGAAGTACAGGATCCAAGCGTACATCAATTAACTGTTCTGAACAGATAGTCAAAATGTATTCAAGTTCATTTAATAAATTATTCAGCTATTGACTATTAAATGATCCCAGCAATCCCTTGTTTCCCCAACTCAAACTCAAAGGCTGTCAAAATTCCCTCCCCTCCCCAACAAACGGCTACAAATCTCTCTCCTGCACCGATCCCATCTCAACAAGTACTTCCCAAGTGCCTGCTCTAGGCAGCCACTGTGCCAGCCAAATACTGCAGATGCACTGGTTGATACAGTTGATCAAGTCACACCCATCATGGAACTCAGTGGCTAGAGGACCACCAGCTGTTCCATGGGAGAAAGATGAGGCTTTCTGCTCCTGTAAAGATTTACAGGGTCACTGAGTCAGAACCGACTCCACAGCCCACCACCACCACCTCCACCACCACCACCACCACCTCCACCGCCCCCACCACCACCACCCACCACCCACCACCACCACCACCAAGGTAAGAAACTTTAGTTACTCTGTGTCTCCAATCTTGATCTTTCACAGCGCCTGGAAAAGGTCGTTCTACTCATTTCCCCTGATCCCTTTCCTCTAACCCAGATGGTCTTCCAGTGCTGGGTGGGGTGAGGAGCACAGATACCTCACTCTGCTCTGGGACTAAGATCTGTGCTACCTACTTCACATGCATTCTCTCATTTCACACTCACAACATATCTCTAACATAGATGTGAGTTTGTCAGACTGTGGTGGCTTGTGTGCTGCTGTGATTCTGAAAGCTATGCCACTGGTATTTCAAATAACAGCAGGGTCACCCATGGTGGACAGGTTCCAGCAGCACTTCCAGACTAACACAGACTAGGAAAAACGACCTGGCAACCCACTGCTAAATATTAGTCAATGAAAACCTTAGAAGTCACAATAGAACACTGTCTAACTAACTTGCCTTGGATACACCAGGAGGAAGCAACTGCTGGAGGAGGACACACTGTGTTTGTTGAAGTGGTACAGAGGGTCAGAGAGGCTAAAGGAGCCCCTTGAGAGATGGGTCAGCACAAAAGCCACGAAGGGCTCAAACGTACCAGTAATTGTGATGATGACACATGACCAGGCAACATTTCCTTCTACCCGTGAGAGACAGTCAACGGGCAACTGGACAGCAATTAGCTACCTCCCGACCTACAGCACATCAATGGAGTGCTGAGTGTATGTCAGACACTGCTCTAAGCATCTTAGCTCGTGTCATCTTCTAACTTCGCCCTGACCGTGGTGGTTCCATGATCTTATAGCAGAACCTGAGACCTGCCTCAGTTACAAGTAGAATGAGGACTCCAACCAGGCGGTCAGGCCCCAAGTTGCCTGGTTACTAAGTAGTACAGCCAAGGTAAAATCTAAACAGTTAGACTCCAGAGGCCACATGTTGAATACCAAATTTGTAGGGTCTCATAATATGAGTTGGTGGTGGTGTTAACTGCCGTCACGTCAGTTCTGACCCATAGCGACCCTGTATAGGGTTTCTGAGGAGCGGTTGCTGCATCTGAACTGTTGACTTGTGGTTCCAACTGATGCTGTAGTTGAGTGATTATCCCACAGTGCCACACCAGGACTCCCATAATAAAAGAGGGGGAGGGTTTCACACAGTTCATGGAGAAATTCCATCATCTTTTAGTTCCATTTCTCCACAAACTTTCTGAAGCCCCCTCATATAGTCCAGAAACATCCCTTCAGGGAGCCCATGAGGACAGAACTATTTTTAAACAATACTATGGTAACTTTGCTGTTTTCATTCTCATTCTCTTCTTAATGCACAGTGGAATTTTCCAAGACTATGATGCGTGATGGGAGTCCTGGTGTGGCACTGTCTGTGCGTTAATGTGCTGGACTGCTAAATCGGTTTGAACTGCTAAATCAGTGTGAACTGCAAGCTCACCAGTAGTTCCTTGGAAGCCCTATACAGGGTTGTTATGGTTTGGAAGCGACTTGATGGCAGTTAACAACATGATGGGTGATGAAGGAGTCCTGGTGTGGCACTGTACGATAACACACTGGACCACAAGGTCAGGCTGAACCACAAGGTCAGCAGTTCAAACCCATCAACTGCTTCTCAGAAACCCTAAAAAGGGTCACTTTGAATTAAAACTGACTCAATGGCACTTAACAATGTCATGTGTGTTATCAGCACACTGGTGGCTAGTGGGATATGTAATTGCTTAGTCTTGTGTTTTAAAACTTTTCTGTCTTAAGAATAAGGCCAGTTGTCTACCATGATCGCAGCAATGTCAATTTCCTGGATATGCTACTGTACAACAGTTACATAACATGTTACCACTGGGGAAGCTGGATGACAGGACATGGGATTCTCTCTACTGATTTTGCAACTTCCTGTGAGTTTATTTTAAAAAAACAAAACAAAAAACCTTAAGTGATGTTTTGACTTCTAACACACCTAGGACCTAGATACAGCTCACAGCTCTTCGGGCTCCTTCGTAATCACAGGTCTCTTTTCTGTCTGAACTTTCATGTCAGGGCGGAGAGAGAAAGAGCAGGAGCGGTGACAGTGCGGTGACCAGACGGAGGGTGAGCAAGGGGACCCTGTGCACGTGTTCCTGTCCCCTCCCTCGTCCTGAGTACGACTGTGGAGCAGATTCTAACTAACTTCACTGCTAATTAAGGAGCCCTGGTGCTGTAATCCAGGTGTCTGTCTACTAACCAAAAAGGCTGGCAGTTCAAACCTACCCAACAGCCCAGTGGCAGAAAGACCCGGAAATATGCTTCCATAAAGGTTGTTGCTGCTGCTGCTGCTGTTAAGTTAGTGAACCTGTACAAGATTTCCAAGGCTCTAAATCTTTGCAGGTGCACGAAGCATCATCTTTCTCCCATGGAGTGGCTGGTGGGCTCGAACCATTGACCGTGTGGTTCACAGTCCAGTGGAGCCACCGTGCTCCTTATGGAGCAGTTCTACTCAGTCTCATTAGGTCACGATGATGTGAAATAGACTCGTCAGCACACAACATCATCACTGCGTCTGACTAAACACAGAGCCAAACGTACTACCATAAACTGAGCTAAACAGTGGTGTCATAATTTTAGAAACTGACCATTAATACCTTATCATCTCTGCCTCCACATGAACACCTATGGCAACAAAAAGGAACATCCGAAACAGAGTTCCTACCCACTGGGTTTAAGGCCAAGGGAGGATGTCTCAGAGCCTATGAAGACTAACCAATGAGCATTTGTATTTTAGGCCTCTGCCCACACAGGAAGACTCTGTTCACAAATGGTTAACACACTCAGCCACTATCTAAAAGGTTAAGAATTCAAATCCACCCAGAGATGTCTTGGCAGGAGGAACTGGTGATCTACTTCTGAAAAATCAGCCACTGGAAGCCATATAGAACACAGTTCTACTCTGACACACATGGGGTTGCCCTGAGTTGGAATCAACTCATTGGCAACTGTTTGGTTTGGTTTTGCCCTACCCAGATGACTCCTTAGCCTTCTAGAAGTCTCCCCTCACTACCCAATTCTACCTAGATGACTCCTTAGCCTTCTAGAATTATCCCCACACTACCCAATTCTACCTAGATGATTCCTTAGCCTTCTAGAAGTCTTCCCTCATTACCCAATTCTACCTAGATGACTCATTAGCCTTCTAGAAGTCTCCCTTCACTACCCAATTCTACCTAGATGACTCCTTAGCCTTCTAGAAGTCTCCTTTCACTACCCAATTCTACCTAGATGACTCCTTAGCCTTCTAGAAGTCTCCCCTCACTACCCAATTCTGGTAGGATTCCCCCTAGTATTCGATTCCAACTCTCGCCTCACCTCTGCACGTTGCAGTGACTTACTGGTTGGCATGTTCAGTGGCCTCTCCTGGAAGCAAGCTTGAGGACACAGGATGCCTAGCTCAAAGCAGCAGCCACTCGATGCAGAATTGTTCAGAGTGAACAAACACCCAGTAGTCAACTGCCAAGCAGTGGGAGCCGCAGCAAGCTGGCTGTAAGAGTGGCCCAGCTTCAATGGTAACTGGAGGGCAGAGAGAAGAACCGAGACTGCAGTCCTGTTTGCTTCATCTAAGAGTTAAGACAGAAGAACAGGAGCAGCAAAGGAGTCCAAGAAGTCATCACAGAGGCCGAAGGGAACCAGGAGCAGGGGTCAGGAAAGCAGGGGAACGGTCCTAGGAAGGAGGGCAGTCAAGAGAGGTCAATGTTGCTGCTCATGCGTGAGACTCTTCTATCTGGTCCAAGTCTCCAGTTCTCACTGCCACTGGCATCCTTCAAACCAGAAACAATACAGCAATCTCCAATCGTCCTGTAAACGTCCAACAAGTGCCCCATATCACTACGCCACCCTTGGAAAAGAGCAATGAAGAGGAGAGACAAGGTCCTGCCCGCCTGTCATGCCTGGTTAATGTGGGAAACCAAAGGAGTGTGCCCCTGGTTGAGAGACAGACAGGTTGGGGTGGCGGAGACACTCATCTCTGAGAAGACGGAGTGGCTGGGAAGGGAAGGATGACAGTGAACCATGTACTAAAGACAGAGTATTCCAGGCAAATGAAAGGAGGAGAGGAAGGGTTTGGCATGTTTCAGGAGCAAAAAGAAGCCATTGTGGGAAGAGAAACAAGAGAGTAGACATAGACGCCACGACACACAGAGCCTGGAAGGTGACGATAAAGAGACTGTGTTTCATCCTAAGGGTCGTGGACTGCCTCCAGAGGGCTTTTGGCCCATTGGTGTGAGGTGCTGAGACTTTTTGCCTTTCAGACAATTGTGTGTTTGACTTCTTCAATATTCTTTCTTCATTAATTATCCTATAAAACATTTGGTTCAAAATGCTTTTTAAAATATTTTAAAGCAAACCCAGTAGTTCCTCTACTGCCTTCAGAGACTTCCAAGGTTCCAAAGAGGCACCTGGGAGTTCTGGTGTAGAGTTGCAGGTTAATGCATGCTGAACTAAAAATTGTCAGTTTGAACCACAAGGTCAGCAGTTCAAGCTCACCAGCCACTCCTCGGAAACCCTATACAGGGTCGCTATGGGTTGGAACCGACTCAGCAGCACTTAACAACAACAAGGAGGCACCCTAAGGATTTCTCCACCTGAAGCTACCCCAGGTCAGATGTGGGGTGAGTAGGGGAAGGAGTTTCGTGCTTCTCCCCAATCAACCTGTTACTGATGAGATTTAGGTGAACTTCTCAAACTACCGTCATCTAAAACATCCAAGTGCGGGACTACAGCCTTTGCAACCCTACGGGGTTTCCTTGGTCTACACAGAACTTTTAAAAAGAAAACTAAATTTCCTTAAGGCATCACAGGAAAATCCCCATTTTACCCTTTAAGTGCCTCGGGGCTGCAGGAGGCAATTGAATTCCTAGTGCCGCCCTCCAGCTCTTCCTGGCATCAGGACACTACGTTCTCTTATAATTCTAAGTATTTTACAATTCAGGTTTCAGTCACCTGTCCTTCTGACCCTCATCCTGCTGACCACACATTATCCTCGACATCCTTCCAGGTCAAGTTCAAATCCCGCTCCTTCACGGAGATGTTGCAAGCACATGGTGATGGTTCACTTTTCTGATCACCTGTGTGTCAGTTTTATGTTGTTTTAGTGCTCAAAATATGCGGAAAATTCCCTTAAACAATCAATAAAAAAGGAGGACTCAGATGCACACAGCACAGACCCGGTCAGGAGGCCAAGCCCCTGTGGGCCCAAGCGTTGTTGACCGTCCAAACCATAGGCTCTGAGGATCAGACTCTAGCTACCTAGTAGACATAACAAACTGTCCCTCATCTGATTATTCAGTAATGCTTGTTAGTAATCTCATACGTGAGCCCTGGATATCCACAGACAAATGTAAAAACCTCTCCTAAAAGCCGAGACTGTAAATTCCAATAAGCCAAGTCCCCCCCCATCCAAAAAAAAAAAAAGCTAAAGAGGACAGAGAGAAACACTGTAAACTGATGATATATAGCGGGGATAATAATCAATGTAATGAAACAAGCTATATGAATGGTTGAATGTGAAACTGATGATGTGCCCTGTAAACTTTCACTCAATGCAAAATAAAAACATTTAATTATAAAATAAAAAATAAAATTAAAAAAAATTAAAAATATGCGGAAAATGCTTCAAGGGAAACAGAGGTCATAAATTAGTGATGGAATGTATTAGGAGGTTTTCTGTAATAGTCTGAACAATAGGTGTCGGAGTCTGAATTCCAGCAGTGACAGTGATTGGCGGTGGTGATGGTGATGTGCCGTGGAGTTGGTTCTGACTCATAGTGACCCATACAGGGTTTTCAAGGCTATAAATCTTTATAGGAACAGAAAGCCTCATGTTTCTCCTGAGGAACGACTGATAGTTTCAAACTGTTGACCCTGAGGTTATTAGCAGCCCAACTCGTAACCACTACGCTACCAGAGCTCCTTGTGACGGTGATTAAGAGGTATTTTCTGGAGCACAAGCAAGATACAGACACTGGATAAAACAACAACATTAACATGTGAGTCAGAATCGACTCGATGGCAACCACAACATAGGCTAGGCACTAGCTAAGTGTTTTATGTTACGAATCATCTACCCTTTACCATAACTGGGTGGTGTGAGCACCATCACTAGCCCTATTTAACAAAGGACTGAGACCAAGAATTAAGCAACTAGTTCAAGGTCAAACAACTAAAACTGCAAAGACAAATGTGAACATGGATGCGAGACACATGTCAGCCAACATGAGGCAGAGCTAGACAATCCTATGATCCTCTTCTCTACCAAAGCATTCAGACTAGAATGACATGAACTTACAATGACAAAAGTCTTCTTGCCACAAGTTCTTTCCAGCTATACAAGGAAACGCTATTTACGCAGCATTCTCCCCCTAACTTCAGAAAGAATCTAGTATTTTCTTTCAGAAATGAAATGCCTCAGATTTTAAAAATCGTATTCGTTTATCAAGCGGAATAAATGATTCATATGGGTTTGATTGCCACCATTATTCAACGTGTTAGTTTTCTAAATTATACATCCATTAAAAGAAATTTAACTCCAAAAAGGTAAGGCTTGCCTTACTTTGAAGTCTTTTTTAATTACACCCTCAAATTTATATTACACTGTGAGATTTTTTTTTTTTTAACATTTGGCCTTTTTGCCCCAAATTTATTTCTAGAAGAGTGTGAAAAGTAAAAAGCATCTTACAAATTATCTATAAAAAATAGAATAATCCGTTAAAACAGGGAAAGTGATTTCAACTTTATATGCCATGTATTTTTAGAATTAGGATAAAAAGGGGGGAATGTCTAAAATGAAACTTAGAGCCATCCCAAAGTTTCACCAATTCTTTAGAAGTGTGAGTATACAGAGATTTCACTAGATTAGGTCCAATTCTCTCATTGAAAAGCAACCTCCAGCACAAGGGGGAAACTACTGACAACACACAGACACAGCAACATGGATGAGTCTCACAAACCTTAGGCTGACCATAAGACAGGAAGACACAGAGAGCACACACTATGCAAACCCCATTCATGTGAAATTCTACATTAGGAAAAAGCAATCCCTAGTGACAGAAAACCCACAGGCTGGGAGGAGGAGAGATTAAACACTGAGGGTGCCAAAGGAAACTTTTGGGGATGAAGATAAAGGTGGTTACATCTGGTGGTGCAGTGGTTGCTAACGTAGAAACTGGTGGTTTGAACCCAGCTGCTGCTCTGTGGAATCTGCTTCTGGGAAAACCCTACAGGGCAGTTCTGTTCTAAGTCTTGCAGGGTTGCTATGAGTTGGAGTCTACTCAACGGCAACAAGGTATATACATTTTATCAAAACGGAAGTGATTTCTCTAAAACGAGTGCATTCTACAACATGTAAATTATACCTCCAGACTGATTTTTAAAGGCAGAGTAACTAAATACAAAAATCCTCTGAGCATATAGGACCTATTTACTTAGTCATTTTACCTTTAAAAATTAAAAATTACTTTTTAAAAAGAATTGTTTGAAAAATAAAAACACTGATGCAATCAAATAGAAAGTTAATTTTTTTTTTTAAGCAGGATTCTTAAATCCAACTCAAACACTCCTTTGTTCAAACCCCTTCAAAGTTTCCCACATCCTCAGCAAAGCTGGCTCCAGTCGTAGCCCTACAAGGACCCTAGGTTCTGTCCCTCTGCTCTGCTCTAGGCACACCGTGGCTTCAGAACGGCACACTTCATTCACTCCCTGGTCACGTCCCCCATGGTCCACACACCTAGACACTAGTGTGGTCACTCTACTCCACAGGAGCAAAGACTGCTAAGCCACCTTACATAGGAGTGCACCATCTTACACAGGCAACACGTAAAAAATATTCCTATTAAAAAAGTATTTAAGTTTTACTGATATTTCTTTTAATTTTATATAAGGAACTCCTTTCACCCACTTCACCAGGAAAATAGTCATAAATTATGACATCCGTTTTCATCTATTTAATTAAAAACAACTAGTTTTACTCCCGTAAAGATTTACACCCTCGGAAACCCTGTACAGGGTCGCTATGGGTCGGAACCGACTCGATGGCACTTAACAACAACAACAACAGTTTCTTAAATACTGATTTGGTCAAAACTAACAATGGAGAGCAATTGCAGTGGAGGCAAAAGTCATGAGAGTAAACACTGCTTACTACGAAGAGCACGTCAATGCAATAATCATATTCAGACACTGCTAGAATGAAAAAACCACACCAGTTGTCACTGAGTGACCTGTGTGTCAAAGTAAAACTGCTCCAGAGGGGTTTCCGTGGCTGACTTTTCAGCAGTAGGTCACCTGGCCATTCTTCTGAGGCACTTCTGGGTGGACTTGAGCCTCCAATCTTTTGGTTAACCACCTGTACCACCCAGGAACTCCTACTGATAGACTAGACTAATGATATCACCACAGTAATTACCATTATGAGCAAAAGACATCGAAGAATTCCAGCATATTAAAATACTCTAAAGTTTTATGAACTATTATTATTCTCATTAAGTCTTATTAAAAAATACAAAACTTTTGAAGCTACTATTCTGAGAGTAAACAATGGAGGGAAAGTTAAGCCAGTTTCTGTTCACTATACCATCTTTGAAAAAGGAATAGTAGCCAAATCGTTCTGAAACGTATAAAACTAAAACCCACTGCAGTCAGGGTGATTCTGACTCAGAGCAACCCCACAGGACAGAGAAGGACTGCCCCTAACAGTTCTGAGGCTGTCCATGTTTACAGAAGCAGACTGCCGCATCTCTCTCCTGAGGAGTGGCTCTGAGTTTGAACCACCAACATTTCAGTTAGTAGTGCAATGCTAAAGGAACTGTTACACAAGGGCTTCTTTCTGAAACACATACAGTAAATTCTTAAAAAAATGCTTAAAGTGCCCTCTTTCAAAAGGAGCTCTGGTGGCATAGTGGGTTACATGTTAGGTTGTCAACCACAAGGTCAGCAGTTCAAATCCACAGCTGCTCTGCAAGAGACAGATGAGGCTTTCTGCTCCTGTAAAGACTGACAAGTCTCAGAAAGCCTATACAGGGTTGCTATGAGTTGAAAGTGACTGACGGCCCACCACCCACACTGGTTCCATAGCCAGCACATGGACTAAGCCTGGAGTCACGATTGCCTGGCCGTGACCCACATGGAGCTGATGCAGCAGTGTAGCTCTTTAGCTGGTGAGAGAGCACTACCAGACCATGCCTACCTCTCGGGGCTTTAATGTCTTCATCCATAAAACGAAGGTTCTAATATTTATGCTTCACAGAGGGGTTGTAAAGAAAAAACGTTAACAAGAGCATATGCATACAGTGGAGTCTCTGGGTATTGCAAACAGTTAAGCACTCAACTACTAACCAAAAGATTAGTGGTTTAAGCCTACCCAGAAGCACCTCAGAAAAAGTTCTGGAGATCTGCTCCCAAAAGGTCACAACCTTAAGAGCCTTACAGAGTTGCAGTTCTACTCTACAACACACAGGGTCACCATAAGTCAGAAATGATTCAATGGCAACACGTTTGTTACATACTTGCTACAACGCTTTACAGAGTACCTGGCATGTGTTAAACACTTAATTGAGCGTTGTTGTTTTTGTTACATGCCTTTGAGTCTGGTCTGACTCATAGCGACCCGGGATTGGGTTTCTGAGGAGGCGCAGATAGATTTGAACCACCGACCGACTTTGTGGTTACCAGTCCAGTGCTTATCCTACAGGGCCAAACCAGGAGTCAGTGATATTAAACGCTACCCAAAACGCTGGTGGTCCAAACCCATGGGAGAAAGTTGAGGCTGTCTGTTCCCAGTAAGATGCACAGTCTTGGAAACCCTATGTGGGGGCTGTTATGAGTCAGAGTTAATTTCATGGCAGAGGGTTTTTTATATCTACCTTAAGCAACCATGAACATATATTTGCCTTATGGAAATTAGCTAGTCTCAGATATTCCTTAACAAAATAAGGCATTTCAAACTCTAGATTCAATGAAAGAGTCACTTAGAAAATTCTGGATTTTCTTGATACACTTAGAAAAGCTGTTGTTGTTGCTAAGTGCCATTGAGTCAGCTCCGACTCACAGAGACCTGTATAGGGTTTCCAAGGAGCAGCTGGTGAGCCTGAATTGCCAACCACAACGCCACACCAGGACTCCTTGTTGTTGTTGTTATTATGTGCCGTGGCATCAGTTCTGACTAATAGCGACCCTGTAAACTATTACGGGAGTAGAAAGCCTCATCATTCTCCCGCTTAACAGCTGGTAGTTTTGAACTGCTGATTTTGAGGTTAGCAGCCCAATTCATAACCATTACACACTACCTGAGCTCCTTGTTGTTGTTGTTGTTGTTGTCAGGTGCCATCGAGTCGGAACCGACTCATAGCGACCCCATGCACAGCAGAACGAAACAATGTCCAATCCTGGGCCAACCTCACTACCGCCGCCACACTTGAGTCCATCAATGATGCCACCTGGCCGATCCATCTCGTTGGGGGTCTTCCTCTTTTTCTCTGACCCTCCACCCTACCCAGCATGACATCCTTCTCCAACGATTGTTTCCTCCAGACAATATGTCCAAAGTAGGAGAGGCGAAGCTTAGCCATCCTGGCCTCCAAGGAGCACTCTGGCTGCACTTCTTCCAAAACAGATCTATTGGTTCTTTTGGCAGTCCATGGCACCCTCAGTATTCTCCTCCAACACCACAACTCAAAGGCATCAATTCTTCTACGATCTTCCTTATTCACTGTCCAGCTTTCATATCCATATGAGGTTATTGAAAATACCATGGCTTGGGTCAGGCGCACCTTAGTCCTCAAGCTGACATCTCTGCTCTTCAATACTTTAAAAAGTTCCTGTGCAGCAGATTTGCCCAGTGCAATACGTCATCTGATCTCTTGACTGCTACTTCCGTTGATCCAAGAAGAATGAAGTCCTTGACAACTTCAATCTTTTCTCCATTGATAAGAATGTTGTTTATTGGTCCAGTGGTGAGGATTTTTGTTTTCTTGACATTGAGATGTAATCCATATCGAAGACTGTGCTCTTTAATCTTCATAAGTAAATGTTTCAAGTCCTCTTCACTTTCAGCGATTAAGGTTGTATCATCTGCATATCGCAGGTTGTTAATGAGTCTTCCTCCAATCCTGATGCCATGTTTTTCTTCATAGAACCCAGCTTCTCGTATTATTTGCTCAGCATACAGGTTGAATAAGTATGGTGAAAGAATACAACCCTGTCACACACCTTTCCCAATTTTAAAACATTCAGTGTTCCCATGTTCTGTTCGAACAACTGCTTCTTGGTCTAGGTACAGATTTCTTAGAAGTACAATTAAGTGTTCTGGAATACTCATACTTCTCCTTAGAGAAGCAAAATACTGGAAACCCCACAAGTAAATTATTGTGATGGGCTCAGAAAGTTAATGAAGCAAGTAAAAGAAACCTGCTATTTAAAGAGGAAGAGAAAAGAAAATGGAGCAAGAAGGGAGGAAATAGCATGATTGCTGCTCTTGCTTGCCTACCTACCAGGGAGAGACTCAGTCAAAAGGAACAAAGACTCACATGGAAGGCAAGCTGGGTTCTAAATGCAGAGGATGAAAAATACCAAGAAAAGGGTAAGTACAGCGTGAATTACAAAATGGAAGAGAAAGACAAAAAAACACATGGGTCTAGAGGCTTTGTAAGGCCCAGAGCTAAAGTTGGTGGGAGAGCCTGTCCAGCTACTTACTACACAGTGATTGAGTTCAGAAAGCGGCTACCACGTTGCTGTTGTTGTTGTTGTTAAATGCCACTGGGTCAGTTCCGACTTATAGCAACCCTGTTTCCAAGGAGTGGCTGATGAGTTTGAACCATAAACCTTGCAGTTCTCGCAGCCAAATGCTTATCCTACAGTGTCACACAATGTTGTTGCTGTTACGCGCCGTCAAGTCAGTTCCAACCCATAGTGACCCTGTATAGGGTTTCCAAGGAGATGCTGGTGAGCTTGAACCGCCAACCTTGCAATTCAAACAGCTTTGCAGTCTGGCGCATTAACCCAGAGTGTCACACCAGGACTCCACAATAGTCAGTGCTTAACTGGGAGCTTTGAGAAGAAACATCATTTCTTCTACAGGAACCCCCTGACAAACAATATGGTTTGCTCACTCATTCCCTAAAACTCAGATAGACAGGAATGAAAGGATTCTGGGCTACTACTGTCTTAGAGACCAAGCCCATCAAAAGAGACTTAGATCTGACAGCTACAATTCATCAAAGCAGTGCTGATTAGTTCCTAGGGAGACGAACCTAACCCTAAAATAGCCACAGAGATTTTAATTATGTCAGCCTGATTCAAGCGGAATTTTTTTTTTTTAATATGACTCTTTGTACAGAATCATTTTGAAGTTTTTCCAAGCATTTATTGCTTATTTTCATTGGCTTAAAATGAAAAGAATATATACAAGAGAGGAGAAAATAAAACGAGACTGAACCAACTGTCGATTTTTAAAATTTGGACAACTGTTGGAAAACACTCATTTTTATTCCATGATATCATTATTGGGTCTAAGTACTATACAACTAATCTTTTCTCAAATAATGAAAACATAACTACATATGTTGAAAATCTTAATCATAAAAAGTGGACGACTTTTATTATCTAAATAAAAGTTTTATTACTCCCAGGCCACTGAAATTACACCCAAATAAAAAATGTGCTAGCCATCAGAAATGTAAGAGGACACTTTTCCATTGATATCCAGCATCTGGCATCAAAGGCAGCTCTCTGCAGATCTGATATTAAAACTTGTCAAATGCAAAAAGAAATTGTAAAAGGCAGCCAAGAAGAGAAATGGCCATTACTGCGGCTCTTTTGAATGGCATGGGGGCTTTCAAAAGCACGTGTTCACTCTATATGAGCAGAAATATTAAAGTGAAAAGCATGAGGTGTCAAACAGGTTTTTTACTTCAGAAAAAAATTTTTACTCGATCAATACAGAATAAGAATGAAGGTCTAAGAGTTCGGCCTCAGATTAATTAAACTTGTGGCTACTTCCAATCAACGACTATTTACCGGCCAATGCAACAGGAACAATGTGACTACTTAAACTCCCTTTGACCAGTCTAACCTAGAATCCAGACTCCTCCACCAGCTTTTCTCCAGGCAGGAGAAAAGCAACCTTCCTTGGCTGACCAGTTCACATGGAGAATCAATCTTACAATAGGGAAATAAATGAAATCTCTGACATCTATACGCATATAACTTTGATGGATGACGACTGTGAAAATCCACTCTGTTCTCTTTTCCCTCCCCCATCTCACCATTTCAAAAATAATTTGCCTTCAAAAGCATGTCTGTAAATCTGCAAGTTTTCAAATAATAGAAGCCATGTGTGCCATGTGTTCACCAGATTCATTTTGTATGATGTACAGTCCTCTGCATTAGAATAAACATACTCCTGATAAAGAAAGTAATGAAAAGAAGTCAGGAGAATCCATTTCCCAAAGTTTCATCTCTCTCAATACAACATGGAATTGAATTTAGTAAATCTGACCACCTAATTAAATTGGCCTTGTGATGCACCTTGTGGAAACAGTTAGAAAGCACCTGTGAATGATTGAAAAAAAAAGAGGAAAAATGGTGTCCCAAGTTTTAGCTCATAAAGGATTCAAAATGCTTTCAAGTCTGATTGTTTTAAACAAAGCACAAAAAAATTGTATCATTTATATTCGACCTTCATATTTTTAACGAGTTTATGAAGACTTCAAGAGGCTGTTTCTGACACCCATAAATAAGTTCTTATCACTGCAAGTGAAATGATAGGCCAATAAAATAAGAATTTGACTCTAGAATTAAATCCACTCTAGAATAAATAAAATAAACTGGTTCCACTCATCAGAATACCCTTGACACCACAAAAATAACCATCGTTTAATCTCCAGGTAATCCTGCACCCTCCTAAAGGGAGAAATGTGTCTTATACTAAAATATTGCTTGTTTTTATTCTATGGATAGGGTTTTCAGAGGGACAAAGCACTTGATAAGTTTTTGTATTTGATCAATCTTGGCCTCAAAACATAACTATCAACCTCTTTTCAACCAATAGGAAATTTCAAAACAAAATATGTTAAAAAATAATAATAGTAAAAGCTAATAATAACACTTCAAAACTAATACCCATGCTATAATGGGGCAACGGAGAGGTGAAAAAGAAAAACCTGAATCAAGAGTCCTAAAAAATGGCTCTACTCAGGGTTCCAGAATTTAAACTCATTTTCAGCAAGAGCAAAACTACAAAGTGAACCCACAGTATGTATGCCAGCCCACAGCACTCCATCAACAATTGCAGTAGGAAGGGAATAAGTTCAGTTAGTTGCACTGTTGTTGTTGTGTGCCACCATGACCCTAGAGGACACAGTAGAACTGGTCACAAGGTTCCCTAGGCTACAATCTCTACGGAAGCAGATCACCAGGTCTATCTTCCAGCAAGCAGCTGGTGGATTTGAGCTGCCGACCTTTCGATTAGAAGGCAAGCACTTAACCACTGCACCATCAGGATGCTTTAATTAATGGTATTAAGAAACAGAAGTGGCATGCTAAAAGGAATGAACATGTGTGTTACTGTCTTTTAAAAATCAAACACTGGCTAACATCTAGGTAATGAATTTGCAGAAATTCTTATTTTTAAACTCACCTGATTCATTTTCAATTCCTGTTGTGTTCTGTAAAGATACACACAACAAAGAAACTTCTTTGATTACATGAGCCCTAAAAAGAAAAACAGACAATTGTAATATGTACCTGCCTACAAATTTACAGTGATTTAAAACCACATACAGAACTGCAGAGTCTGCTCAAACAGCTATTCATAAAGCAACTCGAGGCCTGATCAACCTCAGTCTGGGCTAAGAGTGCTCTTCTCAGATTTATTATCTACAATGAAATAGATTTCTTACTCATCTTTACTAGGGCTTCATTATGCTCTACAACTGAAAGCAGACTCATTAGAATGACATCAAACTTTTGCTTTGGAATTGCATCAGTTCGAAGAACAAATAAATTTGCTTTGTTAATAGTTCAAAACACAGAGCATTGCTGAGTATTTTAAAACGTAATGGTCCCTCTTTTACTTATATTAGTAATGTGCTGAATGCAAACACAGTTTGACCCCATTACATTATTTTGGTTCTCAACCTCCTCCTGAAGTAGAAAGGTGGGCTTACGAACGCTGGCCATACAGAGTTCAATTTAAAAAAAAACACCCAGGTATTAAAATGCAAATGTTTTCTTGAGAGGTTTCATAATTATTCCTTTAAAAATTTTTGTTAATATATTCATAGTAGAGCAAAATAATGAGAAGACAAAAATCATTTCTTATAAATACCTGAGATATTTGTTTCTAAATAACAGTATCTGACAATTGCCCTGTATGCAACCTACACTGTGAGAGTCATTTGGAGTCACTCATAATTTATGAAAATCATTCCACTTTAAGTAGCATCAACTTCCATTAGAATAGTCTAAATGTTTCTAGCACAAATACACACATATCATTAAGCATAATTTTCCTATTTCTTCATGAACTTGATTACATTAACTTATCTTTCCCTCCTTGGCCCACAAGACTTTGCATACATTGTAACTTTACATTTTCTTGTTATAATATACTGTCTGCCCACTGCCATGAGAATTATGCTTTGACATTTTACCCCAGTGCTTTTAATAAGGACAGTTTATTGTTGTTGCTGTTGTTGTTTCATTGAGCCATTTAATCACATTTACATGATAACATGAGCTACCAATGGCAATGCACAGAAATTAGGATCTAGTCAGCTAAACGATTTCTCATTCATGATTGGCAGAGGGAATGTGTCCCATAATGCCCTTCTTGTTCTAGAGTTCAATGCTGGCCCAAACCACCATAAACTCGTAGAAGTAAAACGGCACTCTGAAATAACATTTGACATGTCTGGTGCTGCGAGGTACCCTCAAGTCGATTTCAATTCATAGCAACCCCAAGTGACAGAACAGAACTGATCCTACAAAGCGTTCTAAGCTGGACTCTCTGTGTGAGCAGGTCACCAGGTTCTTTCTCCTGCGCAGTGGAGGGGTGGGTTTGAACCACCAAGCATTTGGTTAGCAAGCAAGCACTTAATCACTGCACCATCAGGGTTTCCTAAAAACTTTAGATAAATGAAGGTAAGTCCATTATATCCATTCCTTCCACTTTTAACATCGCCATCTTTCTCATATATGTATATTTAACGGGTCCTTCCTTAGTCTAGGAACCCTGGTGTTGCTGTAAAGAAGCACTGAATTGCTAACCATAAGGGTCAGCAGTTCAAACCCGCCAGCCACTCCACAGAGAAAGATGGGACTTTCTGCTTTCATAAAGACTGCCTGCCTCGGAAACCCTATGCAGGGTTGCTACGAATTGGAATTAATTCGATGACAGTGGATTTGAGTTTTGGGGTTTTGTTTTGTTTTGTGGTGGAGGGGTCCTTAGTATACAATCTGCTGCCAAACACCTCTTTAAAATGTTAAAATGCCAAGATGTCCTTTGAGAACTAAAGTGCACCTGACCCTTACCATGGTACTTTCCATTGCCTCATATGAATGTGAAAGCTGGACAATGAATAAGGAAAATCTAAGAAAAACTGACGCATATGAATTATGATGGTGGCAAAGAATACTGGATATTGCATGGACTGCTAGAAGCACAAAGAAATCTGTCTTGGAAGATGTACAATCCCAAAGACCCTTAGAAGCAAGGATGGCAAAAAGTACTTCCTCTCATGTACTTTTGGCATGTTATCAGGAGGGACACCATGCTTGGTAAAGTGAAGGATCAGAGAAACAAAGGAAGACAGACCCTCATTGAGACGGACTAACACTGTGGCAGCAAAAGTGGGCTCAAACACAACAATTATAAGGATAGCGCAGGACCAGGCAGTGTTTCGTTCCACTGTGCACAGGGTTGCTGGGAGGTGGAAAGGCCTCGAAGGCACCTAACAACAACGGCCTTGAATCTGGATATTGAACATAAACAATTCTTCTCCTCAAGGCTTAAGATCATTATGAAGTTAAAAATGTGCATTTGGCTGTAAAACAGTGGTGAGGTTATAACTCCCAAGGAGGTATAACCTGTACCAAAAACAGCTACTGACCACACCGTCCCCTCAGACAGCCCTTGTGTGCCTCCATGGGTAAATACAATGTTAGGGGAGGTTCACGTGCTCTTTTCCTAAGCTTCTATAGAATTCCCTACCATTTCCCTTTGATAAGAATCATCAGTATCATCACCATCATTAATAACTACCCTTATAAAGCTTCATCTGAGTTATACAGTTCAGCTCATTTTCACAACATCTCTACAGGTAAATCATAGCAGCCTCAACATGACAGAGACGGAAGAGGGTTAGGTAACTTGACCACGGTCTCACAGTTTGGGTCTTTGATATGACATATAAACCATGTTTCACCAGCTTCTTACTCCTGTCTCCTTTTGTTGATCAATGTTCCTGAACAATGAACAGAACAGAGATTGCTGCCTTCTAAGAGAGGAGACCCACAACAAGCAAATAAATAAAATATAATGGAAATAAATAAAATAAAATGCAAGGGCTTTAAAGCAACACTAAGCCAGAGAGAAAGATACTATCTATATGCCTGTGAATCCAAGTGTCTCAAGCTCAAGAGGCTATTTGCATAAAGACCTGAAGAAGCTGAGCTGAGAGCCTGAAGAGGCACGGATGCCAATGCGGCTGTGCGGTGCAGTGAGTCAGCAGGAAGGGAGAGGAGAGGTGGATGGAGGTGAGGTAGGGGGGCCGATGAAGGATGCACTTTGCACTCTAGGCATTCTTCACTAAACCTAGAGATAAAAAGCCACTGTGAGGCTCAAGACAGTAGTCACCAAACATGATTTTGATTGTAAAAGAGACTGTAGGGGAGTACAGTGGTGGCAAGAAGACGTCTTAGGAGGCCCTGTTTGGGCAAGAGATGATAGTGGCTTGGTCCAGCTAGTAGTAGAGATTGAAGAATTGGATTCGTCAACATTTTCCAAGTAGAACCCCCTGAGGTTGGCTGCCAGCACACTGGGTAAGTACGAAAGAGCAGGAGGAAGTCGGAGACAGCACCAAGGTCTATCCTGAGGGCACAGAAGGATGGTAGAGCTGCCGTTTTCTGGGATGCTGCCTTTCTCTTGCCTTCTGATTTCCCTCTTCATTTTAAAGTTGACCTCCTGTCTGTCCTCTTCCTCCTCTGCTACAGCTGCTGCTCACAGGCACAATTCAAACAACTGGCTCTCCTGGCATCTGATGACAGATAACCAAAACAATAAAGCACTTACAACACACTCTGCTCTGCTTCTCAGTTAGTCTCAACTTTTTCTGAATTTCTTAAAAAGCCCAATTTACTTTGGATTGTTAAGCATCCTCTTTGTGTCCAGATAAGAACCCCTCATGGTTTCTCTCCTGGAGGAAGGAGCTTCATGCTATTTTCCAGGTGTCCCCATTCACCCGTGTGCATGGGGCACCCTTCTCAGTCACTCCTCTCCCTTGTCGCTCATAAAAACTCCAGAATCCCACTTTTTTCTCCCCCACTGAGCTCACAGCATTGTCAAATTACACTTCTAAAATCTTCTCCAAGACCAAAAAAAAACATCGCCAACCTGACACAGACTTCTCAAGTGGCACTATTTGAAGTACGTCTTAACACAAGAGAGTTAGAAGAAGACAAGGGAGACTCTGGGATGTTCCTCAATAAAGGGCCAAGCCATTTGAGGCTGTCCCCTTGCATTACGTGCTGCTTAGTGTGGCCCTGCGCAATCCACACCAGCAAGGCCTTGCAGCCAAAAATACCCAAACACATCCCCAAACCCACCCACTAAAGAACCTCTAAACTGAAGTAACCCTGTGATCGTTGCGAGAATATAGTTTAACGTGTCCTCCAGACTCTGAAAGTTGTTGGAGTCATTTCCTTGAGATACCTTCCAGCATGGCACAAAATTCTCTGGAGCCAACGCAACTTTCATATTCAGTGTTGACTTCAAAATAGGAGTGTGGATAGCACTATTTTTCGCATAATCCACTTTCCTAAAACACAACACCTCAAGGTCAAAGTTGTAGCAAAATGTGAGAACCTTGAGCCGCAATTCTGTTCCATCTCACTGAAACCTAACAAATGCTCTCAAATCTCCTTTCACAAGAACCGACCGGACAGCGGACCTGGGTTAAGTTCACCTACCTCGCCAGCCGCTGGACGTGGCCGCAGTGAGGCCTTACGAGGCGGAGGGTCAAGTGGCCAGCCTGCACCGGAAGCAGTGCTGGCTGCTGAAGCGGCTGCGCAGGGCCCAAGGGAGGCACCACCCACGGAGGAGCCCCAGGTGGTGAAGACGAACTTGCGCAAAAAAAAAAAAAAAACAAGCGCAGAAAAAAAAAAAAAAAAAACGAGATCGTCCTGCCAGAGGATTGGGCAGGCCGTGGGCGTGTCCAACAGCAAGGCCTTCAACCAGGTGGAGATCGCACCCAAGACGACCGACCGCCATCACCTACAAATCTTCAAGGCACTGGCGCCACCCAATCCTCTGCTGCATTCCCCTAAAGTATGTCTCCGAACCAATAGGGGCTCCAACTCCGGGGGAAAAAAAAAATCATCAAATATTTTTAAAGAAACAAAAAAACCCGCAATTAAATCCTCCGGTTTTCCACTGGTAAAATACTGAAAATCTTAAAATTCTTAAAATTTCTCTGGCCCAGGCTCACGCCCTAGGCCCACAACTGTGTTCCTTAAAAATACTCTTTGACTTTGGGGAACAAAAAGAAGTCTAAAGGAGCAAAATCAGGGCTGTAGGGCGGATGGGCTATGATTTCCCAACACAATTCTCATGGGACAGTGCTTTGCTACCCTTGAAGAATAAGCAGGTGCGTTGTTGTGACAGGGAAAAAAATTCTCAGCGCAACTTTCCGGGCCTTTTTCTCACCAGAATAGTTTTTCACTTTTCCTAAAACTTATTCGTAATAAACCTCCATGATCGTCCTGTGTCCTTAAGGAAAATCTATCAAGATGATCCCCCTTGAAATCCCAAAAAAGCAGCTGCCCTTTTTACCTTGAATTCAACTGGCCCGGCAGATCTCCCTGCTCAGAAACCACTGTTTTGACTGTTGCTCTCTGGATCAAAATGATAAACCCAAGAAGACTCATCCTGCTTACGAATCATTCCATATAATCATATCCGTTAACTTCTATCCTGTTTTTAAAACTGATGGAAAGAACAGTTCTGAGCGAGCTGATCTTTGCATGTTTTTTGCATCCATCAAGCTGACGGTTTGCTGAAGCCAAGATGTTTGCTGAAAGTTGAGCAAAGTGAGATCTCAATTTCAGAAGCTAATGTATTAATGATAATTCCATGATATTCTTCCACTAATTTCTAGACTTCAGCCACAGTTTCTTCATCCATAAAGACTGACAGTCTTCCATCTCTTGGTACATCTTTGAGTTCATCCTGAGCTTCCTTAAACCTTTGATTCATCTAAAAACTATTGTTTGATGTGGGGCAGCATTTCTCTAAACTTACTGCATAGCTTCAATGATTTGGGAATATATCCACTTGAGTTTTGTTAAATTTTTTATATTATCCCTGACTTCAAAATTGTTTTTTTCAATGGCACAAGAAGTATCCTTCTGTTTGTGGAAGGCACCCAAATGAGACTAAGACAGTACATTACTGAGCGAACTTGTCTGAAGCCATCTACTGATTGCAGAAACATGTTTCAACATGTTTTCTTTAGAATAAACACATGCATGTAATGAATGGGAATCCTAATAGTAATACTTCTTGACTTGCCCTTGTTAGATCTACTTAGAACCTCATTCTACCTTGTTCAGGTTTACTAATCCTGGAAAGGGCAAGTTAAGGACATCACGTGAACAAAAACATTTGGAGCATGTGAATTTTATCACCAGCTATAGGTGTGGCACTGTGGGTTAATGCACTAGACGGCAATGTCGTTTGAACTGCAAGGTCAGCAATTCAAACTCACCAGCTGCTCCTTGGAAACCCTATACAGGGTAGGCTATGGGTTGGAATGACTCGACAGCACTTCACAACAACAACAACATAGGGGAAGCATTGGGCTGATACCACAAGACTGGCAGTCAAAACCACCAGCCGAAGAAAAGATGAGGGAGGCTATCTGCTCCCATAAAGATTTACTCTGGGAAACCCTACATAGAAGTGAAAATTGACTTGACAGCAATGAGTATGAAATTGTATAGCCTTCAACTAGTAGCATAAACTCTTAGAAAAATAAGAGCTTGACCTCTAATTACATATGCAATGTTTTAATAATATGCGCACTTAAATAATTTCTCAAGATACTCGCTTTAAATTCTAGAACAAGTCCTCCTTACAAACATTTAACATAATACTATAAAGGTATAAAGCTTATTTGATTATAAACAACCAGCATCACTATGATGTTGCTATTACATGCCGAAGAGTAGGTTCTGACCTTGTCAGAGCCTCTGACAAGTATGAACTGCCAAGCTTGCAATCAAACTGACCTTGGAATACAATGCTTATGCTATAGCACTACACCAGGACTCCAGTATCAATATGGTGGTGGTGGTGATGGTGCTGTGCTGTGGAGTCGCTTCCGACTCATTGCCACCCTAAGTAGGGATTCTGAAGCTGTAAATCTTTACAGGAGCAGAAAGCCTTTCTCTCACAGAACGGCTGGCTGGCAATTTTGAACTGCTGACCTTGAGGTTAGCAGCCCAACTCATAACCACTACATTACCAGAGCTCCTTACAGTATCAATATAGCACTATAAAAGAATTGGGTCTTTTGTCAAATATAAATCCCTTAGAATCTTCAGACAATCTTAACAATGGTTAGAGCTACTGTCATCTGATGAGGAAGTCCAGACACCAGGAAATCTAGAGCTATGTGGGAACAGTCCTGTCCTTAGGTCAGATCAACCCTGCGGCCCTAGACATATCTCCATCACTGATCTTCTGGAATGTCATCCGATGATTTTAAAGATAGAAACTAACATTAACATAACACAACAACCCTGGCTAAATTGTCTTTATGAATTCAAAGATAGAAACTAACATTAATGTAACACAAGTTCAAAAGACTGTATGCGCATCAAAAACCTGGACTAGATGCAAGGAAAAACAAACTTTAAATACCATTTTGTGAAAGTTTTACAAGGTTTAAGGCCAAGGAAAGTTCACAGCTAACATAGAAAAGAGAATATTCTTAAACTAATTACTGCATAAAATAGAACCTGCATAGCAAATAATTGTATCACTTTAGCAAATGTAAGATTATACAGAATAGATTTACAGTGTCTTAACAAGTGGACTCCTGGTATGGTGCTGTGGGATAAAGCAATGGACAGCAAGATTGGTTTACACCTCAAGGTTGGCAGTTCAAACTCACTAGCTGCTCCTTGGAAATCCTATACAGCGTGCCTATGAACTGGAACTGACTTGACGGCACTTAACAACAACAACAATGACCTTAACTTACCCTCTGACCAAAAGATTCTTGCAGTGGAGAAATTTCTAGAAAAACAATAAAAATTCCTAAATTTAAAGTGTTTAGTTTCTCAAAAACACTTGTTTTTTCATTTGAAGGTAATTTTTATTGATTTACAAACATTGTTAATATATCCAAAGCACCCTGGTGGTGTAATGGATTATGCATTGGACATCTATCTGCAAGGCTAACAGTTCAAATCCACCAGGCGCTCCTCCCTCCTCGGGGGAAGACGAGGCTGCCTGCTACCAGAAAGGTTTGGTCTTTCTGGAAACCCAGAGGGGCAATTCCACTCTGTCCTACAGGGTCACTGGGAATGAGAATCAATTCAATGACAGTAGGCTTGGTTAATGACTAATTGTCATAGAAATCTACCACTCAAATTCCCACCTGAAGAAGGGAATCAGCAAATTAAAATTTGTACACTCGAGATGTTGTTGTTGTTGTTGTGTGCCGTGGAGTTGGTTCCGACTCATAGCAACCCTGCATACGGTTTCCAAGGCTGTAAATCTGTACGGGAGCAGAAAGCCTCATCTTTCTCCCGCGGACAGCTGGTAGTTTTGAACTGCTGACCATGAGATTAACAGCCTGATTCGTAACCACTACGCTACACTCGAGATATCAATATAAAAACATTTAGCTCCCTCCCACTTGTTAAATTAAGCAAAGGCACAAAATTCAGAAATATTTTCAGGAGTTTTGCTAAATAAAAAACCATGAATTTTCTTTTTCTAAATAATGAGTATCCTTTTACAAGTGTAATCATCGAGTAAAAAAAATATACCCCCAACTTTGCTTTTAAAATGCGGTTACATTACCAAATTCAATAAGTGAAGATAAGACCAGATATGTTTAAGCTTAACATTTCAAGAATAAAAAGTGTGTGTATGTAAGAAAGAGGCAGGGAAGGTATGTGTGTTTGTGTATGTGTACATATAAGTATATATGTGTGTGTGTGTGTGTGTGTGTGAACATGCGTGTGCCTGTTTGCGTAAGGAAGGAGGACAAGAAAGAGAAAGGAAGTAGAAGGGAAGAAGGGAGAATACAAGAAAGACACTGAGAATATAGCAAAGATTTGATGAAGCTGTTGCTGAGTCAGAGGATGTATAAGTCTTTCTGCTTAAACTCTCTCCTCTCCTCTCTCACCCCCTAGAATGCTTCCTGGTGGTGGCTGCATGCCACGGAGTTGGTTCCAACTCATTGTGACCGGGTCTGGGGTTCTGAGGCTGCTTCACAGGAGCAGAGAGCTCACCTTTCTGCCGTGGAGTGGCTGATGGATTTCTAATGCTGACCTTGTGGTAAACAGTCCAATGCATAACCTACTAGGCAGTCAGTTTCCTTGTTTTTGTTGTTAAGTACCATCTAATCAGTACCGACTCATGGCGACCCTATGCACAACAGAATGAAACACTGCCCGATCCTAGGTCAACCTCACAATTGTTGCCACACTTGAGCCCACTGATGCTGCAACTTTGCCAATCCATCTCACTAAGTGTCTTCCTCCTTTTTTTTGACCCTCCACCTTACCAAACATGATATCCTTCTCCAGCGACTGGTCTCTCCTGATAATATGTCCAAAGTATGAGAAACCAACTTTGGCTATCCTGGCCTCCAAGGAGCACTCTGGCTGCACTTCTTCCAACACAGATCTGTTTGTTCTTTTGGCAGCCCATGGCACTTATTTCAATATTCTTCTCCAACACCATAATTCAAATGCATCAATTCTTCTACCATCTTCTTTATTCTCTGTCCAAATTTCATATGCATATGAGGTTATAGAAAATACCATGGCTTGGGTCAGGCATACCTTAGTCTTCAAGTTGATATCTTTGCTCTTTAACACTTTAAAAAGGTCTTGTGCCCATGGACAAGGACATAGCCACAGAGGGCTAGAGCTGAGAGTGAAGCATCTAGCTGATACAAAGTGAGGGGAGATGCACAAGAACACCCAAACTTTCAGATAGTACCCATTTGACCTAGCCTCGATGGCTTGATAATCAGAACTCAAATAGAGGAAGAGAAAAAAAAAAAATTTTTTTCTGATAAAGGAAACGAAGGTAAATTGCTACAATTTGAAGAACTTGACCCATACTCATGGAGGTAGTAACTCTAAATACTACCAGAGAGGGAAGGAGTCTTCATATCAAGTATCAATGCCATCTCCTCTGTATACAGGGTAGATAAGGATGAGCAACTTAGACATTGGCTAACTAAAATGAGGGGGCAATAAAGGCACGAAGGGACTGGCTTACAAGATTTCAAGGGGGGTGGTTAATTTACAAGTGTGGAGCTCGGGTAGCGTAGTGGTTACGAGTCGGGCTGTGAATCGCAAGGTCAGCAGTTCGAAACTACCAGCTGTTCCACGGGAGAAAGACGAGGCTTTCTGCTCCCGTAAAGATTTACAGCCTTGGAAACCCAGTACAGGGTCGCTATGAGTCGGAACTGACTCCATGGCACATAACAACAACAAGGGGAATAGTTTTCATCTTGTCTAGATAGGTCTGGTAAAAAGAGATGGGGATGAAACAATATATGATAGGATGAATGTAAAACTAATGTTCTCCCATGTAAACTATCACATAATTCACAATAAAACATTTTTAAAAAAAAGAGAGATGGGGATAAGATTCTTAGAATTCAACAGTAATTGTTATCATAACTAATTGCAACTGTCACAATTGTAATGGTAGACGTTTTCTAACAAAATAGGGGGAGTAGTTAATCTTACATTCGAGAACAGAGGACCCTAAAACCATCAAGGGAGAAGAGCACAAGTGGAATGCAAGACCTTATCCAGAGAAGCAGCAACAACAGAGATGGAGGCAGAGATGGGGACATGGAGAGAGGGAGCAGCTGAGGACTCTAGATTCATGGGAAGAGAGGGACTACGAGCTGGTAGACAGAAGGGAGACTTGCAGAATGGGCCCTTTGGTGGTTTAAATTATTATATATGCTTGAGTGTTAAAAAAAACAAACAAAAATAAGAGTTAAAGTGAATAGAGAGAAATACTGTTAACTGACGGTACATGGAGAGGATTATAATCATTGTAATGAAACAAGGTGTACGATTTGCTAAATGCAAAACTGACAATCTACCCTGTAAACTTTCACTCAACTCACAATAAAAACTTTAAAAAGAAAAACAAAGGTCTTGTGCAGCGGATTTGCCTAATGCAATACGTCGTTTGATTTCTTGGCTGCTGCTTCCATGAGTGTTGATAGTTGATCCAAGAAGAATGAAGTCCTTGACACCTTCAGTCTTTTCTCCGTTGATAAGAATGTTGTTTATTGGTCCAGTGCAGAGGATTTTTGTTTTCTTTACATTGAGATGCAATCCACACTGAAGGCTGTGGTCTTTGATCTTCATCATTAAGTATTTTAAGTCGTCTTCACTTTCAGCAAGCAAGATTGTATCATCTGCATATCGCAGGTTGTTAATGAGTCCTCCCCTCCAATCCTGATGCCATGTTTTTCTTCATAGAACCCAACTTCTCGGAATATTTGCTCAGCGTGCAGGTTGAATCAGTTTACTAGCCAAGGCAAAAAGGTGATAGAAGAGGGTATACCACCACAAAAGGAGTTTCCCTACTTATCAAAGTATGTAAGGAACCCTGGTGGTGTCGTGGCTTGTGCTGGGCTGCTCTCCGCCAAGGTCAGTGGTTCAAACCCATTAGCCACTCAGAGGGAGAAAGAAAAGGCTAGCTATCTGCTCCTGAAAAGATTAAGGTAAGTCTCAGAAGCCCACAGGAGCAATTCCACTCTATCCTAGGGTCACTGTGAGTTGGGATCAGCTTGATGGCCGTGTGTTTGTTTCTGTTTTGCTTTTCAAAGTCAAAGTGTATGAGGAGCTGCAATGAACAGAAAGGTTCACAAATAAACCAGTAATTTCTCCTACTTCAATGAGGCCCAGAACCCAGTCCTCGAAATGCATACAGCAGAGAGCGGCACATGCAAACCTAAATCAGGACTCAGAGGTCCACAGGTTTACACTGGGATGGAGACCTTCATACTGATACCATAGGTTACACTTCAGCAGAGTGAGACACAGACGGGCCCCTGTTTATTCTCAATGGCTTCAGATAGCAAGTTACTGCACCCTGCAGAGCTACAGTGCAAAAATGAATTGGATCAAACTTTTGTTTCAAATATGTAACTTACACAACTTTGAAGTCAACAGGACTCCCACTCCAATGGACTTGAGATATTAAACACCATATTAAAATGTCAAATAAGAGGCCTGTTGATAAAGCAGGAAAACACCATAAATCCACATTTAGACTGAGGCACCTAAGTTTGTCTGGGTTTTGTGTGTGTGTGTGTGTGTGCCAAAATATCCCTTCCTTTAATAAAAGAGAAGGAAGCTACCAAAAAGAAATGAACAAAAACAAGCTCCACACACCTATTAATAAGGAACTTGTGGTCAGGTGCCCTCAAGTCAGTTCCAACTCAGTGAACCTGTATACAGTTTCCGAGGTTGTAAATCTCTGTGGGGGCAGAAAGTCTCTTCTTTCTCCTGAGGCGTGGCTAGTGGGCTCAAACTGCCAACCTTGTGATTCACAGTCCATTGTTTATCCTACAGAGCCACAGCACTCGATAAAGAACTAGGTTAGAAATAAATGTTGCTTTCATTGTTTAGTGCCATCAAATCAGTTCTGACTCATAGCAAGGGTTTTCCTAGGAGCAACTGGTGGGTTTAAATGAACAATCTTGCAGTTAGCAGTCCAGTGCTTATCTTGCAGTGCCACATCAGGACTCTAGAAATAAATGTATAGACTGTTAACTATCAACTATCTGTTGATATTGTGAACAGCTAATAATATATAAAGAACCAATAGATCTTTTTGGCAAGAAGTGCAGCCAGAATGCTCCTTGGAGGCCAAGATGGCCAAACTTCACCTCTCATACTTTAGACATAGACATAGTGTCAGGAGGGAACAGTCGCTGGAGAAGGATATCATGTTTGGTAAGATGGAGGGTCAGAGAAAAAGAGGAAGACCCCCAACGAGATGGATTGGCCAGGTGGCATCATTGATGGGCTCAAGTGTGGCAGCGGTAGTGAGGTTGGCCCGGGATTGGACATTGTTTCATTCTGCTGCGTATGGGGTCGCTATGAGTCGGTTCTGACTCGATGACACCTGACAACAACAACAATAATATATGCTTATTTTTCTAATTAATTTTACACATCCATGGAATCCTCATGTGAAGCTGCAACATTAAGCACTGGATTGCTAATCACAAACTGGCAGTTCAAACCCAGCAGCTGCTCCTCAGAAACCCAATACAAGGTCGCCATGAGTTGGAACCCAACTCGAAGGCACTTAACAACAACATGTCATTATATAAGGTGCTCTGATGGTATAGTGGGTTACAACCACAAGATCAACAGTTCAAGCAGATGCTCCGCAGAACAAAGATGAGGCTTTCTGCTCCCATAAACATTTACAGCCTTGGAAACTCTTTACAGGTCGTTATGAGTTGGAACTGACTTGACTTGACTGCACACAACCAAAATCACCACCGTGCCACTAAATTGCATTGAATATGAAATATATCAAAATTCTCATGCTTTGTCTACAATAATATCCTATAAAGTGTCCTAGTGTGGCACTGTGGGTTCATGTACTGGGCAGCAAGGTCGGCAGTTCAAGCTCACCAGCTGTTCCTCAGAACTCTATACAGGGTCGCTGTAAGTCAGAACCGAATACACAGCACTTAACAACAACCTTCTAACTAGGAATTCTGATGACACAATGGGGAAGTGATCAATTGCTAACTGAAAGGTCAGGAGTTTCAACCCACCAGTCACTCTGCGGGCATAAAACAACTGGAAGGTCGGCATCTGCTCCCATAGAGATTAAACCAAAGTAAACACAAACAAAAACAAACCAACACTGCCATTGAGTAGCTCCGACTCATAGTGCAGGCTAGGAAACGCCATGGGATAGTTACGTGGTCTTATAGGCTGCTATGAGTCACACTCAACTCAACGACACACAGTAACACATCCAAGCCCACCTAGTTTCTCTAAGAAAATTAAAGCTTATTATCTTGCCTTTCTCTAAAAAGTAGACTATTCAATATTACTCTTAATGGAGAGAAACTGAAAGCATTCCTCTTGCAAACAGAAACCACAACAGATGCCCTTTATCACCACGTGGTAATATTCAAGACTGTTATGGAAGTCTTAGCCAGAGCAATAAGGCAAGAAAGGGTTATTAAAGGCATCCAAATTGGCAAAGAAGTACTAAAACGCCATTTGCAGATGATATGATTCTAAACATACAAAATCACAGAGACTCAGCAAGAAAATTATTGGAACTATTTGAAAGATTTAGCAAAGTGGCTAAAGGGTACGAGATCAATACAGAAAAATTAACTGGATTCTTCTACGCTAATAACACAGCCCTGGTGTGGTGTTGCAGGTTAATGCGCTGGACTGCAAGGTCAGTTTAAACTGCAAGGATGGTAGTTCAAGTTCATCAGCCAGCTCCTCGGAAACCCTATACAGGGTCGCTAAGAGTCAGAACAGATTCAACGGCACTAACAACAACAACACAGTAACAAAGGACTCCTGGTATGGCATTACAGGATAAGCACTGGACTGCAAACCACAAGGTCAGCGGTTCAAACCTACCAGCTGCTCCTCGGAAACCCTATTATATAGGATAGCCAAGAGTCAGAACCAACTCAAGGGCACTCAACAACAACATACTAAAAAAGAGAAATCCATTTGCAGAAATATGAAACAAGACCCATATCTCACATCATATCCAAAAACAAACTTGATGTGAATTAAAGACTTAAATGTAAAACCTAGAACTCTAAAGACCATCAATGAAAAAACAGGGACAAACTTGAGGGCACTATATATGGCACTAATATACTGCCAACCATCACTAAAAACCTCTAAACAGTAAAAGACAAAACTGAAGACTGGGACCCCCTACAAATTAAACACTTACATGCATCAAAATGCTTCGTCAAAAGGGCTCACAAAGTGGGGAAAAAACTTTTTCCAACGACATATCAGTTGTTGTTGTTAGGTGCCATCGAGTCAGTGTTGACTCATAGCAGCCCTATGCACAACAGAATGAAACACTACCTGGTCCTGGACTAACCTCACTACTGTTGCCATGCTTGAGCCCATTGATGCTGCCACTGTGCCAATCCATGTCGCTGGGGGTCTTCCTCTTTTTCTCTGACCCTCCACCTTACCAAACATGATATCCTTCTCCAGCAACTGGTCCCTCCTGACAATATGTCCGCATAAGAGATGAAGTTTGGCCATTTTGGCCTCCAAGGAACACTCTGGCTATACGTCTTCCAACACAGATCTGTTGGTTCTTTTGGCAGCCCATGGCACTTTCAATATTCTTCTCCAACACCATAACTCAAAGGCATCAATTCTTCTATGGTCTTCCTTATTCACTGTCCAATGCATATGAGGTTATTGAAAATACCATGGCTTGGGTCAGGCGCACCTTAGTCCTCAAGCTGACATCTTCGTTCTTCACCACTTTCAAAGGGTCTTGTTTATCAGAGTTGCCTAAAGCAATACGTTGTTTGATTTCTTGACTGCTGCTTCCATGAGTGTTGATGGTTGATCCAAGTAAAATGAAGTCTGTGACAACATCAATCTTTTCTCCATTGATAATACTGTTGTTTACTTGGCCAGTGGCAAGGATTTTTGTTTTCTTTACATTACGATAAAGTGTATTACTATGGTCTTTGATCTTCATCAGTAAGTATTTCAAGTCTAATTCACTTTCAGCAAGCAAGGTTGTATCATCTGCATATCAAACAAAGGACTAATCTCTAAAATTTATAGAAAACTACAACAGTTCTCATGTGGCACTGTGGACTGATGCGTCAGACTGCAAAGTTGTTTGAACTGCAAGGTCAGTGGTTCAAGCTTACCAGTCACTCCTTGGAAACCTATACAGGATTGCTATGGGTTGGAATCGACTTGACGGCACATAACAACACCAACAACAACACTACTACAAGAAAAAAAACCATTAAAAAAAGGGCAGGGAGCATGAAGACATTCAGGCAGTGGACAAATATATGAAGAACTGTTCAAGATCATTAGTCTTGTTGTTAGTAAGTGCTGTCAAGTCAGTTCTGATTCATAGCGACCTCGTATAGGATTTCTGAGGAGTGGCTGGTGAGTTTTACACCGCTGACCTTGCAGTTCAAACCAATCTTGTGGTCTACTGCTTATCCTACAGTACCACATTTGTTGTTGTTGTTGTTGTTGTTGTTGTTAAGTGCCATTGAGTTAGTGCCACACTGCTGTTGCTGTTATGTGCAGTGTCACATTAGAGAGATGCAAATCAAAACAACGAGATATCATCTCATATCATCATTCATAACAAAGTTAAATGAAACAGAAAACAACTGCTGGTGAGGGTGTGGAAAGACTGGGACTGTCCTTGAATTGCTAGTGGGGCTGTAAGATGTTTAACCACTGTAGAACAGTGTGGCATTTCCTCAGAAAATCGGAAATAGAAATATAATATGAGCCAGCAATCCCTCTACTTGGTATAGATCCCAAAAATCAGAGCCAGGACACAAGTGTGAACACCAGTGTTCACCGTAACACTATTCACAACAGCAAAAAAATGGAGACGGCCAAAATAGTCATCAATGGAAAAGGATAAACAAACTTCAGTATATACACACAATGGAATACTATGCAACTGTGAAGAGTAACAATGAATCTGTGAATCCCGTCATACCATGGGTGAACCTGGAGGACATTATGCTGTGTGAAATTAGTCACTCACAGAAGGACAAACGTTGTATGAGACCACTACTGCAAAAACTCAAGAAAAGGCTTTCATGCTAAAAGGAACATTCTTTGATGGTTACCAAGGGTGGGAGAGTAGGGAAAGTAACTTGGGTGATGGAGAGGGCAATACACAAGAAGGTAGACAGCAATATACAAGAAGAGAGAAGTTGGCAGAAGAATGATGAAGACAGGTGAAGACACAGGGAGGCATGCGAGGGCTTAAGGGGAGAGAGGTAAATAGTGATACATACACAACCTTGGAACAACAGTGTTCTGTGGGTAGATACATGGACAGAGACACAGGCTGAACAGGTATGGGAAGAAGAGTGGGCATATACCCACAAATATGTAAGAGTTTGATACAAACACAACTATAAATATGGCGTAGCAAACAGTGGGCAAAATGATGAAAACTTCTTAGACATTATCAAACATCTCAAGACAATGAGCTGCTGGGTCTGGGGGCTCAGGACCATCGTCTCAGGGACACCATGGTCAACTGGCATAATATAGTCCACAAAGATAATCCTACTTTGGTGAGTAACATCTGGGATCTGAAAAGCTCATAAACGGTCAGTAATCTAAGGTGCAGTTTTCTGATCTCTCCATGTGCAGAAGAAAGAAGAGTGATGAGAACTGAAGATGCTTGGAATCAACTAGTCCAGTGGACTAATGGAACATGTGAATATCAGCCTCCACGACTCTGAGACCAGAAGAACAAAATCATACCCGACTACCACTACCAACTGCTCTGAAAGGGATCACATTAGAAGGTCCCAAAGAGAGGAGAAAATATGGAACAAAATTCAAAAAAGGGGGGAAAAAAAGAAGAAGAAGACCAGGCTTACCTGTCAGAAAGAGCCTGGAGGAACTGAGACTAGAGCCCTCGACTGCTTTTAGGTCTAGAAAGGATCTCATCCTTGGGCCCAAATTTCAGCTAAGCAGTAAACAGGCATCTAGGGGGGACAACAACACTAGTAAGGTGTGCTCGCCACGGAATGGTCAACCATTCAAAATCAACAGGGCAACATTTACCTAAGGACAAGAAGAAAAGGGACAGGGACTGGATGGTGAGCGGACTGGAAACAGGACACACAGGGAGGAAGTGGGGTTAATGTTGTTGCATGGAGAGGATCACAATCATTAAAATGAAACGAAGTATGTGATATGTTGAATGTAAAACTGATGATCTTCTAGGTAAACCTTCACACAATTCACCATAAAAAATGTTTAAAGAAATGAGCTATTAAAACACAAAAAGATGTGGAGGAACCTTAAATTCATACTGCTAGGTGAAAGAAACCAGTCTGAAACCCCTACAGACTGTGTAATTTCAACTATATGACACTCTGAAAGAGATAAAGCATATTACATCTGGAAAATGAAAAACTATAGAGACAATGAAAAAGATCAGTAGTTTCCAGGAGTTCTGGGTGAGAAGAGGATATTTTTAGGGACGCATTTGCTGAAACCCATAACACTATTTAACACAAAGAAAAGTCCCAATGTGAACTCTAAACTTCAGTTAAGAATAATGTATCATCAATTGTAACAAATGTACCACAGGAATGTAAGATGTTAATAAAAAGAGAAACAGTGGGAAGGGGAAACTTTTTGCATTTTCTGCAGGATCTTTCTGTAAACCTAAAACTGCTCTAAGAAATAAAGCCTATTACAAAGAATTTTTTAAAAAGCTGGCTATTCCTCACTATGATACTAAAAAAGCAAAAGAATCACTGTCCATTTTCCTGGGTGAAATAAGTCTGTCCAACCAAAACACCCCTGAATTTAAAAGTTAATTTCCTCTCTTTATTGTCAAGACTTATTGCCAAAAACAGACATAAAAGTCAACATGAACAGGTGGATAAGAACACTACTGCTTTCCCATCATCCATTGCTCTGCAGCAAATTCAGAAATAGCAGAACTGTTCTATTCCCTCCCAGGAAGAGTACAATTTAACCAAAGCTTCCAAGGTTTAAAATCCTGTTCGACCCCCTGCTGAGAATCTGCATTTCAACCCCAGATATATGGAATCAGCATTTACAGTTTAACAAATCCCCCAGGTGATTCTTATAGTTCTAGAGTCTTACAGATTAGAAAGAACTGGGGAGCTTGTTAAAACGTAGCTTCTGTATATCTGGAGTTGAAATGCAAATTCTCAGCAGTGGGTAGAAGTGAAATGAACTGATTCAAAACCCAAATTCAATTAGTTATTGGCTGTGTATTAATGTCAAAGAAGTTTCTGTAAAAAGCTACTTCTCTGAAATCTCGCCTATGTTCGATGTGTAAGAATTTCAAATTTATATTAAAAGGAAAATCAAGTAAATTCTTTACTAACACTCAGATGTCAAGCTTCCAATTCAAACACAAAACTCCAAAAGCAGGATGCCATTTGCAGGCTTTTGTAACAATTCCCAAAGCAAAGTGAACATCTCAGCTGACCCCTGTGAATTACTATTTTTCCACTGGAAATGCCAATTCAGACATTATTCTTAGCAGTAAGAACTTAAATTCAGGAGATAGATATTCTTGAACACTGCAAAAGACTTCCTCTGCATTTCCTAGGAAAGGAAAGGATGTGCTAGTCCTGGCACCCAGGGCTCGTTTTCTCCTACCCAGGGATTAATACAGTCATCTGATAAGTGGCTACTCAGCGTTTTTGGTTCTTTCTACACAAGACGACACATAAGATCACTCATTTCACAGAAACGACACTTCCTGAATTCATATGAACAATCTAAAGCAAAATCGGAAGGAAGCCCTTTCTTTATTTTGCTAAGATGCCAGGTACACTTAAATCACAAAATTCTTGAGGTCTTCTCACAGATTTTTTATTTTGTAAAGAAGATACGTTCCTAGTCTAAATTAGATGTGAGATTTGGGTCTACCCCTCTATGTAAATGACTACCTCTGTTCTTAAGAGCATTTCAAAACACTAGCAAAGCTAGACACACCTCCTGATTGCAGAGCAATCAACGCTTGTGCATTATTCAACACTTTCAGAAGCACTTGCACACACATGAGCTTTTATTTGTCAAAGGAAGGTAAATGTTATCAAATTAAACTATCTGCAGTTCCTATTTCAGGGCAGAGATACATTCATCTAAACATTCATGTTTATAAGAATAAGAACCAATGACTGTCAGTGCTTGCCTGTTGTATTGAGCAAAACACTGTGGCTCAACTGAAGGTCTGAGCAGACCAACAATAGAACAGATGAGGACCGTATTATCGGGTTGTTAGCTCCAGGTTAAATGTAAACCTGACCCTGTGAGTTGGGTCTCCCAGCCCAAAAGCCATGAAAGTTGCTACAGACAGAAGGAAGCAGAATGACTTACACACGGGCAGGGTTGGAGGAAGATGCCTGGTTTGAAGCTGCCCATCAAGAAAGCAGCGTTGGCCACCTGGAACAGGCAAAGCAGAGCCAGGAGGAGCCTCTGATTGGAGGAGGCGCCATGAGCAAACAATGTTTAATATTTCAGGAAGGCTACATTGTTGGTCTCACATGTTATCAGGAAGGGCCAGTCCCTGGAGAAGGACATCATGCTTGGAAGAGGGTCAGCAAAAAAGAGCAAGATGCCCAACAATATAGACTGACATTATGGCAGCAACAATGGGCTCAAACATTATGAACAATTGTGAGGACAGTGCAGGAGTGGGCGGTGTTTCATTCTGTTGCACATAGGGTCATTTGAGTGAGTAACTCAATGGCATCTAACAATAAAAGACCAACAAGAAAGAGTAAGGAAGTAGGTAGGAAGTGAGCAACCAGAAAGACGAGGGCCAGGCAAGCCAGTGAGGAACCTGAGATAGGGGAGAAAGGTGTGAACCACAGATGATAGCTGAGAGGAAACAAAAAATCTTGACCACAGGGCAGAGGAAGAATGCACAGATAAATTCACTAACTGAAAAAGAAGGGAGAAAGAGATGACAAAGATGAGTCCAAATTTAGAATATGACTGACCGGAAGAACAGTAGCAGGAATACAGTTTACAGATAGAGAGGTGGGGTGGTATTTAAGTGGAAGGTAGGGGGGCGTAGTTTCAGGGACTGTCCCTTTGAAGAGAGGCCAGGCATTCAAGTGGAAAACCACTGCAGTCAAATGAAGACAGGGGTACTAGCAGTGAGGCCACCTACGATGGGCACAGAGCTTGAGAAGCCTCAAGGAGATGCTTGGGAAATGACAAAATCAACAAGGGGAAAAATATCCAGAGAAGAGAAGATGGCGGAGCTGGCTTTGTGAAAAGCAGCGAAGGGGCTAGAAAAGAAGTTGTCACCCTTCACCTTGCTCAGCCGCAGGGTGGTCAAAAAGCTAAGGACACAGAGCTAACCTGGGTCATTTTCTCTCTCAAGACCTATTATAACACGAGAAATATTGAGGAAAAATTTCTGCTTCTCAAAAACCTAAAGGATCTCAAATTGCTTGCATATTTTTCATCTACTATCTCAAAACATCTCAGGGCAAGAGGGAAGTAATTGTTATCACATTACAGACAGAAACAAACAAGAAAGGGAAACTGATCAAACATTGCCACAGCCTGATCTGTGTAAAGTAGGGTTAAGTTCAACTATGAGACATTTGCATTTGGCACAGTATTAACATCCCAAACCAGGTGAACTGACCTGCTCAATCTTAACAAGAGGTGCTTAACAAGTAAGTCCCTCCGTGGCACAAACAGTTAAGTGCTGGACTACTCACCAATAGGTTGGTGGTTTGAACCCACCCAGAGGAGCCTCAAAAGACAGGCCTGGTGATCTGGGGCCACTAACAACACTTAACAAGTGGTGCTACAGCTTCAAGGAGCTCTGATAGCCTAGTAGTTATGAATCACGCTGCAACCCTTAAGGTCAGCAGTTCGAAACTACCAGCTGTTCTGTGGGAGAAAGATGAGGCTTTCTGTTCAATAAAGATTTACAGCCTCGGAAACACTGTAGAGGGTCACTAGGAGTTGGAACCAACTTCACGGCACATAACAACCACCACTGGAGCTTCAATTACTTATCTCAAGACCCTTCCTTTTTAAAACTCTTACTTTTTGGAATGCTAAAAAAAAAAAAAAACAAGACAAAACAAAAACCTGATCTTTAAGAATTATGACAAAGTCACTAAAATAAGCATCACAGAGTGAGAAATAACTGTAAATTAAATTATGCTTAATTTACAGAATCTCAATAAGGTCCTGGGGCCCTGGTGTGGCACTGTAGGATAAGCTAACCTCAAGGTCAATAGTTCAAGCCCACCAGTCACTCTTGGAAATCTTGTACAGGGTCACTATGAGTCAGAACCGACTCAACAGCACTTAACAACAACAACAAGGTCCTGAACAATTCACAGGATTCATACTGAGGCGCCCTCGTATATGAAGTACATGAGTTTTAGTGAATCTCACAATTCTTTTCCAATTTTGATGGTATCATTTAAATTATTTTAAATAATTTATAATAGAATTTTCCCACCAGAGCTAAACAAAGCCTTAGCGGAACTTTAAACACGTATAAAACGCATAGGTTTTACCAATTTCCAGATAGGCTGCCCACTGTAATCAAACTAACAGTCGCACTTAACTTTACATATTTCAGGCAAGCTGTGCCAAGTAGTAATTTAGCTCCTTCAAAGCAAACTGTATCATATGATTGACTGCAAAAAGTACAAAATATTCTTTCCACCAAAATGGCTGGAAAGTGTGTAAATATTCAGTGAAATCTCCTTTACTACATGTTCCAAAGGACTAATAAATGAAAACACAGGAGAAGCATGACAGAAATCAAGACTCGAAAAATAAATAGTATAAAGTACTGAGAAAACTATTATAAGCATTTTTATTGTTGTTTTTAAGTGCTGTTGAGTGGCTTCCCACTCACAGCGAACCTTTATAGGGTTTCCAAGGAGTGACCGGTGAGCTGGAACCACCAACCTTGCGATTCAAACTGACCTTGAGATCGAGTGCTTTATCCTTCAGCACTCCACCAGGACTCCATATTTCTCTCTAAATGAACTCAATGTATTACACACACAGTCACTCTAATTCATGCTTTAGGGAGGTAAGGGGGTGGGATGAGACGCATTCTTCTTAAGAAAGATCGTCATTCATAGCAGTGAAACTACGTAGATATTCTGTAATTCTGAAAATCGGCTCAATTACCAAATATGGTCTTTTAAATTTTGTATTTATCAGACAGTTAGTTCTGACTACAGGTACTTATGTACCACAATAAAAATTCCATCTTTGGACTCCTGGTGTAGCGCTGTAAATCAGCACAAGGTCAGCAGTTGAAACCCACCAGCTGCTTCCTTGGAAACCCTGAGTCACTATAAGTCGCAATTTACAACAACTACTACATCCATACATATAAAGACTGATACTTTATACAAAAGTTAAGTTATATCATGGAAAGAGAGGAACTGAGAGCTGGCAGCCAGGAGGCAGACTTGCAGACAGTGCCCTTTGTTGGTTTAAACTATTATATATGGCTGAGTGTTTAAAACAAACAAACAAAAAGCTAAAATGAACAGAAAGAAATACTGTTAACTGATGGTACATTGTTGTTGTTAAGTGCCGTCGAGTCGAGGGGAGTATAATCATTGTAATGAAACAAAGTGTATGCTTTGTTGAATGTAGAACTGATGATCTGCCCTGTAAACTTTCTCTCAATTCACAACAAAAAGTTTTAAATACACAAATAAAACTTAAAAAAAAGTTTTTAGTTATAAAGTACTACTACAAAGTCACAGAAGAATGCATTAAACAGAAATATCAAAGTGTGAAGCTATTTCTAGACATCTCATCAATCTAGGTCTATACACTGCTGAAGGTGGTCTTTCCATCTCTGTAACTAACTCTCTCTGAAGAATTCTGCACTTTCCCATTTACACCAGGTCAAATGGTAGTTTTGGCATCCTCAAGAAACGCAAACCATGTTCCTTTTAAGTGTTCTTTGGGTTTGAGGAATAAGAACTCTGAAAGGACAAGATTAGGATGCACGGGGTGAGGTTTCATGACGAAATTCTCTTAAGAGAGCCCTTGGTACCCTCAAAGAATGAACAGGTACACTATCGGGATAGAAAAAAAAAATTATTTGGTACAACTTCCCTGACCTTTTTCTCAACAATGCAGTTTTCAATTTTCTTAAAACTTTTTTATACTAAGCCTCTATGATCATCCTATGTCCTTTGAAAAAATCAATCAAGATTACCCCTTTGGCATTCCAAAAAGCAGTCACCATAACTTTCTAAGATGACCTCTCTGCCTTGAATTTAGCTGACCCTTGGAGCTACTGTTTTGATTGGACCTTGCTCTTTGGATCATATTGATAAACCTAAAACTAGTCTGATTCATTCCATAAAATCATCTCCATTAGCTTCTTGTTGTTGTTAATGCCATCTAGTAAGTTCCAACTCTTAGCAACCCTGTATAGAGTTTCTGAGGCTGTAAGTCTTTTCAGGAGCAGAAAGCCTCGTCTTTCTCTAGTTCCTTAGTTTAGATCTTGCTTTTAAAAACTGATGGAAAGAACAGCTCTTTGAGCTAGGTGATCTTCATGCAGTGGTTTTTGTTGTTGTTGTTTTATATTCTTTTCTTTTTTAAGGAGCCCTGGTGTGGTGCTGTAGAATAATGTGCCAGACTGCAAAGCCATTTGAACTGCAAGGTCGGCAGCTACTCCTTGGAAACCCTATAAAGGGTTGCTATGCATCGGAATCGACTAGAAGGTGCTTAACAACAACAACAAACAAGATTAAGATAAGTATATTACTAAGAGAAGCTATCTGTAGTCATCCATGGATCACAGAGACATGTCTAAGCACATCTTGTTTGGAATAAACCCATGCATGTCTACTAGCAATAGCTGAAACAAACCCATGCTGAAACCCTACTAGTACAAATCACAATAGTTTGTGAATTACCCTTGTACTTAGACAGATTTGACAACATGCTTTTTTCTCCCAAGGGGAAGAAGTTGCATTAATGATACAAGCTTTCCATGAAGATCAGAAGCTATCTTTAAATGATAGTGTAATAAACTAAAGTTAGGGAAACTCTTCCAGAGTAAACCTTATCCCCTCAGGGCAAATTCGTATTTTATCCAAAATCAAAAAGATTTTAGAAAAACTACAGTTTTGCTTCTGCTTCCGTAAGTCTGGTTTTCTGGGAGCAAAGATGTTTGTTTCTGGGCAAGTCCGCATAATGGGCCATAAACTTAAACTTCCCATGCATCGCTCCATGCAAATATACTTAAATTTAGTAATAATTTAGTCTACACAGTGAGAACGCTGATCCATGTCACAAAAACGCCTTCAGATTCTCCAAACAATTTGATACCTCAAATTGTTTCAACTCTTGCTACAAAAGGGAACGCAAGGCAAAACTGTTGAAAGAAACCATTCTATAAAGTCATACAGCCAAAAAAAACCTCAGCAGGAAGTAACTTCAAGGTGGATGTCACATAAACTGTACAGATAATCTAGTCATACAGTTCTCGGACTAGAGAGTCCATAAAGTGCTTCAATAACTCAACCATAATGCAGCAGTTGAGAACTGGGGTGTTTTTACCCCCAGAGGATATCTGGCAAAGTCCAGAGGCATTTTCAGCTGTCAGGACGTGGAGAGGTACTTGTTGTTGTTGTTGTTGTTGTAAAGTGCCGTCAAGTCAGTTCCAACCCATAGCAACCCTAAACAGGGTTTCCGAGGCTATAAATCTTTACAGGAGCAGAAAGCCTCATCTTTCTCCCGCAGAGCAACTGGTAGTTTCGAACTGCTGACCTTGAGGTTCCAGCCCGATTCATAACCACTACGCTACCAGAGTATTACCAGCATCTAATGAGTAGAGGCAAGGGATGCTGCTACACATCCTACAAAGCACGGCGGGGCAGTGCATCACAACTGAGAATTATCCAGCCTAAAGTGTCAATAAGGCACAGATGAGTAACCCTGATTTTTAATGGAAACTTAGTATTGAAAAAATGAAGGACCGCCTTGAAGTTCAAACTGACTTCGTAGTCCAAGGCATTAACCCACAGCACCACACCACGACTCCAGCCATCACATTGTTATTAGTATTATGTGCCGTTGAGTCAGTTCCGACTCAGAGAGACCCTGTATAGGGTTTCCAAGAAGCAGCTAGTGAGCTTGAACCTCCGACCTCAGGATTCACACCGACTTTTAAGTGTAGCACATTAACCCACAGCACCACACCACGACTCCAGCCATCACATTGTTGTTGCTGTTGTTAAGTACCATCGAGTCGGTTCTGACCCACAGCGACCCTGTATAGGGTTTCCAAAGAGTGACTGGTGAGTTAGAACCACCAACCTTGGAGTTCAAACTGATTTTGCAGTCCAGCGCATTAACCTACAGGGCCACACCAGGACTCCAGCTATCACACTGTTGT
>NW_006408608.1:8153482-8160443 GCF_000296735.1 Chrysochloris asiatica
GGAGCGGCTGATAGTTTCGAACTGCTGACCTTAAGGTTCGCAGCCCAATTCGTAACCACTACGCTACCAGAGCTCCTTCACATTAGGGGTGAGTTAATTAAATGCTTGCCCAAATATAGCAGGCTAATTTTTAAGTTGATAATTTTGTTTGACCCGTGAATGCTGTTATAAATCTTGGCAGAAAAAAAGGTTCCCCATCCGTGCTCTAGACCTACACTGGTAGTTATGACTGCCAGATAGTGTCAACTTGTGCACTGGAAACTCCCTGGATCTACATATCACAATGCAAGGGGACAATTTCTCCCCAACTGCCTTCTCTTTACCATTCCCACTGGGCATTTTTCTAGCGGCAGCCCCCAGTCTTTTGTGTTTTTCCTTCTGGCGTGAGTATTAATAAAGTATGAAAAGCAAGTCAGAAGACACGAAAACAGTAAATAACCTAAGGTGCTTTCCATTCCAGAAAATCTATAATTTAACCAGACTTAGAAGGTTTGTAAATCAGATCCAGAACTTGAAAAGGCAATGGCAGCATAAAGAAACAGTCCCATGAATAAATAAACGTCTAATGTAAAATAATCATCAAAAGAACACGAGCGCAGGTACACATATAAAACGCCACAGACCCTGCTGAGAAGAGAGTAAAATGGAGCCGAAATAAAGAGCCATTTCTTATGACTGCTACCTGGGGCAGGAAAAATGCACACTTAGAGGAAACGATTTCTATTTTCAGTTATCTTAAAAAGAGCATAGTACTTTAAATTTCACAACAGGAAAACAAAAACTCTTAAAGAATCTTAGTGAGAAGATAATCATAGGCTATGGACACTTTATTGGTCAGTATGTTGTTGCTATTGGTGTCGCTAAATGGCATGGAGTCAGTTCTCACCCACAGTGAGCCTACACAGGGTTTCCGAGGCGCAGCTGTGGTTGAGTGCTAATCCTCCAGCACCATACAACATCAATAGGGAGTGGATACCTTATCGCCCATCCATACAGTATATGTTGTTGTTGTTAAGTGCCATCGAGTCGATTCTGACCCATAGCAACCCTGTATAGGGTTTCCGAGGAGCTGCTGGTGAGCTTGAACTACCAACCTTGCAGTTCAAACGGCTTTGCAGTCTGACGCATTAACCCACAGCGCCACACCAGGACTCCATATATTATGTAGTCATTCAAAAACATAATGAAGACTGTTTAATGACATGGGTGCATTTTTACAATACATAAAGGGGAGGCAGGTTACAAACAACCTAAACAATATGATAAAAATTCAGTCAGAAATATAAATATACAGAAAATTCTGTATCTATATATACGCAAAGAAATACACACATGCCCAGAGAGAGAGGAAAGAGAAGGAAGTTAGCCAAAATGTCAGCAGCAGTTCTCTAAAGAGTGGGAGGTTCCAGCCAATTTCTAGTCCTTCTTTGTGCTTTTCTCTATTTTCCAAATGTTCCACAGTTAGAATCATTTGTTATGTTTTGTTTTTTCAAAACGAACACATTATTACAAATTTCAACCATATTGTTTCAGGCACTGTTCATCAAATTGAGAAAAACAAAGCCTGCATCTACCAATTTTTACAACCAAAAATAAAAACCCTTCAGAATCAACAAAAGTAAACCTAAATTGAATATCATTAGTATGTGCCCAGCACTGTCCTAGGTATTTCAGTGTATTGTATTTTTCTATGTGTAAGTTAATGTATTAACTTATTTGAAGAATAATAATAAGGCCAGGTTGGGTGGTAAAAGTAGAAGGTTCTCAGGAGTAACGTAATATGTGAACAGTGATCTCATCCCACCATGAATTTCAAGCTGTTTCCAACTGCTTGAACTGAGAGGGTTTAATAAGATGGCCTTTAAAGATTCATCCTTTCAAGGCTATACTGGGATTCTATATGTAAGAGAGTCTGGCTAAATAGGTGTTAGATAAGGAAGCTTCTAGAGTTATGTTGGGGTAGCTGCATGTCACTACAACAACACAAAACCCCAGTTTAAAAAAAGAAAGGAAATATGAGTATGTTTCTCAGTTCCTTCCCAATATTTGTACAAATTTCATAACATGTCAAAAAAAAAAAAAAAAAAGCCCACATTTTTCCAACACTTAAGACACAACTGATCAAAACATAATGAAATCTGTGCTATTGTACCCAAGAGAAAAGTAAAATGTTCCATCCGTGGGTAAATGCTGCCGTTGTTTGGGGACAATAAAACTATAGTAAACAGAAACTTCTAAGAATATTTTAGTCACGTTCTGGGTATGATCAAATCCATGTCTGATTAAAAGGATGTCAAAAAGATCTACTAGGATGCAGCAATAGGCTGCATTCCACTTCTCGAATAAACCCCAAACCCCCACATAAGGGTGAATGGAAAATGAGGGAGCAGTGTGAATCTCCAGCCTCAGAGGGAAAATACAGCTGCAGTTTCTCCATGAATCTGGGTTTCCCAGAGACTGTGGGATGGTGGGGCCACTAATAGGTGCGCAGCAGGCTGGAGGATGAGTCGCTCCCGCGTGGGTCCGGGAGACCAGAAGACTCGGAATAACACTGTCCTGTTAGGTTTATTTCAGGTTTCATTTGCTATCATCAAAAAAGATTCATGGGTCTATTGATAAAAAGATGAATAATATTTAAGTGCATGTCTGGTTTTTGTTGTTGTTTTAAGATGTATTTAAAAGAACACGAGAGAAGCTATTTCCAGGTTTAAATCACACAGAAGGGATAAAACTATTTAGGGAACACAAAGACGCACCGACATAAAACAAATTAAGAATGCAATTATCAAAGACATACATTGCATCTGAGTACAGAAGGAGGAAAACAAAATGACTTGGGAAAGAGAAAGGTCCTGGGACCATCGCGTGAACCCTGCAGGGACCTGGGTGTCCCAGGTGGACTTCCAGCAGCACGCACCGGGACATCGTCGCACGGCAGCCCACACGCGTCTCCTTCCCGGGGCGCGTGACTCTCAACGGCGACAAAAGCGGACCCCACAACTTCTGGGCAGCAGGGACCCCAGACCCTGCCGCCCCGCACGGACCACCCGCGCCGCCCGCTGTCCCCCGAGCGCGTGGTGCCGGCGCCGAGGCACATTGTTCAGAGGACCCCGTGGGCCCGTGGCATCCGGGACACCGGGGTAGCTCGCGAGGGGCGCGTCCGCCGGCCCCGCCGCCCCTGAGGCGCTCGCGTTCCCGGCATGGCGCCCCCACCGCCCCGCTCCTCGGGCAGCGTCGGACTCCGGCCACGAGCTGAGGGACGGGGAGGGACAGGCATCCTGGCGCCGCGCCCGCCGCCTCTTACCTGCACCAACCGCGCTCCAAGTCTCAGAGAGCCGAGAGCCTCCGCCCGCGCCACCGCTGCCGTCTCTGCTCCGCCCGCCCCGGCGCCCGCGGCCGCGCCGCCGCCATCTTGGCTTCGGTCGGAAATGACGTTGGGCGGCGCCGGCCGGGCCTCCCGGCCTCTTGACCCCCGCACCTCGGCGCTGCTGTCCGGGAGCCGGGACCGCGCGCATGAGAATCCGCAGGCGCTCACACGGGACCAGGGCTACGTACTCGGAGACCAGGCGGACTCGCTGTGGCCGGGCCGGGACAGGCCTGCAGCTCCTCTCGGGGGCACCGCGAACCCCACAGCGGCCAGCACCCGCGCCCAGCATGTCCACTCTGGTACTGCCAAAGGGCTGGAGCTCTGCAGCATGAAAAGTTCCTGAGAGTCCACAACCTTTGAACAAAAGAGAGCAGAGGAAAGAAACGAGGCTCATCATTATCTGGCCAATGGATAACCACACGCTGTATTCTTCACTTCTGTCATTGCCTCACCTAAAGATCAACTCTAAGGAGGCAAATGCAGCGTCCTGTATTTGTTCAATCATTACAAACATTGGCTGCCCAGCATGTGCCCAGGACTGTTTGTTGTAGGTGCTGTGAATACACCAGAGACTATAACATTGGTCTTGGCCTTGTAGACTGACTTGTTTACAAGAAAGTAAAACAGACTGTCGACATCATAGTGAATACGTGCCATGAAAGACATACCAGATTGAAATGGAAAGATGACCATCTGACACACATCCACACTAGTAGTGGTTAAGTGCCATCGGGTCAGTACCGACTCATAGCGACCCTATGCACAACAAGGAAACACTGCCCTGTACCGCACCAACCTCACAATTGCTGTCACACTTGAGCCCATTGCTGCTGCCACTGTGCCAATCCATCTCGTTGGGGGTCTTCCTGTTTTTCTCCGACGCTCCACTTTACCAATCATGATATCCTTCTTCAGGGACTGGTCCCTCCTGATAATATGTACAGAGTATGAGAGATGAAGTCTCGCCATCCTGCCTTCCAAGGAGTATTCTGGCTGTACTTCTTCCAACACAGACTGATATGTTCTTTTGGCAATCCATAGTACTTTTAAATATTCTCCTCCAACACCATAACTCAGATGCATCAATTCTTCTATTTTCTTCTTTATTCACTGTCCAACTTTCACATGCATATGAGGCTATTGAAAATAACATGACTTGGTTCAGGCTCCCCTTTAGTCCTCAAATTGTTATCTTTTCTATTAACACTTGAAAGAAGTCTTGTACAGCAGATTTGTCAAATTCAATACATCATTTTAAACCTCAACATTGCTTCCATGAATGTTGATAGTGAACCCAAGCAAAATGAAGTCTTTGATAACTTCACTTTTTTCTCCATTTGTTCTTGTTGTTAAGTGCTATGAAGTCGGCAACTCATAGTGACCCTGTGATGTTATTTATTGGTCCAGTGGTGTTATTTATTGGTGTTATTATTGGTCCAGTGTGGATTTTTCTATTCTTTACATTGAGGTGCTGCCCATAAGGTGTGGTCATTGGTCTTCATCAGTAAATATTTTAAGTCCTCTTGTCTTCCAGCCAGCAAAGTTGTATCATCTGCATATTGCCGGTTGTTAATGAATCTTCCTCCAATCCTGATGCCATGTTCTGCATATAATCCATCTTCTCGGATTATTTGCACAGCATACAGATTGAATAAGTATGGTGAAAAGAATACAACCCTGGCACACAACTCTCCTGATTTTAAACCATTCATTATTCCCTGGTTGTGGTTGAATGCCTGCCTCTTGGTCTATGTACAGGTTCCTAATGAGCACAAATAAGTGTTCTGGACTGCTCATTTTCTGCAATGTTGTCCATAGCATGACATGATCCACACAGTCGAAAGCTTTTGTGCAGTCTAAAAACACAATTCACAATGAGGAAAAACAGCTGTACATATCCATTAATAATCAAAACAGGGAATGTACAAAGTATGAATCTAGGAAAGTTGAAAGTTGTCACAAATGAAATGGACAAAAACGGGGGAGTAGTTAATTTTACAGTCCAGAAACAGAGGACCCGGGGACCTTCAAGGGAGAAGAGCACAAACAGAATGAGGGCCCTTATCCAGAGAAGCTGCGACACCAGAGATGGAGGCAGAGATGAGAGAGGGAGCAGCTGAGGACTCTAGATTCAGGGAAAGAGAAAGAGCTGGCAGCCAGCAGGCAGACTTGAAGAATGTGCCCTTTGGTGGTGTGAGTTATTATATATCCCTGAGTGTTTTAAAAAAATTTTTTTAAAGAGCTCAAGTGAATAGAGAGAAATACTGTTAACTAATAGTACATGGAGGGGATTATAATCGTTGTAATGAAACAAAGTACGTGAGTTGCTGAATGTAAAACTGATGGCCTGCCCTGTAAACTTTCGCTCAATTCACAATAAAAACTTTTTTTAAAAACGAAAAAGAAATGAAATGCATGAACATCGGTATCCTAGGCATTAGTGACCTGAAATGGACTAGTATTGGCCATTTTGAGTCTGACAATTACATGATTTACTATGCCAAAAATGACAAATTAAAAATGAATGACATCAATTTCACCATCAAAAAGAACATTTCAAGATCTTTCTTAATAACAGCACTGGTTGCAATAGGATAATATCCACACGCCTACACAGCAGACCAGTTAATACCATTATTACTCAAATTTACACACTAATCACTAAAGCCACTGATGATGAAAATGAAAAATTCCACCAACTTTTTCAAATTGACATCCAAGCAGACAGCTGGAAATGAGAATGGAGTTGGGGAGAAAGGTTTCAACTGGAGATGAAACAAAAATTGGTAGGCATTTGATAATATTTAAAGCCATTTTGTTGCTAGCTACTGTCAGTAGCCCCTGACTCATGGAGATCCCATGCACACTGCAGATAACATTAGAATCCATTAGGTTTTCATTGTCTGATTTTCAAATGAGTCTTCTAAGACTGATAGACTAGTTAGAAGGAGAGACAAACTACTTCTGAATGTTTAACCACTAAAAGCCTTATGAAACGTTGTCAGATATATGCCAGAAAATTAAAATATTATGAATCTTATCAGAATATTGTCAGATAATAGTGCTAGAAAATGAGCCCCCTCAGGTTGGAAGACACTCAAATACAGCAGGGAAGAGCTGCCTCCTCAAAGTAGTGTTGACCTTGTTGACACTAATGGAGCAAAACTTTCAGGACCTTCATTTGCTGATAAAGCACAACTAAAACTAGGAAAAAGAGTTGTAAACATCCCTTAATAATCTCAACACAGAACGTACGCAGTGTAAATCTACAAAGATTTGAAGTTATCAATTACGAAATGGAAGGCATAAGGATCAGTATCCTAAGCATCAGTGAGTGAAATGAACTGGTATGGAACATTTTAAATCAGATAAATATGGTCATATGGTTTACTATGCCAGGAAAGACATAGCATTCATTATCAAAAAGAACATTTCAAGCTCTAACTTGAAACAATACTGTCTGTGATAGGATAATATGCATATGCCTACAAGGAAGACAGATTCCTCATGAGCACAATTAAGTGTTCCGGAATACTCATACTTTGCAATGTTGTCCATAGCTTGTCATGATCCACACAATTGAAAGCCTTTGCG
>NW_006408608.1:8162308-8164501 GCF_000296735.1 Chrysochloris asiatica
AGAAGAATGAAGTCCTTGACAACTTCAATCTTTTCTCCATTGATAAGAATGTTGTTTATTGGTCCAGTGGTGAGGATTTTTGTTTTCTTTACATTGATATGTAATCCATAACAAAAGCTGTGCTCTTTGATCTTCAGTGACCCTGTATAGGGATTTCAAGGAGCTGTTGGTGAATTTGAACCGCTGACCTTGTGGTTCCAACCGACCTTCCTTTCCAGTGCATTATCCCACGGCATTACAAAGATACACATGGACCTCACCAGGTGGATTACACAGAAATCAAATTGACTATATGTGTCGGAAAAGACAGTGGAAAAGCTCAATATCATCAGACAAAACAAAGTTGGGGCAGACTGTGGAACAGACAATCAATTGCTCCTATGCAAGTTCAGGCTGAAGCTGAAGAAAATTAAAACAAGTCCAGGAGAGCCAAAATATGACATTGAACATATCCCACCTGAAGTTAGAGGCCATCTCAAGAACAGTTTGATGTATTAGATATTTATGACTAAAAATCAGAAGAGTTGTGGGATGACATCAAGAACATAGTACAGGAAGAAATCAAAAGGTCTTTAAGAGGGAAAGAAAGGGAAAAAAGACCAAAATCAATGTCAGAAGAGACTCTTCCAGTGAAGAGATGCTAAAGTGAATGTAAGAAGTAAGATGGTAAAAGAGCTGAACAGAAATTTTCAAAGGGCAGCTCAAGAAGGCAGCATCAAGTATGAAATGTACCAAAACCTGGAGTTAGACAGCCAAAGGAGAAGAACACACTCAACTTTTCTCAAGCTGAGGGAACTGAGGACAAAATTCAAGCCTCAACTTACAATATTGAAAGATTCTACTAGCAAAATCAGGAGCTCTCGTAGTGTAGTGGTTACGAATCGGGCTGCTACCCTCACAGTCAGCGGTTCAAAACTACCAGCTGTTCTGCAGGAGAACGATGAGGCTTTCTGCTTCCGTAAAGATTTACAGCCTCAGAAACCCTGTCCAGGGTCACTTTGAGTCGGAACCGACTCCACAGCACTTAACAACAACAACATGAGCAAAAACAACATGAGCAAAATATTAAGTGATGCAGCAAGCATCAAAAGAAGTAGAAGGTATACACAGAGTCACCAAAAAGAAATGGTCAATGTACAACCATTTCAAGAGGCAGCATGTGATCAAGAGCCAATAATATTGAAGGAAGAAGTCCCCGGTGCACTGAAGGCATTGACAAAGAACAATGCTCTGGGAATTGATGGAATACAAACTGAAATTTTTCAACGAACTGATGTAGCACTGGAGGCATTCACTCATCTCTGCCAAGAAATTTGGAAGACAACTACCTAACCAACTGATTGGAAGAGATCAATATTTGTGGCAGTTCCATAGATAGTTGACCCAACAGATTACAGAAATCATTAGGAAACATCATTAATATCACATGCAAGTAAAATTTTGCTGAAGAGAATTCAAAAAATGACTGCAACAGCACATTGAAGGGAACTACCAGAGGTTCAAGCTGGATTCAGACAGGGATAATGGAACGAGGATATCATTGCTGATGCCAGATGGATCCAGGCTGAAAGCTGAGAAGACGAAAAATATGTTTACCTATGCTTTTTTGACTATGCAAAGGCTTTCGACTGTGTGAAACATGACAAGCTATGGACAACATTGGAAAGAATGGATAGTCCAGAACTTTTAATTGTGCTCATGAGGAACCTGTACATAGACCAAGAGGCCGGCATTCAAACACAAGGGAATGCAAATGGTTTTAAATCAGGAAACGTGTGTGCCAGGATTGTATTTGTTCACCGGACATATTCAATCTGCATGCAGAGCAAATAATCCAAGAAGCTGGATTATATGAAGAAGATCATGGCATCAGGATAGGTGGAAGACTCATTAACAACCTGTGATGATACAACCTTGCTTACTGAAAATGAAGAGCACTTAAAATACTTACTGATGATAATCAAAGCCCACAGCTTTCAATATGGGTTGTACCTTAATGTACAGAAAACAAATCTCAAAACTGGACCAATAGATAATACCATGATAAATGGAGAAAAGATTGAAGTTGTCAAAGACTTCGTTTTGCTTGGATCTTCTAACAACATTCATGGAAGCAGTGGTCAAGATTTCAAACTACATGTTACATTAGACAAATGTGCTGCACAAGACTTCCTTAAAATTTTGAAGAGCAAA
>NW_006408608.1:8165126-8166753 GCF_000296735.1 Chrysochloris asiatica
TGAGTAAACCCTGTTTACAGTGTCGCTGTCAGTTGGAACTGACTCAACAACACACAACCAGCCAGCCAAGGGAAGAAGGAGCCTGATGATGCAAAAGGTCAAGTTCTCAGCTGCTAACCAAGAGGTCGGCTGTTTGAATCCACCAAGCAGTTTTATAGGAAAAAGATCCGGCAATCTGCCCTCCTTAAAAGATTATACCACCTGTAGAGCAGTTCTGCTCTATCACCTGGGCGGGCTTGCTAGGAGTAGAAATTGACTTGGTGGGCCCTAACAATAACAAGGGAAGGAGAACCTAGATCTGAGAGATACAAGCATGCATGTCAGAGAGCACAGCAGTCATCAGACTTTCCAACCCTTTCTTAGATTAATGCCTCTCAACATGTGATGCATCAACATGTTATGCATTGAAACCATCTGGGATATCCGGAGGAAAAAAACGGTCAGGCAGATTCCGTGATTCCATCCACCATAGACATACAAATCAAAAATGTCAAAGAAAAGCTGTATGCCATCTGGCACTCAGTAGAATGCAAAAGGAAACTACAGGAACATTAAGTTAGAAGTGACATGGTGAACCAGGATATGTACTAGACAACATCATACCAAGTCAGGATTGACAAAGTAGTCAGTAGCTGTCCTTCCTGATATTAACCTCAAATGACTGTATGTGTTCGTTTCCTGTGGCGTTAAGCACCACAAACTCAATGGTTTAACACAATAGAAATGTATTTTCTGGAAGTGCTGGGAACTGGAAGTCCAAAGTCAGTGAAATCAAGGTGATGATAGGAGAGACTCTACTCTCCTGAAATTCTAGGGGAGAATCCATCCCCAGCCACTTTGAGTTTCTGTTGGCTGCCAACATTTCTTGTGTTGGGGCCACATCACCCACTCCAATCTTCAAAGTCAGAATCTCCAAATCCCTCTCTTCTCCATCTTCACATTCCTTATTTCTTCATATATTGCCCAAGTCTCCTTTTGTGTTCCTCTTATAAAAAGGATATATGAGACCACTTTTAGGTGGATAATCCTGGATAATCTCCCATCTCAAGATCATTAATTTAATCATATTGTCAAAGATTCCTTTTCTATATATGGTAATGTTCACATATTCTGGGGATCAGGATGTGGGCATCTTGTTGCTGCTGCTGCTATTAGCTGCTATCAAGTAGGATCCTAGTCCTAGTGACCCCATACACAACAGAACAAAACACTGCCTGGTCCTGTGCCATCATCACAATTGTTGTTACGTTTGACCCATTATTGCTGCCACCATGTCAGTCCATCTCAATGGGGATCTTCCTCTTTTTCGCTAACCCTCCACTTTACGAAGGATGATGTCCTTCTCTGGAGACTGGTCCCTCCTGACAACATGTCCAAAACAGGAGAGATGAAGTCTTGCCGTCCTTGATTATAACAAGCTATTCCAGTTGTACTTCTTCCAAGACAGATTTGTTTGTTTTTCTGGCAGTCCATGGTTTTTTCAATATTCTTCATCAACACCGTAATTCAAATGTATCTATTCTTTTATAGTCTTCCTTATTCATTGTCTAACTTTCTCATGCATATGAGGCAATTGGAACTACCATGTCTTGGGTTGTTGTTGTTGTTAAATGCTATCGAGTAGATT
>NW_006408608.1:8168323-8170343 GCF_000296735.1 Chrysochloris asiatica
CCCCTAAATAATCCATTATGCATTTTCACTTTTATATTCTTGAATGTGCTTATATTTTTCAAACTATGTTACTTCTCGGGGTAAACAATTATATGTAAGGGTGGGAGCAAGGAGAAGACAGAAGGAAAGAGAACAAAATAGTCCTGTGTTATGTGGTTGGTGCTTTGCTGATAACTAAAAGATCTGCATTTTGAGCCCACCTGCCGTTCCTTGGGAGAAAGATGTGGCAGCCCGCTTCAATAAAGATTGACAGCCTTGGAAACCCTGAAGGGCAGTTCTACTCTGTCTAACAAGGTTGCTATGAGTCAGCATTAACTCATCTCGAAGTTTGGTTTTAATTTTTAATTTAGGAAGATAATTATTATTGAGAACACAATAATTCTGTTGTTCTTCATCTGTCTGATTTGCTAAGTAGTGCTGAGGGATGGAGGAAGGAATGTGAGCCATATTTTTATCACATCTCATGGACCATTTCTATATTAGGGAATGGAAACATAAAATGCACTCTTTGTCTAAATCTACAACATGAATGAAATTTCCCTCTACACAGGTTGAATACCTAGTACAGGTACTGGCCTGTTTTTGTACCTTGGTGAAGCATTGTCTTTACAGAAGATAGACACAAGCTATCCCAGGACCCTAAGAGTATCTGGAACATGTAAATCAAAAACCAAACCCCTGCTACTGAGTCAGTTCCAAGTCATAGCAACCATAGAGGAGAGAGTAAAACCATTCTTTGGGAATAGACCAAACAACCTCATCTTTCTGTCTTAGAATGGGTGGTGGGTTTGAACCACCAGCCTTGTGTTTAGCAGCCCAATATGGTAAACACTAAATATGTATTTCTAATCATTAAAAAAAATACCTAAAATCAAATGCATTGGCCCATTTAAAAAACAACATGTGGTTATAACACACGGAGGTTTCAAAATATGTTGGGAAAATGGAATGAAAAGATAATAGATTTTTTTTTCCATGAACTTTCAGAAGCCCCCTTATAGAAACCACAGACTCTCTGCTTAGCATAGCAAACAGGATGCCTAGAGCATTATGATGAACGATTTTACAACCAAGATTAAAGTATTGACAACACAATGCCAGTAGGAATGTAAATGGACTTCAAAAGGCCCTAAATGATAATAGTATTTACTCTCTGTTGGCTTTTCTTCTGGGTATTTTCATTGGATTATCTGATTCAATCCTCATAACAACTCTATTAAGGACTCTTCTTGTCATAAAGCTGATGGAACCCAAAAGAGTTCAGTAATTTACCCAGTTAGTAACAGAACCAGGTTGTGAAGCTAGACACTTTATCTCCTCTAAGAGGAGGCTTCTTGGTCTGTCAGCCATGTGTGTCTGAGAAACAATGCATTAATTTATATATATATATAAACTTTGTATTGTGAATTGAGTGAAGGTTTCCAGAGCAGATCATCTGTTTTACATTCACCAAATCCTAGACTTTGTTTCCCACAGTGACTGTGATCCCCTCCACACACCATCACTTATCCCACTTCCTCCCTATGATTCCTGTTTCTGTTCCTCCTTCTTTCCCAACCCTTCTGAATTGTGTCTTTAAACACTGTCCTTTTCATCTTGAATTCTATGATGTGCATACCTCTCTAGTGTTGTTGTCCCCACTATAGATCTATTTATTGCTAGTCTGAAAGCATCTTCTCTTAGAAATACAGCTGACATTTATTATCTTCCCTTTTGTGGGGAACCCTTCATAACCCATTAGCAATAGTCATATGCTCTATATGCCATTGTGGTCTATTACTACATGTGTATGTCTTCTTACAAATGGGCTTAGTCTGGGTTCTCTAGAGAAACAAAACCAGTTTTAGGTATATGCATAAATATGTTGTCAAGTGCTGTCAAGTCGGTTCCAACTCATAGTGACCCTGTATAGGGTTTCCAAGGAGTAGCTGGTGAGTTTGAGCCACCAACCTTGTGGTTCAAACAGATCTTGCAGTCCAGCACATTAGAGAGAAAGAAAGAGAGAGAGAATCATGGTGTG
>NW_006408608.1:8172513-8173707 GCF_000296735.1 Chrysochloris asiatica
AATTCCTCAGTCTTACCCGTCATCGAAACTCATTGCAGCATGGCAATGGCTCTGTCTTAGGTTGCCGAGGTTCCACGTGATCCTTGCCCGTCTCTGGCCACACGAGATGACACAATCTTGCTTGCTCAAAGTGAAGAGGACTTGACACACTTATGGATAAAGATCAAAGACTACAACTTTCTATATGGGTTACACTTCAACATATAGAAAACAAAACTCCTCACAACTGCACCAATAAACAACATCATGATAAATGGAGAAAGATTGAATTGTCAAGGATTTTAGTTCAGTTGGTTCCATAATTGATGCCCATGAAAGCAGTAGTCAAAAAATTGAACAACTCTATTGCATTTAACAAATCTGCTGCAAAAAGACCTCTTTAAAGTGCTAAAAGCAAAGATGTCACTTTGAAGACTAAGGTACACCTAACACAAGCTATGGTATTTTTACTCTCATATTCCTGAGAAATATGGACAATGATTAAGGAAGACTGAAGAAGAATTGATGCACTTGAATTATGATGTGGGTGAAGAACATTAAATATACTGTTAACTGCCAGTAAAATGAATAAATCTGTCTTTGGAAAAAGTACAGCCAGAATGCTCCTCAAAAACAAGCATTGGGGGGACTTTATCTCACATACCTTGGGCATGTTATCAGGAGAGACCAGTGCCTGGAGAAAAGTAGGGGTCAGCAAAAAAGCGGAAGACCCTCAATGAGATGGGTTGATACAGTGACAGCCACAATGGGCTCAAACCCAGGAACAATTATGAAGGTGGGGCCGGACTAGGCAGTTCTGCTGGATATAGGGTTACTACGGGTCAGAAATAACTCAACAGAAAATAACAACATTCCAATCACAATCTGGTAGCGTAGTGGTTACGAGTCAGGCTGCTAACTTCAAGGTTAGCAGTTTGAAACTACCAGCTGTTCTGCTTCTGTAAAGATTCACAGGGTTGTCTTGAGTTGCAACCCACTCTGTGGCACATAACTACTGCCACCAGTCACAGCCAAGTTATGATCAATTTTAGCTAGCAGTAAGCCAGTGGTTAAGGAGCTTGGGTAGCGTAGTGGTTACGAATCGGGCTGCTAACCTCAAGGTCAGCAGTTTGAAACTACCAGCTGCTCCATGGGAGAAAGATGAGGCTTTCTGCTCCTGTAAAGATTTACAATCCATGGCACACCACCACCACC
>NW_006408608.1:8177215-8178207 GCF_000296735.1 Chrysochloris asiatica
CAAACTGACAGACGAGTGGTGGAGTAACAGAAGAATAGACAAATTTTAGAAGGGAATAATCATTTATAAGGTTATAAGTAAATTTCTTTTTAAAATATTTGTTTCAGGATTTGAAAACTTGTTTTTGTTCTTAAGAATTTATGGTTTGGGGGTTTATAGTCTTGGGAACAACTTAGTCAGTTGGCATAACATAGTTCACAAACTCCTGATGTGGTGCAGTACAATCAGCACTGGACATTGAACCACAAGATCGGCAGTTCAAACTCACCAGCTGCTCCTGAGAAACCCTATACAGGGTTGGAACCATTTGATGAGTAGTGTCTAGGGTCTTAAATGCTTTTGAGCCGCCATCTAAGATACAACTATTGGTCTCTACTCATGTGTAAGAAAAGAAAATGAAGGAACTCAAAGGCTCAAAGAAGAAATTATTGTAGAGAAAAAGCCTCTAACTCTGTCTAAGAGAATTAAAAAAGATTTATTGATGTCAATATATATCATTCAAATGGGGGTACATGAAAACCTCAGCATCTGAAGGTCACAAATCCCAGGGAAGGGGTGTAACTCATACATAATTACATTGCCAGAGGAGGAACTACGAACACATTATCTGATTAGTTACAGAGGTTGAGGTCAATAAAAAGCAACCTTCAACGTTCCTAGTTACATTGGTATAACTAGACATATTGATTGACTAAAAGACAATGATAAGTATTTATAATTACATGACTGCATGACTGTCTCACAACAATGGCATGAGCATAACATGATAGCTACTGTCAAGAGCAGGTTGTTAAACATGACCTCAGCCAGAGCCTTAAATTCCTGGAGATCTAACACACAGAGTTTGATAAAGTTTGGTTACAGATTTCCAATCTTGGTCTAACCACAAAAGCCTAATAATAGGCTTTGTTTCTAAGCAACAAGTTTGACTCTGTATGAAAGGTTAATTCTGAGCTTTTAGAGTTCGCTCAGTCATTTTTATTTAGGTCAGA
>NW_006408608.1:8178995-8190013 GCF_000296735.1 Chrysochloris asiatica
GTGCCGCCCTGTACCAGCCTCACAGTCATTCCTGTTTCAGCCCATTGTTGTCACCAATGTGTCAGTCCATCTCACTGAGGGTCTTCCTCTTTTTCACCGACTTCTCAATCTAGATCTTCACGTTACCTGATGCCATCAAGTTGATCCTGACGCATAATGACCCATGTAGGGTTTCCACAACTCTCAATCCTTATGGGAGCAGGCAGTTTCACCTTTCTCCCAAAGAGCTGCTGTTGGATTTGAAACACTGACCTTGTGGTTAGCAGTCCAGTGCTTATCTTACAACCCCACCAGGGCTCCTTTAGATCTTTGCATTAAATGCCATTTGCCTTGCCCATGTACACGACTCTAACTGACATTACAGTTTCTTCATTGCTCTGCTTTGCAAAGTTGTTCACAGACTCAGGTGATCTCTTGTTCTTCACCCTTCTCTTGCCTTTCCTCTGTGATTCTGTTTTTTGACCCCAGTGATGTTTCAGAACCAGAAAGTTTCTCTTGGTTCCTTTCTTTGTCATTTTCCATGTGTTCTGTTTTGTTGGATCTTTCCTGAACGGGAAACGTACCTTTTGCTCTACAACTCAGGCTTTCTGAAGATTAGACACTTCCTTCCTGTTTTCCTTGCCTCTGTATCTATCATTTTCTCTCATCTCTCTCCTTTCTTTCTTTCATATGCTCTTCCTTCACTCTATTTTTCTCTTCTTTCTCTCCTCCTTTCTCTGTGTTGGTCTTTATCATTCAGTTGTCCGTTGCTCTCTTGCTCTCTTGGGATATACTTATATTTTTCTCTCTTTTCCAGTGTTTGTCACTGCTTTCTCTTTCTTTATAATCTCTTCCCTTGTACATACCTCTTCCTGTGACAAGCTCTATGATTGGACTCTTTGTGCTTATAGGAATCCTTCTTTCTTTTCAATAATAGTGGTCAAGGTAATAGTTTTCCTGGTCTCTGAGTTGACTTTCTTGGTATTGATCTTCCCTTTTCTCATGTCCTCTTGACTTGGAACTTTTTCAGTAGCATTTGGCACCATGCCTTCTTTCTTCACTAGTTGACTATGAGTGAGTTTGGGTCCTATGATACTTGGGGGTCATTCTCAGAGGTTCATGATTGTCTTCATTTATCGTCCTTGTTGCTCTCTTAGCATCAAAGTCACTGTCTGCATCTGGGTTTTCCTCTGAAAACCCATACCAATGAGAAAACCAAAGCTTCTCTTCCTTGTACTATGGTTACATGATCTAAAAATACTCACATATTCAGGCTGCAGAGACACATTATTTTTTTTCCCTAAATATGCCAGAAGGCTTCAAAAAGTTCTTGGAGGAATTCCATTATCTTCTCATTCCGATTTCCCACAAACTTTTAGATGCACCCTCATACTTCATAGTACAGGGCAGAAAAATGGCACTACAGAAAGCTAAATATTAATAATACTTCCTTATATGGATTCTACTCTGAGAGTAAGTGTAAAAAAAAATTCTTGGCAAGACTGACACCTCATTAGCTTCCTATTATGCCGTTTAGGATTATATCAGCATTCAGAAACATAGACCAAAGCACAAGGCAGTAACTTGCCCTGGGCAGTATGTTTCAAACTCTCTCTTCTTCTGACATGATTAAAATTAACAATAGGTATTTGTTATGAATTACTTCTTAGTTAGCACACAGCGTCACAAATTCCAAATATATTTGAGAGCTGATTCTGGTGAAATACTATGACTCTAGTTATAGATGTTCTTAAGTTCCATCGAATCGATTCCAACTCATAGCAACTCTATAGGATTTCTGAAAAGTGGCTGGTTTGAATGGCAACCTTGTATTTAGTAGTCCAGTGCATATGTTACAGCACCACACCAGGACTCCATTACAGGACAGCAAACAAATATTTTAGCAGGGGATAAACTAACTTTTTACATAAGATTAAAGTGGCTTTTAAATGGGTAATTGACTCCTCTGTTTCTTTTAAAAATACATATTTTTTCTCTTTTTGAAAACTTTTAGGTGTTTTTTGTTCTTAAGGATTTATGGTTAAGAATTTTTAAAAAGAGTTCACATGATTTTGATTATGATATTTAATGCCTCCAGACCTGATTTCTACATCTGTACAATTACATAGTTAGACCAGACCCATAAGAAACCTTCTAGTGCTAAAATCTATTATTCTGGTTGCACTTATATAATGATTCCAGGAATGTTTCATAATTGAAACTGAAACCAGTTATATTTAATAAGTTAAAGTGCTTGGAGCTAGAAAGGCAGTAGTTAAAATATGTCTTACTTTATGAGAAATAGTCTAAAACATAAATTTTTATAAACTTTTGATATTTTTTAGCAATAACAATAATTTAAGTAAAAATCATATGCAATTCATCGTTTATCGCAAGTAAAATTTGGGGAGGAGGAATTCAAAATATAAGAAACCCATATGTTATATAACTTGAGACCTGGTATTGTATCCACTTAAAATATCACTATGGAATTTGGACGACATTTTGGATATTTGGAAATATGGATATTCCTTTAGTGACAAAAATTCAACCTTATTACTTGATAACATACATGTAACTATATTAAAAATGTATTAACATACATGTTACATATGAAATATATATAAAACATATCAATGTTTTTGTATACAAAAGTTAGTACTTTGAGTCAGAGAACAAGAAGGACTATCGTTGAGAATACCTTTTTAATTAAAAAAATGGTTACATATTCTCTCCTTGAGTTGGAAGATTACTGAATAATAGAACAAAAGTTGACTTGGAAATAACAAGATAGAAATTCTTTTCTTGGACTGTAATGTATATTTTAACAGGCAATTTCAATTAAAAAAAACATAATATAATTGTAAGAAAAGCATATAGGAGGCTAAAAATATTGCAATGATGTTTTAATCCTTTCTTATTTATCAAATCTTTTCTGTTACGATTTCCAAGATAAAAATATAAAGGAAAAGACACTAAAGTATTTATTTGCTTATTACTATTCAGCCTCATTCCTAAAATAACATTGATTTTATTTTGTGGCTGGCACAAATGCATTCATTTATGGTAGGATAGTAAAATAGATTAAAAAAAAAAAAAGAGGCAAGGTTAACAAAAAAAGAAGAAAGAGATGAATGTATCAGAAGTTTGTATGCTACTATCTCAACATTATCTTTGTGATAAAAACATACCGTCTTATGCCTGAATTTTATAGTAGTCTTAAGCTAAATAAAAAAGCCCCATGGGGAACACCAAGGTCAACTGGCAAAACATAGTCCACAGACAGTGTTCATGTTCTACATCCTTTGGTGAGTAGCACCTGGGATCTTAAAAACACCTGAGTGGCCATCTTTGTGATTGTTTGTTGTTAGGTGCCATCTTGTTGGTTCCGACTCAAAGCGTCCCTATATAGGGTTTCCAAGGAGTGACTGGTGGGTTTGAACCACAGATCTTGCCATTAACCCTCCAGTACTTCTCCTACAGTGCCATATCAGGACTCCAATCAAAGGTACAACTATTGGTCTCTTCCTGCTCGGAGGGAAATGAGTGGAGAAAATTGAAGATGCTTACAAACAGTTAGTCCAATGGACTAATGGAACATGTGAACATCAGTCTCCGGGACTCTGAGATCAGAAGAACTACATGGTGCCTGGCAACCACTCTGAAAAGAATCACATCAGAAGGTCCTGGATAGAGTAAGAGACAAATGTGGCGCAAAACTCAAAATCATAAAAAGCAAATAAACCAGGTTTACTAGTCAGATAGAGACTGTTGGAACCCCCTAGACTACGACCCTTATTAACCCTTCAAGTCTGGAAATGAACTCACCCTCCTGTCTCAATTTTCAGCCAAACAATACACAGGTGTCTCCGAAGAACAAGAACACTAGGGAGGTATGCACAACATAGAATAATCAACCATTTGAGATCAAAAGGGCAACATTTATCCAAGGGCAAAATTCAGAAGAGCCAGGAAAGGAGGAATAGAATTAGGTAACACATGGAATAATAAGTGGGGAAAGTGGGGACTGCAACCAATGAGAAGAAATAAAGTGTGTATGAATTGTTGAAGGGAAATCTGATTCGTTCTGTAAACCATCACCCAATTCACAATTTAAAAAATGCATAAATATAAATAAATTATTATATACACAACAGTTAAGACTTCAGCTAACTCATTGACTGGCAGTTCAAACCCACCCAATGCCTCCTGAGATCAGCTCCTGTAAAGATTATAGCCTAGAAAACTCACGTGGGCCAACAAGTGAATTGAAATGGTCCTGTTGGTATCCAACAACAGACATTAAAATAACACCAAGATATAGTAATATTATAAAATGGCATCTGACACCTACCTAATATTAATAGAAAAAAGCATTTTATGTTGCTGTTGTTATGCGCCGTCAAGTTCATTCATACTCATATCAACCCAAAGTAGGGTTTCTAAGTCTATATATATGAGGCACAGAAAGCCTCATCTTTCTCCTGTGCAATTCAAACTGCTGACCTTGAGGTTAGGAGCCCAATGCATAGTCCATTATGCCACCAAAGCATATATTATTACGTTGTTGTTGTTGTTGTTGTTAAGTACCGTCAAGTCGGTTCTGACTCATGGTGACCCTGTATTGGGTTTCCTAGGAGCAACTGGTTAGTGTGAACCACCAACCTTGTAGTTCAACCCTAACTTTCTGTCCACTGTTTATCCTATGCCCCACACCAGGACTCCAGCAAATATTATTGTAATATTAATTTAGATGAATACATTCAGATTCATTTTTTCTATCAGTTATTTCTTTATTGAAAGTCATACTTATAAGATAAACTTGTTTTTTCTGTAACAACAATAACAAAAACCAAGCCTCTTGCCATTATCTTGATTCTGATTCATGATGATCCATTTGTAAAACAAAGGAAGATGGCTCCATGGGGTTTTCAAGGGAAGCCACCAAGCGTTTCTTCTGCAGTGCTTCTGGGAGGTTTAAAACGATCAACAGTTATTACGTTGGCATTTTTCCTTAAAGTGTAGCCCTAAATAGGTGCGCTGGATCTTCTGCATTCTTATTACACTTTGTTCTTTTTTTGTGCACATGAATTTCTGAGTAAAAATTATTCCTAAGAAGCAGAAAAAACAAAATGTTGAAGCAAAGACAAGCTCCATCATGTTTATGGATCTTTTAGTATTTTTATGTCTTTAGCTGCAAATTTACATGTGGCATTCAGACTGCATGTCTTGACATGAGGACTGGGAGAGGTTCTGTTACTGCTTTAGAGCTTATTTTATAACAAAGATGATTTGTTTTCAATATAAATGTCTTCAAAGAACATCCCCAACCAATAGACAGAAGCATACTTCAATTAAAGCACTTCAAAATTCCTAGAGGTGACTGTGGTTAGGTTCCAGCATACACACACAAAGTATTTATTGGGGAAAGCACAATAGATTACATCTGAAAGCAAAAATCACGATATAAATATGATATCATCAAGTATAAAAATGATTACTTATCTCAAATAACCCTTTTCAGACTTCTATAGGAGCCAAATCTGGTGTACCTTATCCTCATATTTTTCCTTTTACCTGGTATTCTTTACCTGTTTTTACCCTACTGACTATATTCAGAGAGGCACCCTGGTGATGCAGTGATTAAGCAGTCAGCTACAACGGATGGTTTGATGGTTCAAACTTACCAGCTGCCCTAAGGAAGAAAGATGTGGCAATCTACTTCCAGAAAGATCGTTGTTGTTAAGTGCCATCAAGTCAGTTCTGACTCATTGTTGTTGTTAGGTGCCATCGAGTCAGTACCGACTCATAGTGACCTTATGCACAGCACAATGAAACACTGCCCAATCCTGGGCCAACCTCACTACTGTTGCCACACTTGAGTCTGATTCATAGCAACCCTATATAGGGTTTCCGAGGAGTGGCTGGTAGGTTTGAACTGTCGACCTTGTAATTATCAGTACAGTGCTGATCCTACAGTGCCATATCAGTGTTCCAGAAAAACTGCAGGCTTGGAAACTCTATGGGGCATTTCTACTTTGTTGTATGGAGTTACTAAGAGTCACGACAGACACGAAAGCAATGAATTTGGTTTTGGTTTGGCTCATATTCAGATGGAGTCAGATTTATGGGGGAAAATAATGTTATCTGTATTGCTGTTACTAAAAGCTTAAAGGAATAAAGAAAACTAGGTGTCAAGGTAAGTTTTAATTAAGATAGATTCACTGATTCATGATGAAGGAGCGTAGTGGATTACACATTGGTCAGAAGTTCGCATCCACTGGATGCTCCACAGGAGAACAATGTGGCTTTCAGCTCCCATAAAGGTTTATAGTCTCAGAAACCCCATACAGGGTCACTATGAGTCAGACTTCAGTCCATGGCACACGGCACCAGCAGTAGCAGCAGCATGCAAGATGTAAGGGATTTAGTGTGAACAAGACACATGGAATCTTACTTGGTGGTGCAACAGTTAAGTGTTTGGGTGCAAAATAAAAGGTTGGTGAGTGAGCTACCTCCCAAAAGTCATTGAAAACCCTGTGAATACAGTTCACTGACACACATGGGGTTGCCACGAGAGGGAATGGATTTGACAGCAACTGGTGTGGTCCGGTTAAGACACAGTCTTTTCTGTCTGTAAGTGAAGGTCTCGCATTCCTACCTTCCTTCTGTTCACTTCCTCCTTGCTCCTTCTCTCCTCTGTCCTGGTGTTTACATCCTATTTGCTCTTCAAAGTCCAGGCAAACATCTTTCTGGTATTCTCTGCTTTCAGCCAAGGTCCATCTGACGACAGCAATAATAGCCCTCATTCCACATCATTATCTTTTTTATTTTTATTTTTTTACAAACAAGCTTTTTCATTAAACTATAAGTTAATTTTGTTCAATTGCATATTTTGTTCAACTGAAATAGCTATACAAGTTTTCATGAATACTATTTTCATTAATAGTATTTATTATAAAAATATTCTAATATGCAAAAGTAGAGATAATAGTGTAATGACTTATCTGTACCCCAAAAACCAGCTTCAGAAACTATCAATATAGAAATTCTTGTTTCATTCATTTCTATGGTCACACTTCCAGTGAATTATTTTTAAAGAAGATGTCAGCTTGAAGACTAAGGTGCACCTGACCCAAACCATGGTATATTCAATAACGTCATATGCATGCGAAAGCTGGACAGTGAATAAGGAAGACCATAGAAGTATTGATGGTTTTGAGTTATGGTGTTGGAGGAGAATATTGAAAGTGCCATGGGCTGCCAAAAGAACCAACAGATCTGTGTTGGAAGAAGTGCAGCCAGAGTGCTCCTTGGAGACCAGGATGGCCAAACTTCATCTCTTATACGTCAGACATATTGTCAGGAGGGACCAGTCGCTGGAGAGGGATAACATATTTGGTAAGATGGAGGGTCAGAGAAAAAGAGGAAGACTCTCAGCGAGATGGATTGGTCAAGTGGCAACATCAATGGGCTCAAGCATGGCAACGATAGTGAGGTTGGCCCAGGATCGGGCAGTGTTTTGTTCTGCTGTGTATAAGGTCGCTATGAGTCGATACTGACTTGATGGCACCTAACAACAACAAATAGGTATCATATTATGTATCTGTAGACAGCTTAGCACATATCTCTAAGAATTAGGGCTTTAAAACAAATACCAGGGTGTTATCATAACCAAATAAATTTGCATTTCATTTCATAATGCTGTAGGTTTCCTGAAACTTATTTAGGTATTCTTGTGCTTGTTGTTGTTAAGTATCATCAAGATGTTTATAAACTTGAGGTTCAAACGGCTGAACTTGAGGTTCACACTGCCTTTGAGGTTATCCTACAGCTCCACACTAGGACTCTTCAGTTCCCTCAGCTTGAAAAATGCTGACTGAGCGTGTTCTTACCTTTTGATCTTCTAACTCCAGGTCTTTGCACATTTCATTATAATTGACTTTGTCTTCTCCAGTTGACCTTTGAGATTTTCTATTCAGCTCTTGTACCTCCTCATTTCTTTCATTTGCTTTAACATCTCTATGCTGGAGAGTAAGTTTCAGAATCCCTTCTGACATTCCTTTTGGTCTTTTCCTTCTTTCCTGTCTTCTTAATGACCTTGTGCTTTCTTTCTGCATGATGTTTTTGCTGTTAATCCACAACTCTTCTGTTCTTTGGTCATAGGTGTCTAGTACATCACATCTATTCTTGAGATGATCTCTAAATCCAGGTTTTTTAATTCTGCAGGAGAAAGATGAGGCTTTCTGTGCCTGTAAATATTTATAGGCTTGGAAACCCTCTTCATATCATATCTGGCTCTCATGGACTTGTTTTCATTTTCTTCAGCTTCACTCTGAAGTTGCATATGAGCAATTGATGGTCTGTTCCACAATCTGCCCTTGACCTTGTTTTGGCTGATGATGCGGAGCTTTATCACTGTCTCTTCCCACAGATATAGTCAATTTGAATTCTATGTATTCCATCTGGTGAGGTCCATGTGTATAATTGTTTTTTATATTGTTTTAAAAAGGTATTTGCAATGATGAAGTCAAAATTCTATCATGAGATCTCCAGCATCCAAGACCATGTTTTCCAACTATTGATCCTTCCTCTTTGTTTCCCACCTTTGCAATTCTATCACCAGTAATTATCAATACATCTTGACTGCGTGTTTGATCAATTTCAGACTGAAGAAGTTGGTAGAATTCTTCAATTTCATCATCACTATCTTTAGTGATTGGTGGGTAAATTTGAATAACAGTTGTATTAACTAGTTTTCCTTGTAGGTATATGGATATTATCCTATTACAAACAGCGTTGAACATCAATATAAATGTTGAAATATTCTTTTTGATGATGAATGGGGTGCTCTTCCTCTTCAACTTGTCATTCTCGGCATAGTAATCCATGTGATTGTCAGATTCAAAATGGCCAATACCAGTCCACTTCAGCTCACTAATGCCTAGGATATCTATGTTTATGCATTCCCTTTCATTTTTGACAACTTGCAATTTCCTAGATTCATACTTTATACATTCCATGTTCCGATTATGTTTACAGCTGTTTCTCCTCATTTTGAATTGCGCCCCATCAGCAAATGAAGGTTCCAAATGCTTTACCCTATTCATCTCATCATGGCCAACTCTCCTTTGAGGGGGCAGCTTTTCCCCAGTCTTATTTTGAGTGTCTTCCAACCTGAGAGACTAATCTTCTGGCACTATATCTGACAATATTTTGGTGCTATCTGGAATGTCCCGCTGCTATTCATAAAGTTTTCAGTGACTAAATATTTGGAAGTAGTTCATTTCTCTTTCTACTTATTCTGTCTTCATCTGGAAGCTCAGCTGAAACCTGTCCACCATGGTTGACCCTGTTGGTATTTAAAATACCGGTGGCATAGCTGCCATCATCACAGCAACATGCAAGCCACCACAGTGCAATAAACTGACAAGTAGTAGTTAGAGAAGGTAGCGTTCTTAAACATCAAAATCAAATTGCCAGGACTGCTAACCACAAGTTCTGAGATTCAAACCTACTAGCCACTGCTTGGAATTGACTTGATGGCACTTAACAGTGACAACAACAAAGTCGAACAAAAGAAATAGTTACCCTTAGGTAAGCTGTGACTCCTGCAGTCCCCATATATGTCAGAGTAAAACTGTGCTCCGTTCTTTAGGAGTGATTCATCAAGTCTTTCTTCAAGATGCTCCTGGGTGGACTTGAGCATCAAACTTTTGGTTAGCTGCTAAGCGTGTTAATCCTTTGTGTCAACCAGGGACTCTTTATTTGACATAAGTGTAACACATACATATGTATAAGGTCATTGTGTCCTATTAAATATTCCTTCAACTTAAAAGCCCACTAAAATTACTTAACAAATTCTGCTTTTAATTAATGCATGTTTAAAACAAATCAAATAGAGGATTCATTTAAAAAAAAAAAAAACCCAACATTTTGTGGTTCCTTCATTGTGCTCTGCTCTTTTTTCTGTCAACTGCGTCTTCTACTCAGTATTAAAATACAAGGTACAGTATACAATGTTTTCAAGGAAAGTCTCATAGAACAATAACTCTATAAGATACTTCTTGAAATATGGTCAAATAAATGTGGGAAGGAAATGCTACACATCCCCTCCTTAGAGGGTGTAGGCACTGTAGGATGCATGTTAAAGTTATATAATAAAGGTTCTGAGAAGTCCTTGTTCAGAAAGGAAACATTCTGAGAAATATAAAAAGCTAAACATGTTTAAACCAGCTATTTTGGCTATTGTGAATAATTCTGCGATGAAAAAAAGAATCAAATGCTCAGTTTATTCTCTTCAAACCTTACATTCTTTTCCATTCAGAAACTAGGCACGATCATCTCACGCAACATTGGCAGTTTTTATAAAAATAATAATCCAAACAGATCAAAGAGTGGGATTTTTGTTATTCTAAGGATCAAGTTATATGTAAGAATTCTAACGTACTGAGGCAGGTGGAGAACGAGATGAGAGGTCTTGGACTTCTACCATCTCAGCAAAACTCTGGAAAAGATGCTGGAAATGAAGCAGCTGCCATCCTTGGCTGAGAAACTGATCCCTGCAGAAACTGTTTTTCTAATTAGAGGAAATTGAGGTTGGTGGTAATAAATTGGGAAAGAAAGCAGTCACCAGACATGATTGGGGGATAAAGTGCGAGGCAGCCGAATGGAAGAAATGGTGACACGTGATGAATGAAGGAACTAGAGACTGAAACAAGCCGTAGATTACAGGAGCTAGAGTCTGTGTCTAAAGTTCAGCAAGACTTAGAAGCCAGGGCTTCGTGCCTTACTCCTTTTCCATTGGAACTAGTATTTGTAAGGTTAATGATATCTCTTGGAAACTTCAGATCCAGATGGTGTTGTTAGTTACCACTAAATTGATTCTACCTCATGATGGCCCCATGTGTTACAAAATAGAATTGCTTCAAGGGGTTTTCTTGGCTGTAATCTTTATAGAGCAGTTCTGGTGTGGTGCTGTGGATTAATGTGTTGGACTGCAAGGTTGGTTTGAGCTGCAAGGTTGGTGGTTCAAGCTC
>NW_006408608.1:8194348-8206688 GCF_000296735.1 Chrysochloris asiatica
GCAATGGATTTCTTGCTTCTGCTACAAATCCTCCTAGCTGTAAGCCTTCCAACCTTCTAAATATTCCTTTGTTTGTGGTTCAGAGTTCTAGCACCATCCCCTGAGCCTGCTTGGTCCAGTATTCTGTGTTGTTAATGACAGAGCTCTTCACTGCACTTCCACCCAACCCATCATCTTGCTTGTTCTCCTCCAGCCAATTTGATTTTTAATATATAACATTTTAGCTTTTCAAAAAAATCAGCTTTCATATATTTAAGTAATCCACTTAGTTTACATTTCAATGCATGACTTTAAAAAATTATTTAAGTTGTGATTCAATTTTAAAAATATTCGTTGAGTTCCTGCAATGATGCACTGTGCTGACAGTTTCAGGATATTTGGAAACTGATTTCCCATAGTTCCTGTCTTCAAGATACTTTTATTTTCAATAAATATATTTAGAATAATAATGATACCATTAAATACAGGGGGAGTGAGGTGGTTCCATAGAATAAGCACTGGTTAGTGAACCACAAGGTTGGCAGTTCAAGCCCACCAGCTGCTTCACTGGAGAAAGATGAGGATTTTTGCTCCTATGAAGATATACAGCCTCAGAAACCCTATATGGGGTCACTATAGTTGGGATCAACTTGACAGCACTTAACAACTACAAATATATATATCAAATAGCCAAACCCAAACCACTGCCTTTGAATCCATTCAGACTCATAGCCATCCTACAGGGCAGAGTAAAACTGCCTATAGGCTTCCCAAGGCTGCCAACCCTTACAGCAGCATCTTTCTCATATAGAGTGGCTGTGGGTTCGAACCTCCAACCTTCTGGTTAGCAGTCAAGTGCTTTAACCACTGCTCTTCAAAGGTTCCTACATATACATCAAATGGTCCCTCCTTACCCACAGGGGATATGTTCCAAGACTCCCAGTGCATTCTTGAATCTTATATAAACTCACTGTCCTCGAACTGGTACCAATTCACAGTGACCTTAGACAGTGTTCCTGAGAAGTGGTTGGTGGGTTTGAACCTTCAACCTTGCAATTAGCAGTCCAATGCTTATCCTACAGCCATACCAGGACTCCTATGTAACTATACACTGCTTTTTTTCCTATGTTTACAAACGTATGAAAAACAGTAAGTGATTAACAACAAACACTAATAATGAAACTTAATTATGAAGTAAACTAAGGGCTATTGAATGCAAGCTCTGAGGCAGATTTGGCAATATTCAATCTAATAACTGAGGCAGTTGCTAAATGAGTAACAGTTGGATTGTATGCAACACCTACTCTGGACTAATTGATGATTCACATTCAGGAGGGGATGGAGCAGGATAGTGATTTCATCATATAACTCAGAATTGTTGTTGTTGTTGTCAAGTGCCATTGAGCTGGTTCCGACCCATAAAGAATCCATGTAGGGGTTCTGAGGAGTGGTTGGTGAGCTTGAACTGCCAACCTTGTGGTTCAAACTGACCTTGCAGTCCAGCACAGTAGCATTTAAAACTTATAAACTAATTGATTTCTGAAAATGTCCACTTAATACTTCATACTGAAGATGATCATGGGTAGCAGAAACGCAGGAAAGTGAAACCAGGGCTAACGGGGTGCTCCTTAAGAGTGAAGATGGAGAAACTCTGTCTCTTTGGACATGTTGCCAGAATGAATCAGTCCCTGGAGAAGGACATCATGCTTGGCAAAGTGGAGGGTCAACAAAAAAGAGTAAGACACCCCCCCCCACCAACAATATAGACTGACACAGTGGCAGCAGCAATGGGCTCAAACAGAACAATACTTGTGAGGGTGGCTCAGGACTGTGCAGTGTTGTGTCCTATCGGGTTGCTGTGAGTCGAACGCAGCATAATGGCCACTAATAACACAACAACATTGTATATTCCTATTTAAAGTAGCAGTCATAGCTACCGCAAGAGCAGTAATCACTAATTGGACTTTGACCATTTGCTATATGCTATTTATACACATTATTGTATTCAATCTGTGTGCCTGAAAATAAACGAAGAACAAAGTCTTCAAAGAAAAACCAGATTAGTCTTGGAGAGTGGGAAGACTGTTGCAACAAATCACAGACGTTGCTGTTAAATGCTTTCAAGTCAGTTCCAACTCATAGTGACCCTGTGCACAACAGAACGGAACGCTTCCGGGTCCTATGTCACCCTCATAATCTTTGATAGGCTTGAACCCATTGCTGCTGCTACTGAGACAACTCATCTTGTTGTAGGAGTCTTCTCTTTTTCATCGACCCTTCACTTTACCAAGTATTATGTCCTTCTCCAAGGTCTGGTCCATTGGGTAATATGTCTGAAGTATGAGAAATGAAGTCTCGCCATCCTGGTTTCTAAAAAACATTCTGGCTGTACTTTTTCTAACACAGTTTTGCTTATCCTTCTGACAGTTCTTGGTATTTTTAATATTCTTCTGCAGCATCATAACTCAAATGCATCAATTTTTCTACAGTCTTCCTTATTTATTGTCCAATTTTCTCATGAAGCTACTGAAAATACCATGGTTTAGGTCAGACTTACCACAGTTCTCAAATTGACATCTTCGCTGTTGAACATTAGTGCAATACATAGTTTGATTTCTTGACTGCTGCTTCCATGAGTGTTGCTACTTCCAAGCAAAATGAAGTCTTTGACAACTTCAATTTTTTCTCCATTTATCATGATGTTATTTATTGGTCCAGTTGTGAGGATCTTTGTTTTCTTTATACTGAGATGCAATCCATACCAAAGGTTGTGGTCTTTGATCTTCATCAGTAAGTATTTTTGTCCTCAACACTTACAGCAAGCAAAGTTATATCATCTGTATATCACAAGTTGTTAATGAGTCTTCCTCCAACCCTGATGCCACATTTTTCTTCATATAACACAGCTTCTCAAACTATTTGTTCAGCATACAGATTGAAGAAGTATGGTGAAGGGATACAATCCTGGCACACACCTTTCCTGATTTTAAACTATTTAGTATCCCCTTGATCTTCCACATTTCTTGGCATAGATGAGTGAGTGCCTCCAGTGTTGCATCAGTTGGTTGAAAGAGTTGTATCCCCTCAATTCCCAGAGCCTTGTCTTTTGTCAATGGCTTCACTGCATCTGTGACTTCTTCCAGTACCACTGGCTCTTGATCTTATTATATTTCTAAAACACAAAGTCATTGTACTAAAAAAGAAATGGTTGAACATCATCCATTTCTTTTTTAGTACAATGACTCTGTGTTTGCCTTTCATCTTCATTTGATGCTTTCTGCATCAAACAGAAAGGATTGTTGTTGTTGTTAAGTACCGTCGAGTCCGTACTGACCCATAGTGACCATCTGCACAGTAGAACGAAATACTGCCTGATCCTGGGTCAACCTCACTACTGTTGCCACGCTTGAGTCCATTGATGCTACCACTTGGCCAATCCATCTCGTTGGGGGTCTTCCTCTTTTTCTCTGACCCTCCACCTTACCAAACATGATATCCTTCTCCAGTGACTGGTTCCTCCTGACAATATGTCCAAAGTATGAGAAATGAAGTTTGGCCACCCTGCCCTCTAAGGAGCACTCTGGCTGCACTTTTTCCAAAACGGATCTGTTGGTTCTTTTGGCAGCCCATGGCACTTTCAATATTCTCCTCCAACACCATAACTCAAAAGCATCAATTCTTTTATGATCTTCCTATTCACTGTCCAGCTTTTGCATGCATGTGAGGTTATTGAAAATACCATGGCTTGGGTCAGGCACACCTTAGTCCTCAAGCTGACATCTTTGCTCTTCAACACTTTAAAAAGATCTTGTGCAGCAGATTTGCCTAATGCAATATGTCATTTGATTTATTGACTGCTGCTTCTGTGAGTGTTGATAGTTGATCCAAGAAGAATAAAGTCCTTGACAACTTCAATCTTTTCTCCATTGATAAGAATGTTGTTAATTGGTCCAGCGGTGAGGATTTTTGTTTTATTTCATTGAGATATAATCCTTACCGAAGGCTGTGCTCTTTGATCTTCATGAGTAAATGTAGTTGGAAAATATGGTCTTGGTAGTAGAAATGATGCTGGAGATCACATGATAGAATTTTTCAAGATTTATTCATTGTAAATACATTTTGTTCAAAGAATCTTTCAATATTATAAGTTGAGGCTTATAATGCTGAACATATTCTTCCCTTTTGGATTTCTACACCATAGGTCTTTGCATATTTCATCATAATATTTGACTTTGTCGTCTCAAGCTGACCTTTGAAGTTTTCTGTTCAGCTCTTTTACCTGCTTATTTCTTCCATTTGCTTTAGCATCTCTACGTTGGAGAGCAAGTTTCAGAGTCTTTTCTGACATCTATTTTGTTTTTTTCCTTCTTTATTGTCTTCTTAATGACCTTTTGCTTTCTTTCTGTAGAATGCTGTTGATGTCATCTCACAGCTCTTCTCGTCTTTGGTCATTAGTATCCAACACATCAAATCTGTTCTTGAGATGATCTCTAAATTCAGGTGGGGTATGTTTAAAGTCATATTTTGGCTCTTGTGGGCTTGTTTTAATTTTCTTCAGCTTCAGCCTTAACTTGCATATACACAATTGATGGTCTGTTTTGTAGTGTGTCCCTGGCCTTGTTTTCGCTGATGATATGGAACTTTCCCACCATCTCTTCCTATAAATGTAGTCAAGGTGATATATGTGTATTCTGTCTGGTGAGGCCCATGTGTATAGACATAATTTATGTTGTTTAAAAAAGATATTTACAATGAATGAGTCTTGAAAAATTCTATCATGTGACCTCCAGCATTGTTTCTATCACCAAGACCATATTTTCCAGCTATTGATCCTTCCTCTTTATTTCTAGCCTTTGCATTCCAATCACCAATAATTATCAATTATCTGATTGCATGTTTGTTTGATCAATTTCAGACTGAAGAAGTTGATAGAATTCTTCAATTTCATCATCACTAGCTTTAGTGATTGATACGTTTTTGAATAAGTATGGTATTAACTGGTCTTCTTGTAAGCATATGGATAGCATCCTATCCCAGACAACATTATATACTTCAAGATAGGTCTTGAAATGTTCTTTTTGATAATGAATGTGAAGCCATTCCTCTTCAATTTGTCAGTCCTGGTACAGTAAACCATATGATTGTCAGATTCAAAATGGTCAATACTAGTCCATTTCAGCTCACTAATGCCTAGGATATTGATGTTTATGTGTTCCATTTCATTTTGGACAAGTTCTAATTTTCTGAGATTCATACTTCATACATTCTGTGTTCTAATTATTGATAGATACTACAGCTGTTTTGTCTGTTTTTGAGATGTGCCCAATAAGCAAATGAAGGTCCCAAAAACTTTACTCCATTTGTGTTTTTCACCATGAACTCTACGTTGAAGAAGCATCTCTTTCCGAGACGTATTGTGCGTGACTTCCAACCCGAGGGGCTCATCTTCCAGCACTATATCTGACAATATTCTGGTGCTACTTATAATGCTTCAATAGTCCATATTCTGGTGCTGACAATGTTCCACTGCTATTCATAAGGTTTTCAGTGGCTAAACAGTCAGAATTCTTCGTCTCTCTCTTCCTAGTCTGTTTTAATCTGGAAGTTCATCTGAACTCTGTCCACCATGGGTGACGCTGCTGGTATTTATAATACTGGTGGCAAATCTCCCAGCATCACATCAACACAGAACCTACCACAGTACAATAAACTGGCAGAAGAGTGGTGGAAACTACAGGTAGCTCATAGGAGTCCTGGTGTGGTGCTGTGGATTCATGTGCTGGACTGCAAAGTTGTTTGAACTGCAAGGTTGGCGGTTCAAGCTCACCAGATGCTCCTCAGAAACCCTATACGGGGTTGCTATGGGTCGGAATCAACTCAACAGCACTTAACATAATGTATTTAATTTCTATAAAGCTCCTTACAGTTGCTTAGAAATTGATGTTGTTTTGTTGCTCTTGCTAGTTGCCTCTGCATGGTGACCTTCTGTACAACAGATGGAAATGCTTTATTGTCGTCATGATCCCTCATACACTTGAGCCCATTTTTGTGGCTGCTGTCAATCCATATCAAAGAGGTGGTCTCTCATTTGTACTGACCCTCTAACTTATCTAACATGATGCAATTTTCTAGCAATTTGGTTGGTCCTTGTCATTCTCAATTTGGAGGATCATTCTAGTTGGTTTTCTTCTAAGGTTGATTTGGTCATTCTTCGGACAGTCCACATTTGATATTCTTCACTAATACCACATTCAAATGTATCAATTCCAGATAATGGTAACATTATAGTTATCCCTACTTCATTGATGAAAGAAACTCAAGGGTAATTGTGCTATTTGAGGGAATTGTCAAAAAGTTGGTCGTTCGAACCTGCCGTAAGTGCCTTGGAAGACGGGCCTGGCGATTTGTTTCTGAAAGGTCACAATCTTGGAAACGCTGTGGGTCAATTCTACTCTGCACACATGTATAACTGTGAGTCAGGATCAGCTCTGCAGCATCTAACCACAACCTGGATGACTTGAGCTCACATCCTGTTGCCACTCTTCTGACTTTTGCTTTCTGACTCTCTATTCCTTCACCTGTCAATTGGGGATAGGAATAAATGAGAATAATATATGCAGATCACTTTGCAAAGTGCCTGATTTATAGAAGTGTTTGCTATTGTCATCATTTGTCTTATGGTCGCAGACCTAGAATTTAACATCAATTCTACTTTCCCACCTAACTTTCCCCAAGCCAAAAGTTCCATGGATACTGTGATTTGAAGACTAGAAATGGGCCCGGAATTCCTTTTGGCAACAACTGCTACATTTCAAACACCAGAATGTAAAAAATGGAATGTGTATCATTATGGTTGGCAAGGGGGATGTGCAGCCCACTAGGAGATTTTGACCCATTCCATTTCTAAACTGCACATTGAGTTTAAAATATTCCAGAGGCCTTTGTGAAATTAACCACTATCAGCCTGGCTTCCTCATGGGAATCTGCTAGCCACAAAAGAAAAGAAATGATTGGCTAGTTATATGAGATCCTCCTGTTGTTCTTAATAACCTTCAAACACATGTCTGAGGCTTTGTCACCACTGGAATCAGATGACCTCTGTCAAGCAGTTCAACAGGCAAGCATCCGTTCATTCATTTCCTACCAAGAGCAGAGTTCTGTGTTAGCCACTGGGGACATGAAGATGAATTGAACAAATGACCTCATATTCTTTAGGTAGCAAAAGCCCAATAGAAAGAGAGAAGCTTGACATTTGATGGAGTAGCCACTGTCATTTGCTTACCCACGAGCTAGTCCCTCTTTTTCTCTTAACTAACAGATTCCAGATTTCTGTCCTGGCACCCTCTCAGACCCCATTCCTGGGGGTGAAGCTAGACTGAGCTAAACCATCGTGATAGTCCCACTTACTTTCTTATGATTAGTAAAGAAACCTGGTATTAAGCTAACTTGCATTTGGCTCTATCACTGAAAGTATGTGTGTACATGGAGTATGCTGTGCAATGGAATGAGAAGCCCCACCAAGAATAGACTCAGAGAAGTTAAGTGAGATTAATACATTTCTGTGGACTAAGGGAGACTTCTGATCCCTCTCAAAATGGTAAATGAGTACAAGGCTGCTTTTTCCTTCCCCTGTAAGTCAACCTTGGAGAAATTATATATATATATTTTTTTCAGAAATTAATAAAAACAACAACCACAATTAAATAGCACCAGAAATGAGAAGTCCTGGATGAAGGCTGTCTTTTTTGTCTTTTTTTTAAAAGTTTTATTGTGAATTATGTGACCGTTTACATGGGAGAACATCAGTTTTACTTTCATCCTACTGTATATTGTTTCATTGCCATGGTTACAATCCCCTCCATGCATCACATCCTATAAGCCTGCTCCTCTTCCTCCCCCCCACCCCCCACCCCTGGTTGGTAGTCAGCACACAGCCCCTCTCCCTCCCTGGGTCCTGAGTCCCCAGCCGCTCCATCTCTCCACGTCATCATCTCTGCCTTCATCTTGGGGATCGCTGCCTCTCTGGATAGGGAGGGTTCTGTTCTCCAATCCTGAAGGCTGTCTTGGTGTGGATACGAGCTAATTGGTGATACTAGCCTGGTTGGCATCAGTGGTTAAGCACTTAACTACAAGCCAAAAGGTTAGCAGTTTGAGCCCACCCAGAGGCACCTCAGAAGACAGATCTGGTAATCTGCTTCCAAAAACTTACAATCTTGAAAACCCTTTGGAGTTGGCTCTACTCTGCACACACGAGGTCAGCATGAGTTAGAAGAAACTTGACAGCAACAAGAAGCTGGTGCTTAGCACCTGGAAGAGGTACTGAGAGGCCAGTTGGAAGAAAGCGTTCAAGGTCTGCTCTTGTCTGTGCCCCACGTAAACTTGATGTCATTATCATCAGTCCATCACACAGAAAGCCCAGATCACTGGTGTCTAGAGATACCACAAAGCTCTGCTGGGCTTGTGAATATACGAATGACCAATAAACTATCTGCCCTCCAGCCATCTCAACTCCACCCTGTCTCCAAACTGCCAGGGCTGCTGGATCTCATCCTCCTCACCATGGAATTGCTCCCCAAACACTGAAAATTATAAGCATCTATGCTGCTAATTCACATGACCTCACATTTCTCAAACAACAAGTGACAATACTGCTTGGAAAAAAATAGATGAATCAGCTAGTTAGAGATGTTAACAAACCTTCATAGGAACAAATAGAACAAGTAGATCACAAATACAAATATCAAAGATCTGAAAAATATAACCAACAGATTCAAGCTAGGCAAATATGTAGCTATATATACAGGCATATGTATATATGTGTCTGTGAAAGAGAGATTTATAGATTCATACTTTTTATTGTCATCGAGTAGGTTCCAACTCATAGCTACCCTGTCTGTATAGGGCTTCCGAGAAGTGGCTGGTGGGTTTGATCTCCCAACCCTGCAGTTAGCAGTTCAGTGTTTACCATATGGCACCACACCAGGACTTCTTATAGAGATATAGCTATATATATAGAGAGAGAGAGATGATGTAGATATAAATCCACCACTCGTTTGTCAGTTTGTCATACTGGGGTGGCTTGCATGTTGCTGTGATTCTGGAAGCTATGTCATCAGTATTTTAAATACCAGCAGGGTCACCCATAATGGACAGATCTCAGCTGAGCTTCCAGATGAAGAAAGAACAGGAAGAAGGAGAGATGGCCTACTTTAGAATATTTAGCTACTGAAACCTTACACCGTCAGATAGCACCAGAATAGTGAATATTGAAACATGATGAAGAGCACCAGAATATTGCCAGATCTAGTGCTGGAAGATGAGTCCCTCAGGTTGGAAGATACTCAAAATGTGATAGAGTAAGAGTTGCCACCTTAAAGTAGAGTTGACCAGGATAACGCAAATGGAGTAAAACTTTTGGGATGTTCATTTGCTAATGGGTCACAACTCAAAATGAGGAGAAAAAACTGTAAAATCTAGGGAAATTGGAAGTTGTCAAAAATGAAATGAAATGCAAAAACATCAATATTTTAGGCATTAGTGAGCTGAAATGGACTGTTATTAGCCATTTTGAGACTGACAATCACACAGTTTGCTATACCAGGAAAGACAAATTGAGAAACCCATTCATCATCAATGACAAACTGGCCTCCCGTTCATCATCAGAAAGAACATTTCAAGATCTATCTTAAAGTACAGCACTGTCAGTGAAAGGTTAATATCCATATTCTTACAAGAAAGACCAGTTAATACAATTATTATTCAAATTTACCCACCAATCACTAAAGATGGTGATGATGAAATTGAAGAATTCTACCAACTTTTTCAATCTGAAATTCATCAAACATGCAATTAAGATATATTGATGATTACTGACAATTGAAATGTAAAGGTTGGAATCAAAAAGGAAAGATCAGTAGTTGGAAAATATGGTCTTGGTGATAGAAACGATGCTGGAGATCACATGGTAGAATTTTGCAAGACCAATGACTTCACTGCAAATACTTTTTAAAAACAATATTATTACGACAACTCCACACATGGACTGCACCAGATGAAATACATGGAAATCAAAATGACTACATCTGTGGAAAGAGACCTTTGAAAAGCTCCATATCATCAGCCAAAACAAGGCTAGGGGTAGACTGTGGAAGGGACCATCTATATGCAAGCTCAGGCTGAAGCTGAAGAAAATTAAACAAGTCAACAAGAACCAAAATATGACCTTGAACATATAACACCAGAATTTAGAGATCATCTGAAGAACCGATTTGATGAATTAGACACTAATGACTAAAGAACAAAAGAGTTCTGGGATGACATTAAGAATATCATACAGGAAGAAGGCAAATGGTCATTAAGAAGATAAAAAAGAAGGAAAAGACCAAAATGGATATCAAAAGAGACTCTGAAACCTACTCTCCAGTGTTGAAATACTAAAGCAAATGGGAGAAATGAGAAAGTAAAAGAGCTGAACAGAAAATTTCAAATGTCAGCTCAAGAAAATAAGTCAAATATTATAATGAAATGTGCAAAACCCTGGAGTTAGAAAACCAAAAGGGAAGAACACGCGCAACATTTCTCAAGTTAAAAGAACTGAAATAAAAATCCAAGGCTCAACTTTCAATATTGAAGGAGTCTTTGGACATAATATAAAATGATGATGAAAGAAAGCATCAAAAGAAGATGGAAGGAAAATACAGAGTCACTGTACTAAAAAGAAAGGGTTGATGTTTAACCATTTCAAGAGGTAGCATATGATCAAGAACCCATGGCATAGAAAGGAGAAGTCCACAGTGCATTGAAGGCATTGGCAGAGAGCAAGATGCCGGGAATTGATGGAGTACAATGGAAACCTTTCAACAAACTGATGCAGCACTGGAGGCACTTACTGTGCCAAGAAATTTGGCAGAGAGCAACCTGGCCAACTGATTAGAAGAGGTCCATATTTGTGCCCATTCCAAAGAGATGTGACCCAACAGAATGCAGAAATCATTGGACAATATCATTAATATCACCTGCGAGTCAAATTTTAGATAATTTTTAAATGACTGCAACAGTACATTGACAGGGAAACTGCCAGAGGTTGAAGTAAGATTCTGATGAGGAAGTGAAACATGGGATATCATTGCTGGCATCAGGTGGCTCTTGACTGATAGCAGAGATCATGACAAGCTATGGAAAACATTGCAGGGAATGAGTATTCCAGAACCCTTAATATTGCTCATGAGGAGCCTGTACAAAGACCAAGATGTTCAAACAGAGCAATGGGACACTGAACAGTTTAAGATTAGGAAATGTGTGGGCCAAGGTTGTATTCTTTCACCATACTTATTCAATCTGCATCCTGAGCAAATAAGCCAAAAAGCTAGATTATTCTATGAAGAGGGACGTGGCATCAGAATTGGAGTAAGACTCTTTAACACCTGTGATATGCAGATGAAATGGCTTTGCTTACTGAAAGCAAATATGACTTAAAATACTTACTGATGAAGATGAAAGACCACAGCCTTTGGTACAGGTTGCACCACAATGTAAAGAAAACAAAGATCCTCACAACTGGACCAATAAATAACATCAAGATAAATGGAGAAAAGGTTTAAGCTGTCAACGACTTCGTTTTGCTCGGACCACCCATTAACACTCATGGAAGCAGCAGTCAAGAAATCAAACAACGTATTGTATTAGGCAAATCTGCTGCACAAAGACCTGTTTAAAGTGTTCAAGGGCAAACAAAGACAACAGTTTGAAGACTAAGGTATGCCTGACCCGAGCCATGGTATTTTCAACAGCCTTATATACATGTTCGACAAATAATAAGGAAGACCATAGAAAAACTGATGCATTTGAGTTATGGTATTGGAGAAGAATATTAAAAGTACCATGAATGCCATAAGAACAAACCAATCTGTGTTGGAAGATGTACAGCCAGAATGCTCCTTGGAAGCCAGGATGGACAGACTTCATCTCTCACATTTTGCTCATATTATCAGAACATGGAGCAGAACATCATGCTTGGTAAAGTGGAGGGTTAGAGAAAAAGAGGAAGACCCCCAACTAGATGGACTAGCACAGTGGCAGCAGCAATACATTTAAGCTAAGCAGCAATTGTGAGGTTTGCACAGGATCGGGCAGTGTTTTGCTTTGTTGTGTGTAGGGTTGCTATGAGTCGGTACTGACTCGACAGGACCTAACAGCTACAACACCATATAGATATGGACTCCTGGTGCTGAGCTGTAGGATTATCACTGGACTTCTAATCACAAGGTCAGCAGTTCAACTGCTCCCGGAAACCCTATACAGGGTCTTTGCGAATCTCAACAAACTTGACAGTTGAACGACAAAATAGATATAGATATATACA
>NW_006408608.1:8207108-8210178 GCF_000296735.1 Chrysochloris asiatica
ATGAAGTTGTCTGTTCCCCTCAAAATTTAAGGGCTCAGAAACCTTAAAAAGCAGATCTGCTGTGTCTATATGTTAGGTATGAATCAGATTTCACTCACTCTCAATAGTGTTGGTGTTTGGGGTCTTCTTGCTGTTGCCTCTTAACTTCTACAAAATGATTGGCTGGAAGTATAAAAATCAGCAGTGTAAAATTCCTGTAGGGATCAGAAGACTACTATATAAATAAGGTGTCTGTGGCTTACTTAAGGGAATGATCCATTTTGCCAAGTTGCTAGGCTTAAGAGATCCAATCCCACAGAGTTGAAGTGAGAGCTCACTATCTTCACGGACAGCCAGGAGTAGAGCATGTCCTTTGGATTCAAGGTCCTTGGGCTTAGTCCCAGGAGACAAAGAGAATCGTAATACTGGAGACAGATGGTGCTAGATGGGATGGGAGGCAAGAACCAGGTGGGAGATGGCTACAGTGGACTTGCCAACTCACAGAGCAAGAGAGCTGAACACCATTGAGTAGAAGTCTTCTGACAGAGTGGAGTGTCTCTGGTCATTCATTCGCAGCACTAAGACGGGCACAGCAGGGCTAGACAACAGAGGCTGAGAGCAAGTTCTGCCTGCAGGCTCGGCAGAGAAGAAGCTGTTCTGATCAAGCAACGGTCTCCTGCACCGTTCCTGTTATTTCCAAGTTAATCCTGATCCTGAATTGCAACTTGTTATTTCCCTAATAAATCCCATAATCATGAATACAGGTTGAGAGTTCTGGGTGGCCGTTGCAACAAATAATGTAACTCAGAAGAGAAGCAGAGAGTGGCTGGTGTCAGAACTGGTTGGAGAGTCTCCGGAGGAATGTCTGATCTCCCATCATAGGACACAGCTATGGGCCAATGCTGACGGTGCTTATTCTCTCTCCTCCTTGTGAATTTGGATGATTCCTCATACTTGTGGCACTGTAGAATATAAGCACTGGTCTGACAAATGCAAGGTCAGTGGTTCAAACCCACCAACCACTCCTCAGAAACCCCATATAGAGTTACTATGAGTAGGAACCCATTTGAAGGCACGTAACAACAACACTTCATGCTATCACACTGCAAGAATACACTAGCCTGCTTGTGGGTTGTACCATTTGATTGGTTGATGATGCATGGAGGGGATTGTAACAAAGGCCATATAACGATATACGATAGGATGAATGTAAAGCTAATGTTTTCCCATGTAAATTATCACATAACTCAAAATAAAGCGTTTAAAAAGAAAAAAGAATACACTAACCCTTTTTCATACATTTTTTAACTACGTGTGAAAAAGAAGTAAAAAAAAATAATAAAGACCATTTATTAGAGCATAAAGAAAATCTCAATAAATTCCAAAGGATTGGGGTTCTAAAGACCACATCGACCATGGTCTTTACCCGTAATTAGATAACATTACAAGTGAATAGGAAAAGGATGGCCACAAAAATATCATGCCTGGAAAACTAAGCAAAGTTAAGAAATTACCCATAGAATGAAAAACGAAACCAAAAACTAGGAGAGAGACCCACAGAAAGAATCCACATGACCGGGACCCTGATTTGGACTTTTAATCTTCAGAACTGTCAGAAAATATATTTCTATCCTTCAAAGACATCCTGGTACAATAGCATGAGATAACAAACATCCAAAAGACCACTACCATCCAGCCAATTCGGACTCAGAGCTACCCTATGTTGTTAAGTGCTGTCTAATCGATTCCGACTCAGAGCAACCCTGTACAGGGTTTCTGAGAAACAGCTGATGAGTTTGAACTGCCGAAAGTAAAACAGTCCTAGAGAGTTTCCAAGGCTGCCAACTTTATGGAAGCAGACTCCCGATCTTTCTTCCATGGAGCAGCTGGTGGGTTCAAACCACCTACCTTTCCGTTAGCAGTTGAGTGCTTAGCCACTGTGCCACCAAGACATCTAAGGATTCTACATTGGCTGCTCTTCTGAGAAACTCTGGGGGTTTTCTCTTGCATCCTCTGCCTTCTTTCCACAATGAGTTTACAACATTTCCATTCTATATGAGAGTGTGTATCTTAGATATTGGTTTGTTCAACAACTTCTTCACAAACATGGTGAAGAGATTTTAACCAGACTGAGACACAATGAGTTTTGACTTATGGACACATAGCAGCCCTTCTTATGGTTTATGGGCAATTTTTATTGGCCATACTATATGCTCTATACGCTTATGAAAAAGCCATTATAAGGAAAAGAATACAGGAACAAGGGAAGGAAAACAGCAAAAACAGAGAACATGTGTATTAAATTCTGAGCTTGTTTCTCTGCACAAGTGCTTTTAGACAGAGCAAAACCAGATTATCTGTCAATATTTACACTCAGAGAGCAAAAGTACCATCCAACTTAAAAAGACTCCAGACCTCTTCCTGTTACCACACTCATTTGTACTTGAAAAGAGCTGTCAGTCAAAGATTTAAATGATTTTTTTTTTTTTCTTTCTGTTTTTGGTTCTCTGGGAAGGCCTGCTTTTTCTCACCCACAACCTGCTTTATAACTTATAAGCGCTCGGTTTCTTAAAATCACATGGGCTTCCGTTTGCAAGTCTTAAATTAGAGAGGGTTGTTGCCCGGGATAAAAATATATCCATGGGGGGAAATGATGCTTTGCAATTCAGAAATGTTAACCCCAGTTCACTTCGTGGCAGCCAAGCAGATTGGGACTGAGTTAGTAATCTAATTTATAGTTTTAAAAACCATAATTGGTTCGGTTAAGGTAATATGAAAACGAGTCCTTTTCCTGGCAACTCAGCAAGTCTCCTAAGCTGCGATTGGCAAAATAGTAGGTATTGACAAACAAGAAATCAATTCGATGTCATAATGAAATGGATTGCTGAGGTTTTATTGTATCGAAAGAAAAAAGAGAAAACACAGGAAGGAGTGAATGGTCGGACTCCTGGACATGTCTATAAGGCGTGAAAAGCTGCGGAAGGAGGCAAATCAAACTGGTCTCATGTTTTCTAGTTTCAGAAATGTTCCCCACCCAGCCACTGTAGCTTTTCTAGAATTCTGTGAGTCACCAAGGAGCTCTAGTAGCGTA
>NW_006408608.1:8211938-8222567 GCF_000296735.1 Chrysochloris asiatica
CAGGATCGAACATTGTTTCGTTCTGCTGTGCATGGAGTCGCTATGAGTCGGTTCCGACTCGATGGCACCTGACAACAACAACAACAACATATGGGGTGATTGAAAATACCATGACTTGGGTCAGGTGCACCTTAGTCCTCAAAGTGACAGATATCTTTGTTCTTAAACACTTTAAAGAGGGTCTTTTGCAGCAAATCTGCCTAACGCAATAATCTGCATACCAATGTTCTGGAATACTCATTCTTCACAATGTTACCCTTGAGCCTGCTTGGTCTAGTATTCTGTGTTGTTGCTGACAGAGCTCCTCACTGCACATCTACCTGATCCACCGTCTTGTTTATTCTCCATCACGAAGAATTTTAAATCCTCTTCACTTTCAGCAAGCAAGGTTGTGTCATCTGCATATTGCAGGTTGTTAGTGAGTCTTCCTCCAATTCTAATGCCACATTTTTCTTCATATAGTCCAGCTTCTCAGATTATGTGTCGAGCATACAGATTGAATAAGTATGGTGAAAGAATACAGTCTTGGTGCACACTTTTCCTAAGTTTAAACCATTTAGCGTTTCCCTGTTCCATTCAAACAACTGCTTCTTTTTCTAAATACAGTTTATTGATCACAATAAAGTGTTCCAGAATACTCATTCTCCACAATGTTGCCCATAGCTTGTCATCATCCACACAATTGAAAGCCTTTGCATAGTCAATAAAGCATAGGTAAACATTTTCTAGTATTCTCTGCTTTCAGCCAAGATGCATCTGACATCAGCAATGAAATCCGTCATTCTATGTCTTCATCTGAATCTAGCTAGAACCTCTGGGAGTTCCCTGTCATTGTTGCAGCCATTTTTAAATTATCTTGATCAAAAATTTTACTTGCATGTGATATTAATAATATTGTCCGATGATTTCGGCATTCTGTTTGGTCACCTATCTTTGGCATGAACACAAATATGGAACTCTTCCAATCAGTTGGCCAAGTAGTTGTCTTCCAGATTTCTTGGCATATAAAAGTGAATGCCTCCCTCCAGTGCTTCATCAGTTTGTTGAAATATTTCAATTTGTCTTCCAGTAATTCCCACCGCCTTGTTCTTTGCTAACGCTTTAAGTGCACCTTGGACTTATTCCTTCAGGCTCTTGATCATATATTACCTCTTGAAATGGTTGAACATTGACCATTTCTTTTTAGTACAGTGACTCTGTATATTCCTTCCATCTTCTTTTGATGCTTTCTGCATCATTCAATAATTTTGCCCAAAGAATCTTCAATACTGCAAGTTGAGGCTTGAATCTTTTTTCTTCAATTCTTTCAGCTTAAGAAATGCTGAGTGTGTTCTTCTGTTTTGGTTTTCTAACTCCAGGTCTTTTCCTAGTTCATGAAAATATTTGATTTTGTCTTCTCAAGCTGACCTTTGAAATTTTCTATTCAGCTCTTTTACCTCTTCATTTCTTCCATTTGCTTTAACATAGCTACAAGAGCAAGTTTAGATACTCTTCTGACATTCATTTTGGTCTTTTCCTTCTTTCTTATCTTCTTAATGATCTTTTGCTTTCTCCCTGTATGATGCTCTTGTTGTCATCCCACAACTCTTCTTGTCTTTAGTCTTTAGTGTCTAATGCATTAAATCTGTTCTTGAGATGATCTCTAAATTCAGGTGGAATATGTTGAAGGTTATATTTTGGCTGCAGTGAGCTTGTTTTAATTTTCTTCAGCTTAAGCCTGAGCTTGCATATGAGCAATTGATGATCTGTTCTACAGTCTGCCTCTGGCCTTCTTTTGGTGATGAAATGGAGCTTTTCCACTGGATAAGCTTTTCCATATGGAAATCAGATGTAGTCCATTTGATTTCTGTGTATTCCATCTGGTGAGATCCATGTGTATTGTCTTCTTTTATGTTGTTTATAAAAGGTATTTGCAATAAAGAAGTCATTGGTCTTCCAAATTTCTGTCATGCAATCTCCAGCATTGTTTCTATCACCCAGTATTTTATAATTACTGATCCTTCCTCTTTGTTTCCAACAGTTGCATTCCAATCACCAGTAATTACCTATATACTTTGATGGCTTGTTTGATCAATTTCAGACTGAAGAAGTTGGTAGAATTCCTCAATTTCCTCTTCACTAGCTTTAGCAATTGGTACATAAATTTGAATAATAGTTGCATTAACTGGTCTTGCTTCTTTGTTCTTAAGTGCCGTCAAGTCGGGTCTAACTTATAGCGACCCTGTCTAGGGTTTCCAAGGAGCCACTAGTGGGTTTGAACTGATGATCTTGTGATTCACGCAGACCTTGCGGTCCAGTGCATTATCTTGTAGCACCATACCAGGTCTTATAGGCGTATGGATATTATTCTATCACAGACAGCATTATACTTCAACGTAGATCTTGAAATGTTCTTTTTGAAGATGAATGTGATACCATTCCTCTTCAATTTGTCATTCCTGGCATAGTAAACCTTGTGATAGAGTCAAAATGGCCAATACCAGTCCATTTCAGTTCATTATTTTTGTTGTTGTTAAGTGCTGTCGAGTCTGTTCTGAATCATAGTGACTCTGTATAGGGTTTGGGAGGAGTAGCTGATGAGTTTGAACAGTCAACCCTGCAGTTCAAACCAACCTTTGTGGTCCAGTGTTTTTTTCCCACAGAGCCACACCAGGACCCATCTCACTAATCCTTAGGATGCCCATGTTTATGTGTTCCACTTCATTTTTGACAACTCCAGTTTTTGTAGATTCGTACTTTGTACATTCCCTGTTCTGATGATTAATGGCTATATGCAGCTGTTTGTTCTCATTGTGAGTTGTGCCCCATCAGCAAATGAAGGTCCGGAAAGCTTTGCTAAATTTACGTTAAGGTCAACTCTACTTTGAAGAAGCAGCTCTGTTTTTTGAGTGCCTACCAACATGAGGGGCTCATCTTCCAGTATTATATCTAACAATGTTCTCATGCTATTCATAAGGTTTTCAGTGGCTAACCATTCAATCCTGGTGTGGGACCATAGAATAAACACTCGACCTCAAGGTCGGTTTGAACTGCAAGGTTGACAGTTCAAACTCACCAGCTGCTCCTCGGAAACCCTATTCAACACTTAATAACAACCATTCAGAAGTGATCACTACTCCTTCCTAGTGTGTTTTAGTCTAGAAACTCCACTGAAACCTGTCCACCATGGGTGACCTTGCTGGCGGTTAAAATATTGCTGTCATAACTTCCATCGTCACAGCAACACACAAGCCACCACAGTACGACAGAGTGACAGAGGAATGTTGACCCTTCTCCTAGGTCCCCTTTAAGTACTCCCTTGTGTGTTCTTGAGCCCTGGTAGTTCAGTGATTAAGCACTTGGCTGCTAATGAAACGACTGGTGTTTTGAACCCACTAACTGCTCCAAGGGAGGACGATGTGGCAGTCTGTTTCCCTAAAGATTACAGCCTTAGAAACCCTATGGGGCAGTTCTACTCTGTCTCCAGTGTCGCTGTGAGTCAAGGCTTTGATTCTATAGCAGTGAGTCTGGTTAGTTTTCATACTGATAACTCCTCTCTGACACTTGTTTCACACTCTGATTGTTACAACAATAGGATATCTTGTTTTGTGAGGTGGGAAAGTAACAAGGGCTGGCAATTCTGTCTCCCCACCTCCACCCCCACCCCCACCCCTCTGGGGCTACTGTGCTCCTCATTTTCACCCGCCCTCTAGCTGATAGCAACATTGTGAAATGATGCCTTACACTCCCACATGCCTCATTCCTGCTCTCCTAGTATGGTCTGTTATGGGTTGAATTCTCTTCCCCTTCCCAAAGTTATGACTGCTAACCATGAAGTTGGTAGTTCAAATCCACCAGCTGATTCTTGGAAACCCTATACAGAGTTGTTGAGTTAGAACCAACTCCGCAGCACTTAAAAAACCCAAGGACATGTTCAAGTCCTAAACCCTAGTTCCTGTGAGTGTCACCTTATTTGGGAATGGGGTTTTCACATGTCTAAGCAAGTTAAGATGAGGCCATACTGGACTACCCCATTGCCATCAAGTTGATTCTGACTCATGTCAACCCCTTGTGTTTCAGAGTTGAACAATGTTCCAGGAGACTTTGAATGACTCTGACTGATCAGAAGTAGATTGCCAGGACTTTCTTCTGAGGTGCCTCTGTGTGGATTCACACTACGAACTTTACAGTTAACTGCCTAGTGCTTAACCATCTGTGCCAGTCAGGGACTCCTATCCCAGAAACTGGAGTTTTTATAAGAAGAGAGAAATTTGAATACAGACACACACAAGGAAGACCAACCATAGAGGCAGAGATTGGAGACGTGTGTTTACGAACCAAGAAATGCCAAATGTTAGCACAGTGCAGTGAATTCTTGATATGGCTCTTCTAGCTGTTGTTGTTGTTAAGTACCGTGGAGTCGGTTCCAACTCATAGTTACCCTGCACAGGGTTTCCAAGGCTGTAAATCTTTACGGGAGCAGACCGCCTCATCTTTCTCCCGCGGAACCACTGGCAGTTTCGAACTGCTGACCCTGAGATTCGCAGCCTGATTCATAACCACTACACTGTAGTCTTTGTAATTCCCACCAAATGATTAGTTGTTGGTGGTTAAGTGCCATGGAGTTGGCTCCAAGGATATCTGAGGAGTGGCTGGTGGGTTTGAACCACTAACCTTTCGGTTAGCAGTGCAATGCTTTCCCTACAGCACCACACCAGGACTCGAGTGATTGGGAGTTGTTATTGCTGTTAGGAGTCGTCATGTCAATTCCGATTTATAGCGAAACAGCTGGTGGGTTTGAACTTCTGACCTTGTGGTTCTCAGTCCCGTGCTGATCCTATAGTGCCACACCAGGAGATCATGCAGATAAGGCATATAAAACCCAAATATGGGGATTTGTCCATTTTGACATCCTCCTAGATTTAATATGAGCCATCCAGAGGTGGAAAGGGGACTGCACTATGATCAAGAAAGAAAAACCAGGAATACAGCATGTTCTTTGGACCTAAGATTCCTTGCTGAGCCTCCTCGGTCCAGGAGGCAGAGAGCTGTGACAGCAGAGATGGCAACAAGTGGCAGAGGAATGGTAACAGCAGAAACAGCAGACCCAGGAGACCGAGCAGTGGGCATCGGGGCCCATGGACGGAGAAAGCTGAGTGCATTTGGGCAGGAGGTGTGCTGACTAATCAGGTTACTTCCAGGCCCTTAAACAGTTAGAGTTGAGTGCCTTCAAGCTGAGGCTTACTCCTAACTGGGCATTTATCAGCAGAACTAAAAGGACTTTGTAACACTTGCCCCAGCAGGGCAGCAAGGTGGGCTGTGTTGCTGAGAGGCGGAGAGAGGCATGCCTGCCAGCACAGCTGAGAGAAGGCATTCCTGATTGAAGCATTGTAGCCCAGTGTTAGTAAATGTGAATTGTAACTCATTGCTCATTGTTAACCCCTTAATTGTGAGGATGGTCTGTGAGTTCTGCGTGGCCATTGCAATGAACTATCAAACCCAGCAGAGAAGGAGGGAATGTCATGGAAGGGAGGGTTGGTGTTAGAATTGATAAAAAGGTTGGAGGGTGGAGGCATGTCTGATCTGTACTTCAGCGATCTCGTGGGAACTGATGCTGATGGTGATGCTCCTCCTCCCTGCTGGTAAAACTAGAAGAGATCAGACATTGCCCCTAGTCATTTCACAATGACCAACTGGTGTGGCACCATGGGTTAATGTGCCAGACTGCAAAGCTGTTTAAACTGTAAGGCCAGTGGTTGAAGCTCACCAGCTGCTCCTTGGAAACTCTATGGGTTGGAATCGACTCCATGGCACTTAACAACAAACCAGAAGATAGAAGAGGCAAAGAAGCATTCTTCCCAGAGCCTTTCGAGCCCTACCTCCACTCTGATTTCAGAGCCCTCCCTATAGAACTGTGAGAGAATGGATTCCGGTTGTTTTAACCCTCCAGTTTGTAGTACTGTGGTATCACAGCAATCCCAAGAAATGAACACACGGTCGCTCACTGGGCAAGCTCTTTTTTTACAGATGTCTCTCCATCATTTTCATCTTAGCTTGCCCATCTCCGCAGTCTTCAGTCCAGGGAGCAGTCTGTTCTCTCTCATGGCACAGTTCTCAAAGACAATATGGTGATAAGGGATAGTGGGATGATCACAGGTCTGTAAAGTTTGACATATTTTTGTGAACTTGGGCTAATTAACCATAGTTTCTTTTGTTTGTAAAGTCCTTGGAAGGACCAGGAAAGGAAGATAAAAGGCTACTCAGAGAGGAGGATCAATTTCATAAGCACAGGGTTTCTTTTACAGAGGGTAGAAATTACTCTGACTTAATTACCTTTTTTACTTCTACCCTCAGGCCACCATGACCAACTGAGCCATTTGAACTTGATCTGCACTGGTCAACTAGAACATTCTCTTCCCTGCTTTGTGGGCCTTGCTGTATATATGGGAGAAGGAGCCCTCTCGTGGCTAACCAGAAGGGTTACAGTTAATTCCTGTTTCTCTCGTTAATGTACTTTTTTTTTTTAATGTTTTACTGTGAATTATATGATAGTTTACATGGGAGAACTTTAGTTTTGCATTCATTCCATCGTATAACATCTCATTGCCATGGTTCCAATCCCCTCCATGCATCATCAACCACCCAAAGGGTATATCCCAGAAACCCGCCCCCTACACTTCCCCCTTCTCCCCCCAGTTTTCGGCCCACAGTCCCTTTCCCTCTCTGGGTCCAAAGTCCCCAGTCGCTTCATCGCTCCACGTCATCATCTCTGTCTCTATCTCAGGCATCTCTGTTTCTCTGGGTAGGGTCCCAGAGGCCTCCGCTCTTCTCCTGGAGAATTAATCACTCCCTTCCTTGTTACAAAACTTCTACCTTTGCATTTCCAACTCAAATAGTCTGTCCTGATAAGCATTATTCACTACAGTATCACGAGTTACCCACCTGTATCTCCTTTCATCAGCTCCGCCCAGACAGATTGAATAGTACCTACTGGAGATTCTGCCTTCCGCCATGCTCCCTGGCACCTGGTTCCCTCTTGAAAGCTTGTAAGCCAGTCACTTCTTGCCTTTGTAGTCACCCCCTCCCCATTTGAGTATCCAATGTCCAAGCTGCCCTTCTCCGTCCACTCTCTGTGTGTGGGGGTGTGTGAATGTTTCTTGCTGTGAGGATTTGTTCCCTCTTTTGAGTTGCTGCTCCATAGGTATAGGTCCAGTTCATCAGACCGTATCAGCTCACTCTTTTTCCACCGCCCCCCCCTCTTCTTTCCTCTCCTGGTTGAGCTCCGATCATCCAGTCATCAGGTCCAGGTCACGTGGGTCTCATTTGCAAGTGTGGGCACTCCTGTGCATATGTCCTCTCCTCCCATCAACCAGTCGTTAATGTACTTTTTAAAAGATGCAAAACCATTTCCTGATCTACTTATGCTGTCAGATGTGCTAGGAGGGGATTGGAGTCAGAGGTGATAAGACAGAGATATTGCCTCTAAGGAATTAGAATGACCAATCATCCCAGCTTGCCTGTGACAGAAGGGTTTCCTGGGAAATGAAACTTGGCAAAGATCTGGACAAAACAGGACATGTTGGTCACCCCAGATTAGACCCCATGCATTTTCTGCTGCCACACGGACACCAGACTCTAAGGAATTGACATGCAGAGCAGGCTGTTTCAGTGGACACAAGAATTGAGAAAAGTCTGAATATGGTACAATTTCCAGAAAGAATAGGTGCAGGGGAGGCAGCTGATCTGAGATGTGAACATGAGGGTCTAAGTTGGAGGAAATTATTAGCAGAAGAATTCCAGGTCCTTCAAATGCATCTAGAAAGTGAAGTGTTGGAACCCTAGGGCCCACCGTCTCAATTCCTCTACAGCTGGTCTTCATCAGAAGAAAGCCCTATGCAGATTTAGGAATTAATCGTCTTTTTTTTTTTTTTTTTGGCAAGATGATTAAAAAGTTTTCTCTAACTACATCAAGGATATGCTTGATGAACTGTTTCATCCCATGGATCCAAATCAAGAAATTTGAGTTCTCCTTTTTCACCCCCAAGTGCTTTGCAGATTTAAGCATTATAAGGGATTATAAACGAATCTCAAATTAATATCCCCTCACTAATTGCTAGAAGCCGAGAGAGTAATTATTGTTTAGTCATGCAGTGTGGAACAGGAAGGGAAGCAAAGCACCAGATCCAACTGAAATTGGAAGGAAAACGAAGAAGCTAGGCTTTAATCGGCTGGGCTGGAAGTCAGCCAAGACCACACTGTGGTCTCTCGCTGCTTAGGTGCAGGTGTTTTAATGAATGAAGCAACCTTCCAACCTTTTTAATATCCCTTTCCAAATTACCCAAAGGCCACCCCTGTTGCTCTCTGGAGATTGCCTTGACAAAGACTTGCCCCCGTTTAGGTCTGCCCAGTAAATTGAAGCTGATCAAGTTACAGGGTGAAAAGCAAGGCTGTTGACCTCAATACTTTTCCAATCTCCTGTCTGTGGTAAGGCTGCACAACAGGGATCTCTCGGGTTACTATTATGAAGGAGCCAACAAGGGGAGATTTTTGCCACCCCCATTCACCCTCAAGCCCCAGAGACAATGAACAATGTCTGGAGACCTGGTTGTCACAGTCTTTGAGTGCGAAGCTGCACATACTCTACAATAGCTGGACAGTATCTTACCAAAGCGTACCAGTCCCCAAGAGTCATGGTGTCAAGGTTAAGAAGCTCTGCTCTCATGTAAAAGGGTGTAGATCTGTCAGGTTCTTCTGGTCTCGGTTTTCTCCAACATGGAGAAGGAGCAATTCCACTAAGCTTACGTTCTCTCTTTGAAGTTAAGGAATTTTTTCTTTTTCTTTTTATGCGATTGCAACGAAATAACATAAGCACTCTTCCGTAAGCGTGGTGGGGAAAGCAGAATGTCCAAAGATTAAACCTGCTAACAAAGTCAATAATCATCAATTCCATCAATGTATTGGGAGCACCCTAGAGGATTGAGCTAACTCTTTTATTGTAGGTGGGTGTTGCTTGGTGAGTAGGTCAAGGATTCAAATCTAGGATCATGAGTTTGTGGTCAAATTTAGAGGACTGTCAACTCTATCTAAGGTAGGTACAAATATAGGACATAAACTACTGTGAAAACTCAATATGTAGACTCAGATCTGTGCTAATTTACAGATGCTGTTGTTGTTAAGTGCCATAGAGTCAGTTCCAACTCATGGGGACCCTACATAGGGTTCCCAAGGAGTGGCTGGTGAGCTTGAACTGCTGACCTTGCAATTTAAACCGATCTTGCAGCCTAGCGCATTAACCCACAGTGCTACACCAAGATTCCCAATGTACAGATTATAGTTTACAATTCACCTAGTCAAATTTAATAGGATTCACTTCATTTTTCAAAAAGGTCAACAAGGCTCTCTTCCACTGGGGATCTTGGACTTTGCAATTTAAAGCCGGCCTAAAACACTTGTAGACACTCTTCTGGAACTGAAATCACCACCCTGGTCTGTAAAGCGATCAACAACACCAGGAAGGTATGCACTCCTTGGAACAACTAACCACGCACCTTCAAAAGGGCACCATTTGCCCAGAGATAAAATTTAGAAGGCAGAAAGGGATAGGAAAGAACGATGGATGCAAACAATAAACCCAGAAGTATACTGTTATATTGTGTTGATTACAGTCAAAGTCATAAGTCAAAATATGTATGAATTGAAGGCAAAACAAATCTGCTTTGTAAGCTCACATAAAATATAATAAAAATTTTAGAAAAGAAAAGAAAAAGAAAGGAGCCATAATTTCCATAAACCCATGGATAGATTAAAATGTATCTCCTTAAGTTTCCCAAAGTATTAAATACGTTCTTTTTCTCAATTGCAACAATTCTATTTGGTGACTATTATTATAATGCCCACTTTGCAAAGAAAGAACTTGGTCTCAGGAAGGTAGAACCTTTGCCAAACTCACCAACAAGTCAGGTAAGCAGGATTGTATTCCTGTAACTATGTTTACCAATGATGAGTTGGCACAGCAGCTGTGACAATGGGCTCTCACACAAATGATTATGAAAATGGTGACAGGACTAGGCAGTGTTTCATTCTATTGTGCACAGGATCATTATGAGTTTGAAACCTATTGGAGAACATCTCACAACAACAACACATGGTTTAGACAAAACAGCCACACCAGGCTCCTAAAAATACTATGTTGATGTAATCTTCCCAGAATATTTCTTACCATTAACATTGTTTAGAATTACGACCCTGTCTGTATAGGGTTTCCCAGCTTCTCGGATTATTTGCTCAGCATACAGGTTGAGTAAGTATGGTGAGAGACTATAACCCTGTCACACACCGTTCTTAATTTTAAACCATTCAGTGTTCCCATGATCTGTTCAAACAACTGCCTCTTGGTCCATGTACAGATAGATTCCTCATGAGCACAATTAAGTGTTCCAGAATAATCATACTTCACAATGCTGTCCATAGCATGTCATGAACCACACAATCGAAAGCTTTTGCATAGTCAATAAAGCACAGGTAAACATCTTTCTAATACTCTCTGCTTTCAGCAAAGATCCATCAGACATCAGCAATGATATCCCTCGTTCCACATCCTCTTCTGAATCCAGCTTGAACCTCTGGAAGTTCTCTGCCAATGTATGCTTG
>NW_006408608.1:8248385-8255403 GCF_000296735.1 Chrysochloris asiatica
AACAACATTAGTTTCTTCACTTAGCCTTTGATTTTCTTTATTCTCCTTTGCTTCATATAAGTAGAGACCAATAGTTGTATCTTATATGGCCCTTCGCATTCTTTAAAAACCCCAAACACTACTCACCAAACTAGGATGTAGAACACTCTTTGTGAACTATGTTACACCAATTGACTAATTTGTCCCCCAAAGCAGAGCTCCTAAGTCTTTTTCTCTCAAATTGTTTGGCTATGTCCAGTACCCCTCTGTAGTTGTGCACATATGTGATTTGTCATGTATATGGATATATATGCAGAATGTATGAATTTGCTTAGACATGTGCCCACATACATGTGTATTAATAAGGATATGCCTTACTGTGCACATACAGGGGCTTCAAAAATATTTTTGGAAAATGGAATTGAAAGATAATATATCGACAGCCCACCAAGTATGACTGCCACGCGCTGACCTTTTCAGCCTTTACAGGAGCTTGTGGACATGGTGAACCACGTTATCCAGTGCAAGGCTGCAGTAGCCTGGGGCCTGGTAAGCCTCTCTCTATAGAGGAAGTAGAGGTAGCACCCTCTAAGGCTCATGAAGTTTGAATTAAGATTACTGCCACTGAAGTTTGCCACCCTGATGCTTACACTCTGTGGGGCGGGGGAGTTGATCCAGAGGGGTGTTTTCCAGTGATCTTGGGTCATGAAGGAGCTGGAATTGTAGAGAGTGTTGGTGAAGGAGTTACTAAGCTGAAAGCTGGTGATACTGTCATTCCACTTTACATCCCACAGTGTGGACAATGCAAATTTTGTCTAACTCCTAAAACAAACCTTTGCCAGAGATAAGAGTCACTCAAGGGAAAGGATTAATGCTGGATGGTACCAGCAGATTTACTTGCAAAGGACAGACTATTTTACATTACATGGGAACCAGCAAGATTTCTGAATATCTAGTTGTGGCGGATATCTCTGTTGCTAAACTAGATTGTTCAGCACCTCTGGATAAAGTGTACCTGCTGGCTTGTGGCATTTCATCCGGTTATGGTGCTGCCATAACACTGCCAAGGTGGAGCTTGGCTCTACTTGTGCCATCTTTGGTCTAGGAGGAGTTGGATTGGTAGCTATCATGGGCTGTAAGGTAGCTGGTGCATCCTGGATCATTGGTATCGACATCAATAAGGGTAAATTTGCAAAGGCCAAAGAGTTTGGAGTTTCTGACTGTATTAACCCATAGGACTTGAGGAGGTGCTTGTTGAGATGACGGATGGAGGGGTGGGCTACTCCTCTGAGTGCATTGGTCATGTGAAGGTCATGAGAGCAGCACCGGAAGTATGCCACAAAGGCTGGGGTGTCCGTGTGGCGGCTGGAGTAGTTGCTTCTGGTGAAGAGATCTCTACTCGTCCATTCCTGCTGGCAACAGGCCACACATGGAAAGGCACTGCCTTTGGAGAATGGAAGAGTATAGAAAGTGTCCTAAAGCTGGTGTCAGTACATATGTCTAAAAAGATAAAACCTGATGAATTTGTGACTCACAGCCTATCTTTCAACCAAATTAATGATGCCTTTGAACTGATGCATGCAGGAAAAAGCATTCGAACTGTTGTAAAGATTTAAACTCAAAAAGAAAATATGGTTATCCTTGTACCTAAGTCTTTGAGGTCCATTGGGAACAGTCAGACTGGCAGGGAAGTGCTCTTCCAAGTTCATAAACACTTAGACTTTCAGTAATCTACTCTAGGGATTAAGGAGCTCTGGTAGCATAGTGGTTATCAATCGGGCTGCGAACCTTAAGATCAGCAGTTCGAAACTACCAGCTATTCCGCGGGAGAAACATGAGGCTTTCTGCTCCCGTAAAGATTTACAGCCTCGGAAACCTTGTACAAGGTCGGAACCAACTCCACGGCACATAACAACAACTGTAGGGATTAATGTTTTCTGTGGAATTCTTAAATCTCTATAATCAAGGACAAGGCTAATACAGTCTTAAATCCATTTTCTGAACTCTCCATCATACAAATAAAATCTAGCTCATTAAAAAATATTTGACAAAATAAAAACAATTTTTACACCTGAAAAAAAAAAAAAAAGACAATGGAACTTTTCCATGAATGTTTGGAAACCCCTTCATGTAGGTATCCGTACCTACTAGTGCAACCACTCACCTTTTTTTATTGTTTTTACTGTTATTGGAAACTTATGTATGTTATAGTATTTACTGAAATTATCCCTTTTGCTTATTTGTATCTTAAGGTCTTTATTTACTTTTGTCAAGTTGTGTTGACTTCACCCATATTTGATCTTGCCTTTCTCATCACCAAAAATAACTCTAGTATCTAGAGTCCTGGTCTAGTATCTAGAAGGCTGGTGGTTCAAGTCCACCAACTGCCCCTTGGAATCCCTATACAGGGTCACTTTGAGTTGACACCAACTAGACAGCACTTAATTAAAACAACAGCTATCTAGAAAGTGATTTACTCTTTCTTCTTCATCTCATCCCTGGTAATCATCCAAGAACTTTGCTTTCTGTGGGTATATCTATTCCTGACTTTTTATAATAATGGTACCTTACAATATTTGTCTTTTGTGATTTCTATCACTCAGCATAATGTCCTCCAGATCCATCCAGGTTGTGAGATGTTTCACGGACTCCTCATGATTCTTTATAATTATATAGTACAGATATAAGGTTTTCTTACAATGAATGTTTTCTCTATTTTTCCTGACTAATAATGTCTTCATGAATTCTTGCCACTAGCTGGTGCTAGGAAGCCATTTAGTAAGCATGCAAATACATGGAATCAGCCAAGATTAGTCACCAGATGTGGGTCTTTCCTCTTTGTTTGGCACGGATGCTCTGCTGTCATTTCCATGGTCTGGTTTATCAGTGTGGAAGAAGCAGCTCTCGAATTTGAGGCCAGTGTATTTGGCATCTTGGTAAGCTGCACTTACAAACATCCAAGGATTCCTCTTAAATTCAATGATCTTTAAAGTCTCTTTCAATGCTAGAATTTTCTGAGCTTACGATTTTATCAAATCACTTCTAAGCACAAAGACTTATTTTCATCATCCTTGATTCTTTTAATAGAAACAGTTATCTTTTTTGGCAATTGCTAGCTAGCTATTTTAAAGAAAAAAGATAGCATAATAAAAACATGAATCCCGTAGTTTGTATTGCTCCAGTCCTCCCTGAAGGAAATGACAGAGCTAGATAAATAGGCAGGTATCCTTTTATTTTACAATTTTGCATTGTAACACTTATACACGATGTCATTGTAGCTCTTACAAATTTTCCTGTGGCTTCATCATTATATCCCCAATTCAATGCCATTAGATACCCAGTTCTCCTCCTTCCGTTATTCCTTGTATCTATTTTTTCGGACCCACTTTCTTTCTTTTACTTTTCATTGTGATTTGGGTGGAAGTTTACAGAGCAAATTAATTTTCCATTTTTCATATTTCATGACACTATTTTATGGCGTTGACTGTAATCCCCACAATGGGACAGCACTCTTCCCATTTCCTTCCTCTGTTTACTGTTTCCATTCATCCTTCTTTCCTAACCCTTCCTGCCTTTTGAGCTTTAGCCGTAGACAAATGCTGCCCTTTGATCTCCTATGGTCAATGGTACTAAGAGATGCTCCCTAGTGTCGTGATTCAACTTATGGGCCTGGACTCCTAGTGTAGGATCAGTACTGGACCCCGAACCACAAGGCTAGGAGTTCAAACCCACCAGCTGATCCTCAGAAACCTATATAGGGTCTCTGTGAGTTGGAAGCGACTCAACAGCACTTAACAACAACAGTAGTTAGACTGGAGTCCTGGAGTGGCACTGTAGATAAACACTGGACTGCTAATCACAAAGTCACCTTCTAACTGCAAGGTCAGCACTTCAAACCCACCAGATGCTCCTTGGAAACTCTATACAGGGTGCTATGAATTGGGACCGACTCGACAATACTTAACAACAGTAACAATCCTATGTACCTTTTCTGGGACTATAAATCTTTACGGAAGCAGTCAAACCTTTTCCTGGGGTCGTAAATCCTGTGGAGCAGCTGGTGTATTTGAACTGATAACCTTGTGGTAGGAGTCCAACACGTAACCCACTATGCCACCAGGGGTCTCCATATGATTTCTGAGGAATGGTTGGTGGGTTTGAACTGCCAACATTTTAGTTTGCAGTCCAGTGCTTATCCTACAGCACCATATCAGTACTCTACGTTGTAGTTGTCCCTGAAAGTGCCTACAAAATGTTGTTGTTATTGTTGTTAGGTGCCAACTCATAGCGACCTTATGCACAACAGAATGAAACACTGCCAGATCCTGGGCCAACCTCACTATTGTTGCCATGCTTAAGTCCATTGATACTGCCACTTGGCCAATCCATCTCGCTGGGGGTTTTCCTCTATTTTCTCTGACTCTCCACCTTACCAAACATGATATCCTTCTCCAGCAACTGTTCCCTCCTGACAATATGTCCAAAATATGAGAGATGAAGTTTGGCCATCCTGGCCACCAAGGAACACTCTGGCTGCACTTCTTCCAACACAGATCTGCTGATTCTTTTGGCAACCCATGGCACTTTCAATATTCTCCTTCAACACCATAAGCATCAATAACTCAAAAGCATCAATTCTTCTATGGTCTTTCTTATTTACTGTCCAGCTTTCGCATGCAAAATAGAGTTAGGGAATCTTCTCTTTTCTATGAAAGGGTTTGTTGGTATTACAGTAATGTGTTCTATGAATGTCTGGTGATAGTAAAATCATCTGAGTTGAGTTTTTCATGGGAAAAAAATTTTTTTTTTCGCTACCAATTCAATTTCTTCAATGTTAAAAGATGTTCTATTTCTTCTTAAGACAGTTTTGCTAAGTTTTGTTTTTCTAAGAATGTATCATTTCATTTTTAGATTTACTGTCATAATAGTTGTCTATAATGTCTTTTTTAAAAGATTTTATTGCATTTTGGGTGAAAGTTTACACAGAAAATTAGCTTCCCTTTAACAATTCTTATACATATTGTTCAGTGACGTAGGGCACTTTGCACATGTTAACATCATTTCCACTCTGGTTGTTCCATTTCCACTCCTGGGGCTTCCAACCCTCTGTCCCTTCCCTTTTCATATTTGCCTAAGAGCAAATGTTGACTGTTAGATCTTGTATAGATTTATTATTATTATTATTTAGTTAAAGGACCACAGTATTCATAGGTGATGTTGCTTATGTGATGAGACAATCTAATTTATCTGAAAGGTGAAAGTTTCAATTCAAAGTTTAAAGAGTCTTTCAGGTTCATATCTCTGGGGTTCCTTTCTAGTCCAGTAAGTGTGGTCTTGATATTTGTTCTGCAAATTTCTCCTAGTCTGTCTAGGACCTCTATTGTGCCCCTAGTTAAAATGGTCAGTAGTGGTATTCAGGCGCCCTCTAATTCTTCAGATCGTAGGATAAATGAAACAGAGGATGATGTAGGCAATTCGTCCTGCAGACTAATTTATTCTTTGAGATATTGGTTTTTTTCTTTTTCTTTTGCTCCAGACAAGTAGAGACCAAGACCTAGATCTTAGATGGTCACTCATAAGCAATTCAGACCCCATATGCTATTTACAGGAGTCCTGGTGTGGTGTTGTGGGTTAATGCGCTGAGCTGCAAAGCCGATTTGAATAGCAAGTCAGCGGTTCAAGCTTTTCAGTTGCTCCTTAGAAACCCTATACAGAGTCGCTATGGGTCGGAACCGACTCGATGACACTTAACAACAACAGCATGCTATTTACCAAGCAAGACTGTAGAACAAAAGCTCTATGGACATTGTTGTGTCAGCTGACCAAGCTATTCCACTTGACTATGGTCCTAAACTTTCCAACCCAGTAAGCCAATGCTGCAAGGTGTTTGGTTATATTGGGACATATCTGTGACTGTGTCCCTATGTGCTTTATAATATGTATGAATATATGAGCAGCATATACATGTGTACATATATATGTTTATTTCTGTTATGGATTGAATTATAATCCCTGAAAATTGGTTTTAGCATGGCTGGGCCGTGATTCTCAGTGGTTTAGCAGTTCTGTAGTAATGTCATGTGACAGTCATGTGATGATGTCCAATGATGTAATCTGATGTGATCAAACAATAAGAGGATTAAAGGTGGGCTGTCATACACTTAATCCCATTATAACCCTGAGCCAATGTCAGGGAATTTCTCAGGGATGTGGCCTACAGCACCTTTTTATCCTACAAACAGAAAAGGAGAGAGAAATAAGCAGAGAGAGAGGGACCTAGTGCCACCAAGAAAGAAAAGCAAGAGTGGAGTGCATCTTTTGGGCCTGGAATCCCTTTACTATGAAGCTCCTAGTTCCAGAGAGAGACTGAGGCCAAGACATAAGGAAGCTCCCTGGAATACTGGGCCTGTATATGTTGAAAGGAAATAAGGACCTACCTCCAGAGCTGGTCCCCTGAATTCAGATTTCTAGACTCCAACTGTGAGAGAATCAAATGTCCATTCATTAGAGCCATCCACTGGTGTTATTTTTGTTACATTGTTGTTGTTAAGTGCCGTCGAGTTGGTTCCAACTCATAGCGACCCTGTATAGGATTTCTGAGGAGCAGCTGCTGGGTTTGAACTGCCAACCTTGCAGTTCAAACCAATCTTGTGATTCCCATGAGAATTTTTAGAACTATGCTTTTTCACTAAAAAATATACATTTTTTCCAGTTTTCTTGGTGTTATTGATTTCTAATTTAATCACACTGTGATCAGAAAGCTTGGCTTGTATAAACCAAAAATTTATTTTTTTTGAAACTTGCCTTATGGCTAAATGTGTTTGCAGTCTCCATGGATATTTCTTGTTTGAAAAGAAAGTACAAGGGTGAGTCTAAAAGTATCTGTACTCCAGTTATATTAAAATGCCCATCTACATCCATGGCTGATGACAACATTAAGCATTCATAGGAAATGATCCTGTCGATTAGACACATGACAGTGGATTATGTGGCAAATCATTTGCAAGTCAGCCATGACTCAGCCTATGAAATAATCCAC
>NW_006408608.1:8255853-8262461 GCF_000296735.1 Chrysochloris asiatica
CCAGTATTGGAGCACTGTCAGGGAAAAGGTTCAACAATTAACAATGCTCCTTACAGTGAGATGTTCACTGAAGAGCTGAAGCCTAAACTTCGGATTAAACACAGACAGAAGACTGCTACCTAAGGGCATTGTGATCTTGCATGACAATGCACATCCACACGCCTCTGCCCACACTGTTGACACTCTGTAAAAACTTCATTTTGACATATCAAAACATCCTTCCTATAGTCCTGATCTTACTCCATCGGACTTTCACCTGTTTGGTCCCCTGAAAGCAGCCCTTTGAGGATGAAGATTCACCTCTGATGAAGAAGTGAAGACAGTGGTGCATTCGTGGCTTAAAGCTCAGCCTAAAACATTTTCCGATAAGGGAATATGACAGCTTTGAAATGAATCTTTCTTTCTCTTTCTGGCACTTTTAAGATCCTGTATTTGTCTTGTGTCTGCATTTTCACTATTGTGGTAGGCAGAATATGGCTCACTAAAGATGTCCATCCATCACTTGCCTGTCAGTTTATCATACCATAGTGGCTTGCTTGTTGCTGTGATTCTTGAAGCTATGCCACGGCTACTTTATCAGCAGAGTCATGATACACAGGTTTCAGCTGAGCATCCAGAGGAAGACAGATTAGGAAGAAGGAGAGACAGACTACTTCCAAATATGTTACTCAAGGAAAACCTTATGAGTAACAGTGGAACACTGTCAGCACCAGATGATTGAATACTGAAACATGATGAAGAGCACCAGAATATTGTCAGATTTAGTGCTGGAAGATGAGCCCCTCAGGGTGAAAGGCACTTAAAATAAGACTGGGGAAAGCTGCCTCCTCAAAGTAGAGCTGACCATGATAACGCAAATGGAGTAAGCCTTTAGGATCTTCATTTGCTGATGGGGCACAACTTAAAATGGGAGAGAAACAGCTTTAACATCCATTAATAATCGGATTTTGAAATGTGTGAAGTACAAATCTAGGAAAATTGGAAATTGTCAAAAATGAAATGGAATGCATAAATATAGATACACTAGGCATTAGTGAGCTGAAATGGACTAGTATGGTGATTTTTAATCTGACAAGCACATGGTTTACTATGCTGGGAATACCAAATTAAGGAGGAATGGTGTAGCATTCATCACCAAAAAGAACATAACAAGATCTATCTTGAAGTACAGCGCTGTCTGTGATAGGATAATATCCATGCACCTATAATACCACTATTATTCAAATTTATCCACCAACCACCAAAGCCAGTGATGATGAAATTGAAGAATTCTACCAACTTCTTCAGTCTGAAATTGATCAAACATGCAATCAAGATGTATTGATAATTACCGATGATTGCAATGTGAATTTTGGAAACAAAGAGGAATGGCCTTGGTGACAGAAATGATACTGGAAATCACATGATAGAATTTTGCAAGACCAATAACTTCTTCATTGCAAATACCTTTTTGAAACAATATAAAAGAACACTATACACATGGACCTCATCAGATGGAATACACAGAAATCAAATAGACTACATCTATTGGGAGAGACAGTAGAAAAGCTCCATATCACCAGACAAAACAGGACCAGGGCAGACTTTGGAACAGACCACCAATTTCTCATATGCATGTTCAGGCTGAAGCTGAAGAAAACAGGTCCATAAGAGACAAAATATGACACTGAATATATACCACCTGAATTTAGAGATCATTTAAAGAACAGATTTGATGATTTAGACACTAAAGACCACAGACCAAAAGAGTTGTGGGATGGCATCAAGAACATCGTACAGGAAGAAAACAAAAGGTCAGTAAGAAGACAAGAAAGAAAGACAGAGTAGCTGGTGGGATCTCACTAAGTGTTTGACTAGCCTTTTCTCTAACTTTGCTTTTTTGAGCTTCAGCGGAATTCCAAATGGCTGACAGTAAGGCAGGGAAGGACTCCGGAAAAGCCAAGACAAAGGCTATTTCCCACTCGCAGAGAGCTGGCTTGCAGTTCCCTATGGGCCGTATTCATCGACACCTGAAATCTAGGATGACCAGCCACGGGTGTGTGGACCTGAATGGCACTGTGTACAGCGCATAACTACAGAGGTTCTTGAACTGGCTGGAAATGAATCAAAAGACTTAAAGGTAAAGCGTTATTACCTAAGGGTATACCCTGCAAGCCTGCCCCTTGGTCGTCAGCACACAGCCCCTCTCCTTCTCTGGGTCTAGAGTCCCCAGCCTCTCCATCGTTCCACGTCATCCTCTCTGCCTCCATCTCTGGCATCACTGTTTCTCTGGGTAGGGTCTCACTCTTCTCCCTAGATGGTCCCAGGAACCTCCGCTCCTGGACTACAAAGTCAACCATTCCTCTCCTTTTGCTACAAAACATCTACCTTTACATTTCCAACCCTCACAGTCAGTCCTGATAGCAATTATTCACTATTGTACCACATGAGTGCTATCCCCATCTCCTTTCATCAGTCCCGCCCAAACAGATCGGATACTACTCAGTGGAAATTCTACCTTCCTCTGTGCCTTCTGGATCTAGGCTCCCTCTTGAAAGCTTATAAGCCAGCCACTTCTTGCCTATCTATGAGCTCTGGTAGCGTAGTGGTTACGAATCGGGCTGCGAACCTTAAGGTCAGCAGTTTGAAACTACCAGCCGCTCCGCGGGAGAAAGATGAGGCTTTCTACTCCCGTAAGGATTTACACCCTCGGAAACCCTGTACAGGGTCGCTATGGGTAGGAACCGACTCGACGGCACTTAACAACAACAACATCTATGGGTAAAATAATTAATGATGCAGAAAGCATCTAAAGAAGATGGAAGGAATACAGAGATACTGTACCAGAAAGAAATGGTGGATGTTTGACCATTTCAAGTGGTAGCATATGATCAAGAGCAAATGATCCTGAAGGATCAAGGTACATTGAAGGCACTGGCAATGAAGAAGTCTTTGGAAATTTGATGAAATACAAATTGAAATCTTTCAACAAACTGATGAAGTACTGGAGGCACTCATTTATCTATGTCAAGAAATTTGGAAGACAGTTACCTGGCCAACTGACTGGAAGAGATCCATATTTGTGCCCATTCTACAGAGAGGTGACTCAACAGAAAGTGGAAACCATCAGACAATATCATTAATATCGCAAGCAAGTAAATTTTACTAAAGATAATTAAAAAACAGGTGCAACCATACATTGACAAATAACTTCCAGAGGTTCAAGCAGGATTCAGGAGGTTCAGAAGAGGACATGGAACAAGGGATATCATTGCTGGTGTCAGATGGATGTTAGCTGAAAGAAGAAAATACCAGAAAGATGTTTACCTGTGCTTCATTGACTATGCAAAGGCTTTGGTTTGGGTGGAAGCTATGGACAACATCACAGAGAATGAGTATTTCAGAACACTTAATTGTGCTCATGAGGAGCCTGTACATAGAACAAGAGGCAGTTGTTTGAACAGAACGAAGGAACATTGACTGGTTTAAAATTAGCAAAGGTGTGCACCAGGGTTGTATTCTTTCATCATACTTATTCAATCTGTGTGCTGAGAAATAATCCAAGAACCTGGGTTATATAAAGAAAAATGAGGCATCAGTATAGGAGGAAGACTAATTAACAACCTGTGATATGCAGATGATACAACTTTGCTTGCTGAAAATGAAAAGGACTTAAAATACTTACCGATTAAGATCAAATAACCACAGCCTTTTGTATGGGTTGTACCTCAATGTGAGAAAACAAAAATCCTCACAACTTGACCAATAAATAACATCCAAATAAGTGGAGAAAAGATCGACATTGTCAAAGACTTTGTATTACTTGGATCAACCATCAACACTCACGGAAGCAGCAGCCATGAAAACAACGTATTGCATTAGACAAATCAGCTGCATAAGAGCTCTTTAAAGTGTTCAAGAGCAAAAATGTCAGTTTGGGAACTAAGGTGGACCTGATCCAAGCCATGGTACTTTCAATAACCTCATATGCATGTGAAAGTTGGACAGTGAATAAGGAAAATCATGAAAGAATTGATGCATTTGGATTATGGTGTTGAAGGAGAATAATAAAAGTACTAAGGGCTGCCAAAAGAACAAACCAATCTGTGTTGGAAGAAGTACAGCGGGAATGCTCCTTAGAAGCCAGGATGGCCCAATTTCGTCTCTCATACTTCAGACATATTATCAGGAGGCACCGGTCCCTAGAGACGGATAACATATATGGTAAAGTGTAGGGTCAGAGAAAAAGAGCAAGATCCCCAGTGAGATGGATTGGCACAGTGGCAGCAGCAATTAGGTGTGAGGTTGGCACAGGACTGGGCAGTGTTTCGTTCTGTTGTGCGTAAGGTCATTATGAGTTGGTACCGGCTCCATTGCACCTAACAACAAGAACCACAACAAAGATGTTAATGATTTAACCCCCACAAATATGTTAGTTTACATGGCAGAGGAGAATTACAGTTGAATATGTAATTAAGGTTGACAATCAGGTGATCTTGCAATTATTATTACTATTAAGAAGACTATATTTAAATGGTCATTTTCTTGTGGTTCAGTGCCATTAAATTAGTTCTGACTCATAGCACCCTGTATAGTATTTCCAAAGAGCTACTGTTAGGTTTGAACCACCAGCCCTATGGTTAGCAGTCCAGCGCTTATCCTACACAGCTACACGAGGACTCCACGAATGGTCATTTTAGTTGTTAAGTGCCATTGAGTCAGTTCCAACTCATAGTGACCCTGTATAGGGTTTCCAAGGATTAGCTGATGAGTTTGAACTGCTGACCTTGTGATTCAAACAACCTTGCCATCCAATGCTTATCCTACAGTGCTACAGGAATGGTTATAATGATACATTATTGCTGACACTGAAGATGGAGAACCAGGAGCATGAGTCCAGCATGTGGGTGGGCGCTGGAAACTGTCGAACAAAGAATCAGTTTTCCTGTAAAGCCTCCAGCAAGGAACATATTCTAATTGACAACTCCGTGTTAGCTCCGTGAGACGTGTGTTGAACTTCTAAACAACAGAACTGTAAGATAATAAATTTGTGTTTATTTAACTAAGTTTGTGGTAATGTTCAGTATAGCAGCAATGCAAAACCGATGCGGTTACACCTCTGGATTCGTTTTTATTTATCCTAATTGGGATTTGTTGGATATCTTAAATTGTGAATTGGTATCTTTTATCAGTTCTTCAACGTTCTCAACTATTAACTCTTCAGATAGTCCCTGTCATGTTCTCTCTAAATCTCTTACTCTCACTTTTAACTGCATTATCTGCTAAAGAAAACCAGGGTTTCTTAGAGAAATGACTAAGTCTAAATCTGAGGTAAGAAATGTGTGAGTTGATCCTGATGGGTCAGTGGGAGATTTCTCATCTTCCAAACAAGGAACACAGAGCCTTTGTGGTGTAGTGGGCTACTTGTTGGGCTGCTAACCACAAGGCCAGCCAGCCAAACCTACCAGCCACTCCACGGGAGAAAAATGTACTCTCTTATGAAGAGTTATAGACTGGGAAAACCCAGGAGCCTATGGGATCACTATGCGTTGGAATCAACAAGTAACTGGTTGTTGGTTTTGTTTTTATACAAGAGACACAGGTCTGCTTCTGGGCTAGTGCACCTCACACATATACAGCCACCCCCTGCCTGTCAGTAAAGGTTTGCACATTGCTGTGATGCTAAATAGGGAGCCTTGGTCAACAGTGGGTTAAGTGCTGAGCTGCTAACTGAAAGGTTGGTGGTTTGAACTCACCAACTGCTCTTTGGAAGAATGACGAGGCAGTCTGCTTCTGTAAAGGTTTGCAGCCTCAGAAACTATGGAGCAGTTCTACTCTGTCCTATGTTGTTGTTGTTAAGTGCCATCAAATCTATTCCGACCCATAATGACCCTGCAGAGGGTTTCTGAGGAGCAGCTGGTGAGCTTGAGCTGCTGACCTCACGGTTCAAGCCAACCTTGCAGTTCAGTGCATTTACCCATAGTGCCACACCAGGATTCTAGAATATAGGGTCACTAAAAGTCAGAATCAGTTCAACAGCAGTGTTTTTTGTTTTTTTTGTATGTATGGTTGTTTTTTTAAATGACATTGAACATGTGTCAGTAGAGCTTCCAGACTAAAACAGAATAGGAAGAAAGGCTTGGCGGCTGACTTTCAAATATCAGTGAAAACCTTCTGAAAGCCTGGAACAGCTAGAGTGACAGAAGATACATCTTCAAAGAAAGATCATCCGGAAACAAAATAAAACAAAAATGGCAGTCTGATTGGCTACTACAAGAATAAGCAAGTTGTTCTCCAGGAAGCCATCAAGGCAAGCAATCAAGTCCCTTCAGGACAAACCCCTCTCCAAGACTGAAACTCAAAGGGAACACATGAGCAGATATATATGCTTGCTGGCGACCACATTGGTCTACTGGCGAGTGGAAGAGGGGAAAGGCAGCGATAAAGATTTTGGCTGAGTTCAACCATGTTCCATAGATTCTTGTTGACCAAGAGATGAGAGAAAGAGAAGAGAAAGGGCTGGATGGTCTGAAGTATGGTGAGAACTGGGGACACCTAAGCCCATGGACAAGGACATAGGCACAGAGGGCTAGAGCTGAGAATGAAGCGTCCAGCTGATATGAAGTGAG
>NW_006408608.1:8262931-8271981 GCF_000296735.1 Chrysochloris asiatica
GAAGTTTTGTAACAAAAATGGGGGAGTAGTTAATCTTACATTCCAGAAACAGAGGACCCTAGGACCATCAAGGGAGAAGAGCACAAGCAGAATGCAGGCCCCTATCCAGAGAAGCAGCAACACCAGAGATGGAGGCAGAGATGGAGACATGGAGAGAGAGAACAGCTGAGGACTCTAGATTCATGGAAAGAGAGAGACTAAGAGCTGGCAACTAGGAGGCAGATTTACAGAATGTACCCTTTGGTGATATAAATTGTTATATATGCCTGAGTGTTTGTTTGTTTGTTTGTTTGTTTGTTTGTTTTAAAGACTTAAAATGAATAGAGAGAAATACTGTTAACTGATGGTACATGGTGGGGATTATAATCATTGTAATGAAACAAAGTATATGATTTGTTGAAGGTAAAACTGATGATCTGCCCTGTAAACTTTCACTCAATTCACAATAAACAATTAAAGAAAAAAAGCCCTTATGGGAACCAACAACCTGAACTGGTGATAGAAATGGTACAAGATGGGGCAGGGTTTCATCCCATTGTCCCTGGGGTCACCGTGAGTCAGCGCCAACTCGTCAGCAGTAAACAACAGCAACGACAACAAAAAATGTATCTTCTAGTGACATTCCCTTAGAATGCCTTTCTATAACTGTCTTCACAACAGACTAGAATAGTGTCATTTTCCCAAGCAACAGTTTTGTCGCTCAAGAACTGATCACATTTCCATTTCCCAGAGGTACATTCAGAGGTAAGAAAACTGTGCATGTTTTGAAGAAAAATTAGCTTTAATTACAGGTTATGTTCAAAATCATCTGACCCATTTAGGAAGGCCAATCCATGCAGATGTTTGTTCAGGCTCACAGGGCTCCATGCAGAATGAAAGACACTTAGCTTTTCTTCTCAAGGAACTCATTTGGAATAGGGACAGATGGACTGAATCCCATCCACAGCTCCAATCCAGAGCAGTGCTGCCAAGCCCCCAGCTGCCTCTCTCAGGCGCCTCATGGCGCTATTTCTGGATGAGCTGTGGTTGGTGGCTCTCAGAGAACCCCCTGATGTACAACCAAAGGCACCAGCTTTAATCACTACCAGTCATTTCAGGACCTGGTTAACATTCCTTGCTGATATGTTAACTTGTCAGGAAAAAAAGTCACAAAATGAATTGGAGGCTCAATAAGAACCTATCTGACGCCTTCCTGCCTACATGTAGGTCCCTTTTCTGGACAGGCCTTTGCCCAGTTAACTCCTACTAGTCCTTCAGACCCCAGATTGAACATTTCTTCTTCAGACAGGCTCCCTGATCACACCCCACCTCAACTCATTTGCATGGCCTTGTCATAGTTTCATCTCACCTTGTCCTTCAATACGGATCCACCAGCACTGCACGGTTGTTTGCGGGATGATTTCATCACTATTGTGTTCTACCAGTGGGAAGGGACTACACAGGGTGTGGCTATTCCAAGGGAAGATCTTTGGGACCATTCCTATAGACCCACTCAGCTTCAACTGGACTTGGCCCTTGGGTGCACATCAAACTTTCCTTCTCCTTTTCAAAACCTTTCAGTTGTTTCCCATTTCACAGAATGAAATCTAAAAACCTTTCCCAACTTCTTACCCTAAGGCCCTATGGGATCTGGCATCTCCCACCTGCCCATTCTCATCTTCTAGCCCATCTCTCCCTCTCTCTCTCCCCTCTCTCCCTCCCTCCCTCCCTCCCTCCACTCGGGTCACATTGGCTTTCTTCTCTTTCTCAAACACACTGTAACAACAGAGCAATAAACATTCCTACCACAGCCCTTTCCTCTTAGTTGGTGGGGATGGGGGATGTGCACTCTCAAGTTGGTTCCCACTCATAGCAACCCCATATAGGGTTTCTGAGGCTGTAAATCTTTATGGGAGAAGAAAGCCCCATAGTTTTCCCTCAGAGCACCTGGTGGACTCGAACTGCTGACCTTGCTGTTAGTGGCCCAAAGGGTAGCCCACTGTACCACCAGCATTCCTTCTCTACTCAGCTGGGTTTGATAATTCATTGCAGTGGCCACAGAACCCAGACACCACACTCACAGCGATAGGGCTTATGACAGAAGTTAACAGGTTACAACTCAGGGGCAGAACTGTTCAGGACACAGTTGTTCCAGTCGGGACAGCATCTCCTCGGCTGTGTCCACAAGCAGGCCTCTCTGGCCCTCAACCCTTGGCCTGACCTCTGTAAAGATTGTCATTGTTGTTAAGTGCCTTCGAGTCAGTTCCAACTCACAGGGACTCCGTATAGGGTTTCTGAGGAGTGGCTGGTGGGTTTGAATTGCTAATCTTGTGGTTAGCAGTTCAGTGCTTATCCTACAGCACCACACCAGGACTCCTCTGTAAAGACTTTGGTTAAGTGCCGTTGAGCTAGTTCCAACTCATAGCGACACTGTATAGGGTTTCTGAGGAGCGGATGGTGAGCTTGAAGTGCTGACCGTGATGTTCAAACCTACTTTGCAGTCCAGCTCATTAACCGGCAGTGACACAGCCTAGGAATCCCCTGGGACATTTCTGCTCTACATTGTGTGGGATCACCATAAATTGGAACTGACTCAACAGCACCCACCACCACCAACACCAAGACTTCTCAGGATAAATGGCAACTGATGAAGACTTGGTGATACATTCTGGACACACAGCATCACTTACTTCATTTTAAATAAGATAAATATCCTGAGCTTTATCCCCACACTAAATTGCGTGCTCTGCAATACCCTACAACAAGTCTTCATTTTTCTTCTCAAACAATGAGGTGGTATGATCCTGGAGAAGTCCATGATAATGTAAACAATCAACTTGCTTGGCTGCTAACTGAGTTCAAGTCCACTCAGGTGCTCCTTGGAAGAAAGTCCTGGCTATGAACTTCTAAAAAACCCAGCCATGTTCAGAGTCAACTCCACAGCAACTGGTTTGGTTTGATTTTTGGTTCCTCAGCCTGGAGAATTTAACAAGCAAAGAGGCTGAATGGACACCTTTGTGCTTCTCTACAACTGTTTGTTACCACGAGGAGTCTGTGGGATTGGTGCCGTGCCTAAATCCACAGATGCAGGCAAGAGACACATCGCAGCGCCATGCAGGGTTTGTGTACAGTGTGGGTGTGGGCTGCATCTGGGAGGCTGCACAAGGATGTGTTTCAGATCCATGTCACTATGAGCATGTCCTCCTGGGTGGCCCCCAGGACTGAGTCACGCTCCCTATATTGTCAGCATGACACTAGCCCTTCATAACATGCAGGTTGTGTACCATGGTGAGCTGGGATAAATCAGGAACTGACTTCAGGGCTTGAGTCCAGAGGATGCTGGTTTCAGCTAGGTTCCTGGGAAGCAAAGCTTTCCCCTTAAACATGGTCATACCCTGCTATCCGGGCACAGTGGGAAAGGGTCAACTTGCATAGTTTGAGGCTTGGAAATAATGCTAAAATGATGGATTTGGAGGCTCCTCTGGGGGGCCATTCACTAGTTTGACATAAATGTGCTAAAGGCAGACACCCTCAGCACTGAGAGTTTCAATTGACTTTATCTGGGGTACCAGAGTCTTCAACAAATACCCGATGGCTGAGAACCAGTGTCTTGAGACTGTTGCAATAAAGTGCCCCATGGCTGAAAATAACAAAATTGCATTGTTTCACAGTTGTGAAAGCCAGAAATCCAAAATCACGGTGTCAGCAGGGCCATGTTCCCGCCAAAGACTTCAAGGGAGAGTAAGTTCTTTGTGTCTTCCAGCTTCCTTGTAGCCCCATCTCTCCTCTCTGCCTCCGCTTCTGTGTCTCATCTCCTGCATCTTACAAAGATATTTGCCATTGGGTTTAGGGCCCACCTGGGTAATCCAGGATGGTATCCTCATTTCAAGAATCTACACTTCATTATATGTACAACGACCCTTTTTCAAAGTAGGCAACATTCATAGGTTCAGGGGATTTGGAGCTGGACATACTTTTTTTAGGGTCATCATTCAACCTATTGTATCCAAACCCAGGTTCACTTCATAACGTCTGTGATCTTGCTCAATCCCATAAAGAATGTTAAAGAACATGGTATGGAGAAAACAAATTTAATTATTTTCTATTCTAAGTGATTATGTTTCCCAGAAGAAGGCTAAATAAATATCTTACTGAACTAAAAAGAAGGTTTAATGCTGGCTGTTTATATATTAGTGTTGGCTGGCTGGTCTGGGGTTATCCGAAGGCAGTTACTACCTCCCTCAGCCCATGAGCCCTCTCCTTCTTCCATAATTGGTTCTCCTCCTCAGAGATCCCCCCCTCAGAACACTCTGCCTCGTCACTTCTATCCATTCTTCAAGTTCAGCTCAAGTATGCCTTCTTTCATGTCAGAGCCTCCATGCCAATTACTCACTATAGCTGGGTCTCCAGAGTGGAGGGTACACAAAATGAGACATTGAGATATAAGAAGAGGATTTTATAAATCTTCTTTATGTTTACCCTTTTTTGTGTTTGTTTTTAAATTTATTTTGCTTGTGGTTGTGGAGAAGATACACAGCAGAATAAATACCAATTCAATAATTTCTACATGTACAATTCAGTGATATTCATTATATTCTTAAAAGTGGGAAACCAGTCTTCCTCTCCCTTTCTAAGTTGATCGTCCCCTATTAATCTAAACTCCCTGCACCCTATGTTTTCTATCTGATCTTGTGAGTTACTGTTGTCAGTCTGATCCCATACAGTTCTTTAAAAAGTCCAATGCTAAAGGCAAACATTCTTTCCTAGGTAAGCTAAACTATTGTTTGGTTACAAGAAGATTTCAGGGGATTTTTGTTGCTGTTGTTTATAGTTTAAAGATTACCTCAGAGCTATAGCTTCAAGGGTTCATCAAGCCTCCAGGACTCCAGAAAATCTGAACTCTATGAGAATTTGAAATTCTGTTCTTCATTTTCCCCCTGTTGATCAGGATTCTTGTATAGAATCTTTGACCCAAACATTCAATAATGATAATAGGGCACTCATCCAGTTCTAGTCTCATAGCGAAGGAGGCAGTTGTTATGGCAACGATTAACAACACAATTCATATCCTCCTCCTAGCTCTGACTCTCTTTCTTCCTCTATTGTTCCAGGTGAATAGAAATCAATTGTTCATTGGATAGCTGCTTGCAAGTGTTTAAGCCCCAGGCACTACACCATGTAAAGAAAATGAAAAATCTTCACAACTGGACCAATAACTAACATCATAATAAATGGAGAAAAGATTGAAATAGTCAAAGACTCCATTTGGCTTGGATCCACAATCAATACTCATGGAAGCAGTAGTCAAGAAATCAAACGATATATTGCATTAGGCAAATCTGCTGCAAAAGACTACTTTAAAGTGCTGAAGAGCAAAGATGTCAGTTTGAGGACTAAGGTAAGCCTGACCCAAGCTATGGTATTCTCAATCACCTCATATACATGGAAAAGTTGGACAATGAATAAGGAAAACTGTAGAAGAATTGATGCATTTGAGTTATGGTGTTGGAGAATATTAAAAGTATCACGGACTGCTAGAAGAACAAACAAATCTGTATTGGTAGAAAAACAGACCAAATGCTTCTTAGAAGCCAGTATGGTGAGACTTCGTCATTTATACCTTGAACATGTTATCAGGAAGGACAAGTCCTTGGAGAAGATCATCATGCTAGGTAAAGTGGAGGGTCATTGAAAAAGAGGAAGACCCCCAATGGGATGGGTTGACACAGTGGCAACAGCAATGAACTTAAAACAATTGTGAGGATGATACAGGATTGGGCAGTGTTATGTTCTGTAGTACGTAGGGTGGCTATCAGTTTGGAATTGACTTGATGACATCTAACAAGGCATAATGCAATGGACTTGGAGGTAGAGCAAAGCACTGAGCTCAATATTAGGTCAATTAATTGGGATGTCCCATGAAACTATGACCTTAAACCTCCAAGCCAAATGACAAGAAGTGTTTGGTTGTACATAAACAACCTCAGCAACTACTATTGTTATTGTTGTTGCGAATATATCTATAATACTTTTGCAGAAACTTTTTATACAAGTACAACTTATTGGCAGCAATTATATTATTGGCTATGTAGCTCTACCCTTACATTTTCAATAAAAGAAAGAAGTTAAGCCTTTCTAATACTCAATATTTACCACCTGTCTGTCAGTTTGTCGTACTGTGGTGGCTTGTGTGTTGCTGTGATGCTACAATATGAATGGAGCTTGAACATTGTGCTGAAATAAATGAGTTAATCACAAAATAAGTCAATCTTTTATACATGGGATACATGTATACATGGATGGTAGCTAACAACCACAAAAATATTTAATATGCAAAATGGCAGAGGTCCATGTAGATCCAATTTATAAACATAGATTGCACAATGTGAAATTAATTGTCATGATTGAACCTTGTTTGACCTACACAAATGGCAACTTAATATGGTCCAACCTAATATTAAAGTTCTGGTGTGGCGCTGTGGGGTAATGCACCAGACTGCAAAGCTGTTTGAACTGCAAGGTTGGCAATTCAAGCTCACCAGCTGCTCCTCGGAAACCCTAGACAGGGTCGTGATGGATCGGAACTTAATGGCACTTAACAACAACAATGGATCGGAACTCAATGGCACTTAACAACAACAACAACAATATTAAAGGAGCCCTCATGGCACTGTGGGATAAGCACTGAACTGCTAACTGCAAGGCTGGTAGTTCAAATATCCTCTCTGTGAGAGAAAAATGAGGCTCTCTGCTCCTGTAAAGATGTACAGCCTTAGAAACCCTAGACAGGTTGTCATTAGTTGGAATCTAGCCAATGGCAGTTTGGAACCTAATATTATATTGAAAGTGAGTGCTCACAGAGTTTTTACTATGTTTCAGGATATTATGCTTCAGGATAATGCACTGGACAGTAAAGTCAGTTTGAACCACTGACCTTGAGGTTGAAACCCACCAGCTTTTCCTCAGAAACCCTATTACAGGTTCTCTATGAGTTAGAACAGACTTGCTGGCACTTGACAACAGCAACAACGTAGTAAGACTTAACACTGCCTTACGTTCGTGTTACTTCTCTGAACTAGATTATAAATCCTGAAAGTGAGAACCAAGCTTTGTACCTCTAGTCTCCTCACACACGTAACCCTGACCTTGACCCATGTGGATGCCTGCTTCTTGCATGCCTCCTGCAGCATTAAGAACTATGGATTGATCATAATATTGGCCACTAGAATGATGAAGTGTGAACAGAGCGTGAGCCTCAAATCCGGGATCCTGAGCTCCCCTGCCCACACTCCTGTGTTGTCAGACGCCTCCCTGGAAAAGTCATGACCTACCCACCAAAGAAGGAAAATCAGGGCAAAAAAAGTAGCAACAACTTGATGTTAGTAAACAGGAGAGATGTCAGCTGCTGGATGGACCAAAGAAAGAGGGGGCTAGCATTAAACCATAGTCCACACCTCTGATGTAGACAGTGAAGGGTCTTCCAGGAGCAAGTGGCCATGTCCATGGTATAATTCTGAAACTCTAGCAGGGCCCCTTTTCAAAATATTTTTTACCCTCTTCCCAAGTGCCTTAACTTCTACTACTGGTGCCTTTCCCTTCACTCTTGGACCTTTCAATTCTCTAGACTAGACAGAGTAAGTGATTGGATATGTTGTTGTTGTTCTTAACTGCCACTGAACTCATGGCAACTCCAAATACAATGGAACAAAGTGCCAACAGTCCTTCTGCAGCCCCGTGATGGGTTGCAGATCTAACTGTTGTGATCCACACAGTTCTCATTAGCTGCTTTACAGAAGGGGCTCTTTCTTCCTAGTTTATCCAAGTCTGGAAGCTCCACTGAAACATGCTCAACAATCACAGCAACACAAAAGCCTCTACTGACAGCTGGGCCGTAAGTACATATGAGCTATACTAACCAGGAATCCAACCCAGGAATTCTGCTTAGAAGGTGGGGTTCAGTGAATGAGTCATGGACTTTGGGGCCCTGACTCCTTCGTTTTCTGTTGGGTTGCCTAGGGTAACTCAGACTGTCAGACTCTCGGCTTTTTCAGCCATAAAAGGGCAATCGTGATAGGCTAGCAAACCTAGCCTGGTGCCTAGACATAATTGTTGTTAAATAGACAACTCCTATTGTTACTGTGTATTGCTTTATAATTTATAAAAATCATCTCACAAGTTCCTTCCTATTTACTTGGGATGTTGTCTTATGAATTGGGTTGGTCTGTGGTATTATTTCTGTCTTACTGATGAGGAAACAGCAAGCTAATGAGCTGTCCATTGCCGGCAAGCCAGGCCTTCCCACACATGACTTCATGCTCTTTCTAGTTCATAAAAATTTCCCCATAGATGGCTCAGTGGCCAATTTATAGATGACAGGTCCCACGGCCATGGGAATCAGAAGTAAACAAAATGGGGGGTGGGAGGGCTCCAAAGTAGACTAAGTTTTGCCATTGTTACCTGTGAAATTGTGTGACTGTGTGTTCACCTGTCTGATAGTAAGCGCCATCTTTGATGGTAAGCTGTATGTGTGCACTAGTTGGGCTGTGGCACCCTGTCATTTGGTCAAACAGTAGCCCAGTAGCCCAAAACATCCAGGAACATGTTTTGCAAATGTGCTTACTGTTCACAATGGGCTCTCAGGAGATGACTCCCATAATGTGGGTGGGCCTTATGCCATTAAATTGAAGGCTTCCCAGAGAAGAAGGAACTCTGCCTCAAAATACTGTAACAGAAATACCGCTGACTTCCCAGCGCAATGAATGGCCTGCCCTATGGACTTTGTATATGCCAACCCTTACAATCTTGTGGGCTAATTCTTTCTTTTTTAAAATCTGTATTTAGAGATACACATATACAAACTCAATGTTGAAACATGATGAAGAACACCAGAATATTGACAGGTATAGTGCTGGAAAATGAGCCCCAATGAGATGGATTGGCACAGTGGCAGCAGCAATGGGCTCAAGCATTAACGATTGTAAGGTTAGCACAGGTCTCGGCAGTGTTTCCTTGTGTTGTGCATAAGGTTGCTTTGAGTCAGTACCAAACTGATGGCACTATAAACAACATTT
>NW_006408608.1:8274742-8280414 GCF_000296735.1 Chrysochloris asiatica
TGCCTTGTTCTTTGCCACTTCTTTCAATGCACTTTGGACTTCCTCTCTGAGTATCATTGGCTCTTGTTCATACGGTACCTCTTGAAATGGTTGAGCATTAACCATTTCCTTTTGGTACAATGACTCTGTGTTTTCCTCCCATCTTTTCTTGATGTATTCTGCATCATTCAATAATTTTCCCAGAGAATCTTTCAATAATGAAAGTTGAGGCTTGAATTTTTTTCTTCAGTTCCCCCAGCTTGAGAAATGCTGAACTTGTTCTTCCTTTTTGGTTCTCTGACTCCAAATCTTTGAATATTTTATTATACTATTTGGCTTTATCTTCTCAAGCTGATCTTTGAAATTTTCTGTTCAGCTTTTGGACCTCCTCAATTCTTCCATTTGCTTTAGCATCTCTACGCTAGAGAGCAAGTTTCAGAGTCTCTTCTGACATCCGTTTTGAACTTTTCCTTCTTTCTTGTCTTCTTAATGACTTTTTGCTCTCTTCACGTGTGATGTTCTTGATGTCATCCCACAACTCTTCTGGTCTTCGGTCTTTGGTGTTTAATGTATCAAACCTGTTCTTCAGATGATCTCTAAATTCAGGTGGGATAAATTCAAGGTCATATTTTGGCTCTCATGGACTTGTTTTCATGAAAACAAGACCATCAATTACTCATACGCAAATTCAAACTGAAGCTGAAGGAAATGAAAACAAGTCCACCAGAGCCAAAATATGACCTTGAATAGATCCCACCTGAATTTAGAGGTCATCTGAAGAACAGATTAAACACTAAAGACCGAAGACCAGAAGAGTTGTGGGATGACATCAAGAACATCATATGAAGAAAACAAAAAATCACTGGGAATCCAAGAATAAAAAATACTTCTCAAGATTGTAATCATTACAAGGAAACAAGGAATGTACAACCGATGTTCTTCCATGTAAACTATTACTGAATTCACAATAAAAATGTATATATAAAAAATATTCCTGAGACAATGACGTGGAGAGATGGAGTGGCTGGGGACTTTAGACCCAGAGAGGGAGAGGGACTGTGTGCTGATAACCAGGGTTGGGGTGGGGGTGGGAGCTGCACAGTCTTGCAGGGTATACCCTGTGGTTGGTTGATGATGCATGGAGGGGATTGTAACCATGGCAATGAAAAGATATATGACAGGATGAATGTAAAACTAATGTTCTCCAATGTAAACTATCACATAATTCACAATAAAACATTTTAAAAAAATTCCTCAGACACCTCCCCAAATAAATTCTCCTTAATCCACTTATCTAACAGATTAAAAAGTATATACATATTGGCATACTTTGGGATCAGTGCTGTTGTAAGTGCTGTTGAGTCAGTTCCAACTCATAGCGATCCTGTACAGGGTTTCCAAGGAATGGCTGGTGAGTTTGAGCAGTGGACCTTGTGGTTCAAACTGGCCTTGCGGTCCAGCGCATTAACCCACGGCACCCCACCGGTACTCCTGGGAATCATTAGAATAATTTAATCTGATTACAAACATATATGGAACAGTATTTGGCTCATAGAAGACTCTGCATCTATATTTGTTGAATGAACACTAAATAGATATTGGGATTTTAGTAGCCCTGAAGCATTTCTGATCAATCAAGCAAGTGTTGAACAAAGAAAGCATTTCAGAATTAGTTATCACAAGAGGGTGGAGAAATGAGTGCAGCTGGTCTACCCTTTGTGTTTCACTCATCAGTCAAAGGGCTGGCTTGGCCTATTGTTCTGGGCCACATTTCTTTCACCAGGGAGTCCTCCTACATGAGTGAGAAATCAGAATGACAGTAGGAAGAGGTCTGGCAACATCTGTCCATCACAAAGGAAGCAGTGTGTCTGCCAAGCCATTGTTAGCAAGAATGAAGGGAATGGCTTAAGGTCAGAGTTGAAGAGGTCAATGTTGTCCACATGGGCCAGGCTGGGTGGGCGGTGGGCAGTTGTCCTGACAGATAGGTTACTCAGACGGTGAATTAGATGCCTGTGCCTGCCATAACAAATTACCAAGAACTGGGTGCTTTAAAATGACAGAAATGCATTCGCTCACAGTTCTAAAATTCAGGCTCTGAGAAGGGCCACACTCCCTCTGAAGGCTCTAGGGGGAAGAGCCTGTTCTTGATTCTTCCAGCTTCTTATAGCCCCAGGCATTTCTGGGCCTCAGCATTGGATAGAGTTAAGCTCATCATCAAAGATAAATCTTAAAAACATTAATGCATTGGGGATAGTAAGTCACAGAAAACGATTCCTGTACATAAATTTTGAAACCGTGAACAGTAATGCTACATCTTCTTTATGGAAACAGTCACATGAAATAGTAACCGTAGAAAAATATGCTTGTTTCAAAATGAAATGCACTAGACTCAAGAGAGTGGTCCCTTAGGAGAGAAGGGAGAAGGAAGGAGCTGGTGTTTGGAGGGTACTGAGGGGCTAAGTATGCACAAGTTTATATGTGTGTGTCAGCTGTTTCTCTTATCAATTCTACCGTGTGACAATCCCATGTGTGCAGAAGAGACCTGTGCCCCACAGGGTGTTAAACCTTCTGGACGCAGATCACTAGGCCTGTGTTCAGGGCCTTCTCTGGCTGGGTTTGAATTAACAATTTTGGGGCTAGTATATTTACAGACGCGGAAACCCAGCACAGTGTTGCTATGAGTTGGAACTGACTCCACAGCACATACCAACAGTTGAGCATTTGCTGAACTCTTCATAGGTGAAACAAACAGCTAATACGCCTGCCTGCTAACTGAAAGGTTGGAGGTTTGAGTCCTCCCAGAAGTGGCTGGAAAGACAGGCCTGGTGACCTAGTTTGGAAAACTCAGCCCTTGAAAACCGTATGCAGCAGTCCTATTCTGACACACAGAAGAGTCGCCTCAGCAACTGGTTGACTTTATACACACACACATCATTGTTGTCGTTAAGTGCCGTAGAGTCGGTTCCGACCCATTCCGACCCAGAGGGTTTCCGAGGAGTGACTGGTGAGCTTGAACCGCCAACCTTGCAGTTCCAACGGCTTTGCAGTCTAGTGCATTAACCCATAGCACCACACAACACATATGAGGGGGCTTGAAAACGCTCATGGAAAAACGGAAATAGAAAGACACTGAACTTTCTTAATGAACTTTTTGAAGTCCCCTCAGACGGCATGAAGAAATGATAGGATTCATTATAGCTAGATGGCAGGTATGCAGGGCTTTCTCATTACTCTGTATTTTTCGCTATGTTTTATTTTAAAATAAGTTTCCTCTTTTCCATTGACAAAACTGTCTCCAAAATGCCCTACATTCAAACGGGTAAGGAGACAACTGATTTTACAGATGCCACGTGGATGAGACAAAGGGGTACCAGCTGGGACCTGGCTCCCTGATTGTGCTTTGAGATTGCGTAACTGTAATTGTAGGCACCTTTTGAACCTTGATTTCTTCATCTGTAAAATGGGGATAATCTCTGCCCTGCCTACTTCACAAGGATGTTGTGAAAGTAAAATGAGACAGTAGTAACAGAAGTGAAAAGTGGTCATTAGAATAATTGCTGCTAATTACTGAGCAGTTACAGTGTTTTCAGATAGGTGCTAACTAAATATTATTAAGCTGATAACAACTCAATGATGCAGGCATTATTTTCCACATTTTTTCCAGGTGGGAAATAAATAAGATTCAGACAGATGATTTTCCCATGCTCTTCCTTCTAGTCCATTCCCCATCAACAAAGAATGGGAACTCAGATTAAAGGTATCTCCACAGCGGTCAGTCACTCACGTGGCTTAGCACAGAGAGCTCTGACCAATGGCAGTGGTGAACAGCCAACCAGATTCTTTGAGACAGCGGAAGTCTTGGGACTACAGAGTGAATCAGTTCACTGATGACAGAACAAAAGCTGAGAGAACACACAGAGAGGGTCAATGTGTAGGTACCTCAATAAAGCTGTGAGGTAGCAGAAGACAAGAACCAGAGACCAGATGCCTAGCGTAGAGAGTCAGTTTGTTGCTTGGTGGGGATAGGAACCATACATAGAGAGAGGAAATGGCCAGGCTTCACCTCTCATACTTCAGATATGTTGTCAGGAGGGACAAGTCACTAGAGAAGGATATGTTTGGTTAAGGTGGAGGGTCAGAGAAAAAGAGGAAGACCCCCAAGGAGATGGATTGGCCAAGTGGCAGCATCAGTGGACTCAAGCATGGCAATAGTAGTGAGGTTGGCCCAGGATCGAACAGTGTTTTGTTCTGCTGTGCATAGGGTTGCTATGAGTCGGTACCGACTTGATGGCACCTAACAACAACAAATTATACTTATTAACCAAATGCTCTGTGGTTGAAGCCATCATGGTCCCAGCAGTGAACGATAAGCACCAGACAACCAACCTCAAGGTCTGTGGTTCAAATATACCAGATGCTCCTTGGAAACTCTATACAGAACTGACTTGAGGGCACTGAACGACAGCATGTGTATGAAATCACCATGAGTCACTGTGGTTCACTCACCAGCATCTAGTAACGGCATGGAGGAGTGGGAGCCCTGGGTGGTACAAATGGTTAATGGACTCAGCTGCTGATGGAAATGTTAGATGCTCCGGTACACTCAGAGGAGCCTTGAAAGGCATGGCGATCTACTTCTAAACACTTAGCCACTGAAACCCCATAGAGAGTACTTCTACTCTGATGTACATAAGGTTAACATGAATCAACACTGACTGGGTGGCGACTTGTATGTAGAAGTGTTATGGGCTGGATTATGTCCCTGCTCCCAAAATATAGGCTAAAATCCTGTGGATGGATTTGTCATGTTAATGAGTGCCATCAGCAGCCTCATCACTTCTTGAGTCATAAAAACAGCAGATTAGACACAGATCCATGCATGCAGGGGAAAGACAGATGCCATGAGGATGGTCAAAGACCAAGAAAATCCATGTAAAGCCATGGTGTTTCTTTAACAGTAGATGCTCTTGGAAAGTAAGACAAAGGTTTAAGGAAACTAACAAGGAAGGCACAGGGATGCACCTAGGGACTAGCAGCCATGGGAAGCCCACTACATCCACAGGTTTAAAGCAAGGGGAGAACCTGTTGAGACCTGTAACTGTAGGAAAGGGCTTTCCAAAGGAGCTGTAAGCTTTGGTAGAGAAAAACAAGCAATGGGGACATATGCCCAGGCAGGAAAAGGGCTGAAGGAAGAAACACTGCCGCCCATCTCTTCTCTTGACCTCTGATCCATTCTCATGCTACTCAATGACCAATCCCAACCAGAATCCAGAGGGCAACACTGCATGGTTGATGTCATCCTTTCAGGTCAGCTTCCTGGACACAAAATCAGGTGAACAGATCCAGAGAAGTAAACTATGCAGTTGTTTTGGGGGGGGGGGTGGTCCATGGGAGTGGTTTTCTTCATTTTGACATATAGCCATACAATATACAGCATGGAATGAGGTCCCTTGTAATCAAATGAGATTTAACAATACAAATATGCTCTATTATTTTTCCATTGTTACACTAGAAGTGGCAGGCCATGGAACAAGCAAAGTCCCAACAACCTGGGTAAAATAATGTTCTTTCCACACTAATATACTTATTCAATCTGTATGCTGAGCACATATGAAGAAAAATGAAGACTCATTAACAACCTGCTATATGTAGATGATACAACCTTGCTTGCTGAAAGTGAAGAGGACTTGAAA
>NW_006408608.1:8281169-8283120 GCF_000296735.1 Chrysochloris asiatica
CATAGAGTAGATGCCAACTCATAGTGACTCCATGTGTTAGAGTAGAACTGAGCTCAGTAGTGGTTTTGACTATAATCTTTATAGAAGCAAATGCCCTTTCTTCCACAGCGCTGCTGGGTGGGTGAGATTCAATTGCCAACTTTTCAGCTAGTGGCAGAGCACAAAACATTTATGCCACTCAGGAACAAATATATATATATATATATAGGTATTGCTGTTGTTAGGTAACGTAGAGTTGGTTCCAAATCATAGTGACCCTGCACAGGATTTCCAAGGCTGTAAATCTTTACGGGAGCAGAAAGCCTCCTCTTTCTCCCGTGGAACAGCTGGTAGTTTCGAATTGCTGACCTTGTGGTTTGCAGCCTGATTCGAAACCACTACGCTACCAGAGCAGAGAAACACTGTCAGGTATAGGGCCGGAAAATGAGCCCCTCAGGTTGGAAGGCACTCAAAATGGGACTGGGGAAGAGCTGCCTCCTCAAAGTAGAGCTGACCTTGATGATGCAAATGCAGTAAAGCCTGCGGGAGAAAAGCCCATGGGGCCTTCATTTGCTGATGAAGAGAAACAGCTGTAAACATCCATCAAAAATTGAAACATGGAATGTACGAAGTATGAATCTAGGATAAATGGAAGTTGTCAAAAATGAAATGGAACACATAAACAGCGTATCTTAGGCACTAGTGAGCTGAAATGGACTGGTACTGGTAATTGGCCATTTTGAATCTGACAACCACATGGTTTACTATGCAGGGAATGACAAATCGAAAAGGAATAGTGTTGTATTCATTGTCAAAAAGAATCCAGATCAGTCATGAGGTACAACGCTGTGATAGGATAATATCTATGCGCCTACAGGGAAGCCCAACTAATACCACTATTGTTCAAATTTATGCACCAAACACTAAGCCAGTGAGGATGAAATAGAAGAATTCTACCAACTTCTTCAATCTGAAATTGATTAAACATGCAATCAAGATGTATTGATCATTAGTGGTGATTAGAATGCAAAGGTTGGGAACAAAGAGGAAGGATCGGAAGTTGGACAATACGGCCTTGATGATAGAAATGATGCTGCAGAATGCATGATAGAATTCTACAAAACCAGTGATTTGTTCATTTTAAATACCTTCCTTAAACAGCATAAGAGACGACTATACACAAGGACCTCACCAGATGGAATACATAGGAATCAAATTGACTACATCTGCAGAAAGAGACAATGGAAAAGCTTCATATCATCAGTCAAAACAAGGCCAGAGGCAGACTGTGGAACAGACCATCAATTGTTGTTGTTATGTGCCATGGAGTCGGTTCCGACTCATAGTGACCCAGTACAGAGTTTCCAAGGCTGTAAATCTTTACGGGAGCAGAAAGCCTCATCTTTCTCCCATGGAACAACTGGTAGTTTCGAACTGCTGATCGTGAGATTAGCAGCCTGACTCGTAACCACTACACTACCAGAGCTCCTTCCGACCATCAACTGTTGTTGTCATGTGCCATCAAGTTGGAACCGACTCATAGCAACCCCATGTACAGCAGAATGAAACAATGTCCGATACTGGGCCAACCTCACTACCGCTGCCATACTTGATTGAGTCCATCAATGCTACCACCTGGCCAATCCACCTCATTGGGGATCTTACTTTTTTTTTCCAACCCTCCATCTTACCAAGCATGATATCTTTCTCCAGCACCTGTTCCCTCCTGACAATATGTCCAAAGTATGAGAGACGAAGTTTAGCCATGTGGGCCTCTAAGGAGCTCTCTGGCTGCACTTCTTCCAAAACAGATCTATTGGTTCTTTTGGCAGTCCATGCCACTTTTAGTATTCTCCTCCAACACCACAATTCAAAGGCATCAATTCTTCTACGATCTTCCTTATTCACTGTACAGCTCTCGCATCCATATGACGTTACTGAAAATACCATGGCTTGGGTCAGGCGCACCTTA
>NW_006408608.1:8289911-8300525 GCF_000296735.1 Chrysochloris asiatica
TCTCAATGTAAAGAAAACAAAAATCCTCACTACTGGACAAATAACATTCTTATCAATAGAGAAAAGATTGAAGTTGTCAAGAACTTCATTCTTCTTGGACCAACTATCAACACTCATGGAAGCAGTAGTCAAGAGATCAAATGCATTGGGCAAATCTGCTGCACAAGGCCTCTTTAAAGGGCTGAAGAACAAAGATGTCAGCTTGAGGACTAAGGTGTGTCGGACTCAAGCCATGGTATTTTCAATAACCTCATATACTTGTGAAAGTTGGACAGTGATTAAGTAAGAAGGTAGAAGACTAGCTATGGTGTTGGAGGAGAATACAAAAATACCATCAGCTGCCAAAAGAATGTTGGAAGTATAACCAGAATGCTTCTTGGAAGCCAGGATAGCCAAACTTCATCTCTCATACTTTGGACATATTATCAGGAAGGACAGAAGTGCTATCTAAGGAAGAGGTAGATTCTTAACAGTAAGAGCGCTAAAGACCTGCTCCTCCAATTCATAGTTCTAGAATTTATGAATTGAGCAAATCCAGAGTTGAGCAAATCCTAGGACCTAAATCCAGCTGAGCATACTCAAAAGGAACTGATTTATAATCCAAATACCAGTTTAGTATTACTTTTCAAAAACATCCAGAGGTTAACCATCACTTCAGAAACATTTGCTAGTGATCTCCCTGTGTAGACGGCCATGGGATGTTTTCTCAAAGATTAGTGTCAGTGGGGAGCCAGAGGTAGCAGGATAGAAGGAGGAAGAAAACACGGAGGAACAAGGACTTTGGACCATGTTAGGGACTGTGTGTGGGATGGTCAGGAGCCCAGGGTGTTTTGTGTCAGTGTCTGATAACATAGCCCCCAAGAATGCACCAAGTGCTGAAGGGCAGGTTTCCATGAATTCAGTCTGGCACTCTGCTGGCTTTAGGTGTCTACATATGAGCTGGGTTTACAGGCCAAACACTCATTTTTCACATAAGCAACACAATTTTTACTCTTCTATACCAAGGTATGAGAGCTTTTTCTGCATTGTTGACCAATAGTTAGACACTTTATATTTATTGTATTTCAAAATCTTGTTGTTAAGTGCTGTTGAGTCGGTTCCAGCTCATGGAGACCCAGTATAATGTTTGTGAAGAGTGGTTGGGGCGTTTGAACCACTGACTTTGCAGAGCAATTGTGACCGAAGGTCAAAGAGCAGTGCGATGTCCCAGAGTACAGGGAATTCTGGAGTAATTTGCTTCCCAAGCCCACAGTCACCTGGAGCTTCCCTCCTGAGATCATTGTTCCCTGGAAGTTTGCTTTTGGATAGTCAAGTCCTAGACACCAAGGTCAGGCCATGGTCCCAGGAAGGACCAGCAGAAGCAAAGGAAGTTACTCCCTCCAGTGGAGAGAAATTAGGAAGCAGGCCAGACCTTGTTGAGGAGCGAGGACCAAAGAAGGCAAAAGAACTCCACGGTGTCTTCCTATCCCACCTCTGAGCTTGACCTTCACCTCTAACTTTGGCAGATGCTGAGGCAAACGATCTCCCAAGGACTGGTTTCCAATGGCTGTATAGAATTCACTCCCAATCAAGTCAAGGGATAGAACATTTACATAATTTATTGTCTTACCAGATGATGTTCTCAAACTTGATAGAGACTTCCAATCAAATATCTGACTCGCTGTTGTACACAACCATATCTGTTTTATTTGAAAACATGTCTACACTGCATTGAACATCAATCAACACACACATGACCAAGAAACCCACAGTCCTGTCCCAGCAGGCACTGGATCCAGTGTATGACTTGGGGTGGACTACAACTTTTCACTAGAGGGGAGGGAAAGGGTAGGAAAGAAAGGAATACTATTCCTAACTCCTGTTCAGGAACGTGAACAATGAAAGTAAAGGCCATTTAAACTCATATATAGCTCTTCTAAAACCTCCCCTCTTCTCTCTCAATTAGCAGATGCTCAAACATGGAACCTGGACTGGTGTACCACATGCATTTGGGTAACAGCGCACTGCCTACCATCCACACATCATTGCACAAAACAGGAGGAACTGGCTGTATTTCCAGTTAACAGCTTCCGTTTTCCTGCTTTATAAACTTCTATGACGTTTGAAGATATCAGATCGCATAACCAGAAACCTGACAGAGCATCTACTCAATATGAAAAATCTTTGTTTAGGGCAAAGTTGTCACTGGAGAAGTTGCCTGGTGGTCTTGTGGGGAACAAAATGTCTTCACCAAAGCATACGCTTCCTGTTTATAAACAGCAATGGATGCCTTTGAAATGATTTATCTGGACCAGCCAAAGGCAGCTGCTCATCACACTGATGATAACCAAGTTGAGATTTTCTAACTGATTAAGTCCACCAAACTAGAAACTAGACACACACGAGACTGGAATGTGTACATTTCAACAGATGAGACACTACAAAATGCTGGTGCCATTTACTGACAGTACTAGACCCAAGTACTTCATTGGAATAAATATTTCCAGATTCCTTTTCCTCTGAAGGATGAAATAGAGAATGTCCAGGCTGGAGACACAAAATTAAGAGTTTCTTACATGGATTGAATTATATTGTCTATCTTAGTTACAAATCCGTTTATATAGTTTTGCTCCGTTTTCTAGGCATTTCTTTTTTAAACTCCTCTTTTACTACATTCATCTTAAAAGAGTTCCAAAAGGCCAATGCTTAGAGGAGCAAGTCTTGTACACTGATTTTTCCTTCGGTTACTTTTGGCTAGTGGAGGGATCACCCTAGATACAGAGTGAGGTGGGTAGCATTTTCATGGGCCATCTTCTTACTCAGGGACAGGGTGTGAAAGAGGAAACATTTTCTTTGTTAAACATGTTGGCAGAAAGGCACAATTCGTCAGTTCTCTAGGGCCTGTGAAAACAAAGAGACAGGTGACTATCAGTTATATTACTGGCATTGTGAATAGTAATCCCATGAGTCATTGTTCCTATTGTCCTTCTCTAAAGTCTTCCAATTCTGGAATCTGGCATTGCTCTCACTTCTCTTTTTCTCATTCCTGCTCCATGGTGAGTCTTTACACAGCCAGGACCAGATTCCCAGACATTTCCAAACACATTGGAAGTGCAGCTGTATCATCCTCCAATGGTGCTCCCTAACTGCCAGCATCCCCACCGCAACCCATCATGGTATCATCTTCCTAAGAGAAATGTTAACGAAGCTTTTCTGTAGCTATGAGTTTGACTGTTCTGGATTAATACAGAATTTTATTTGAAGAGAAGAATGCCTACTCCTTATCAATAGTCAATGTGAGGGTGGTGTGCATGCAGGCAGGAATGGAAAATCTAAATAGAAAGACTACATTGTCAATAGAATTAATTCCTCATCAGAATGGGATCCTGGCACTGCGGCACATGCTTTTCTGGAAACCACCTACGTTGGATGGCTGGTCACAGGGTGAAACGTGGTTTGGGTTTCAAGTTAACAAAAGAGATCAAAGTTGGTCTTGTTCAACAGAAGTCAACTTAAATTAGCCGGCTCGGGCTCCAAGTTTCTTCCTTGGAAACTTACAAAATGTTCTTCTGGGGAATTTTGAAAGGCTAGGGTACATTCACATGGAGATTTCTACTAGTTTAAAGGTTTGAGCTATTTATCACATTCGTACCAGCTGTTTACTTACGAGTATCTTCCCGACATTTTTCTCACAGCCACAACGATGATCCCACCAACGAGACAAATGGCTACTAAGACTCCAATTATGATTCCAACCAGGGTTGCTGTTGGCAAACCATCTGAATGATGGGAAAAAAGAAGAAAGGTATGACTTTCTGGGATAAACAATAGAGTTGTGAGAAAACAGATCATGTACAAACAATGTCAAGGATATACTTATATACAGCAAACAATGCTCTAGGCCATTTCTCCTGTATCCAGTGGAAACTGATTTGCAACAGGAGACCTCGCAATCCCATCTCAAGCATGGACAGAATTCTGGGTTGGATTTCTTATACTAGATTCACTGTTGCGGAACTTTTCTGTACAGTGGTGAAATTTGCCCCTATTTTCATTCTTGAAAACAATTAAGTTGTGATATGCAACCATAGCTGTTATTAAGTGAATGACTCATTTGTGGTATACTTATTTTCAAATACAGGGAATTCCCTTTGTCTTAAAAAAAAAAAGATTTGAGAATTTATCTCTTTAAGAGATTCCTACAAACAAAAAGTAAGTATAATTCATCTGGACACTTAGGTCAAAGAAATCTTTTTCTGGCCCCTTTTACTCCCATAGGAATATTTTTATAAAAATCTAGCCTACCTTTCTCAACTGTTGTCTGTGTTTGTTCACCCCATTTCTCTGTAGAGAGATATAATAACATCAAATTATTAGAATCTAATAACTATAATTTAACAATTGGCAAAAGATAAATTTAGTGGAAGGTAGGAGTAAAACAGAAGAGGGTAATTTCTCAATAAATTGGACCAGGGTTTTTCTTTTTAAACTAGTTCTGACATGATATTGGCCTTCATAATAATTATTATTCGTAATAATTATTATTGAACTTATGAGCCCTCTTCTGCTCCGTGAGTTCACAGTACTTCTACTTACATTACTTTTTGCACATCCACATTAGAAGGTAGGTTTGAGAAAACTGAGCCACAGAGATTTTCAATGGTCAAAAGTTTCAGAGACTAAGGTAAATAACGTCTCCAGGACTGGTGATTCTTAACCAATGTCAAGATCATGGGAAAGTCAGACACTGTTATGAGGTCTACTTGAATGCCCTTGTATGAAGGGTGTTGATTCTGAAATTAATAATGCTAGTTTTTGGAAAATACAGCTGAAACTATTGACTAACTGTGCAATTTCCATTGCCTGCTTCTTCCTGAGCATCAAAATCTAGATTTTATCTGACAGTAATATGGTCAAGTAACTTTCATGAGGGGTTCCTAGATGATGCACATAGTTCAGCTGTTAACAGAGGTGCCTCATGGAAAACCCTACAGAATACATGTTACTCTGCCCTCCCTTAGGATCGCCATGATTCAGAGTCTGCTCAGTGGCAACTGGTTTGCTTGTTATTTAAATTTAATTACAGGAAACATCCTTGTGTTTAAAATACTGCTATTGTACAACTCCTATTATCTATAGTGTGGCGCTGTGGGTTAATGCGTCAGAATACAAAGTCGTTTGAACTGCAACTTCAGTTTAAGTTCACCAGCTGTTCCTTGGAAACCCTACACGGGGTCGCTATGGGTTGGAATCGCCTCGACGGCACTTAACAACAACAACAACAACATCTATAGAGTTCTAGCGTAGCGCTGTAGGATAAGCACTCAACCTCAAGGTCAGTTTAAACTGCAAGGTCAGAGGTTCAACTCACCAGCTGCTCCTTGGAAACCCTGTACAGGTCGCTTTGAGTTGAAATTGATTCCACAGCACACAACAACATTTTAATAGGAGTCCTGGTGTGGTGCTGCCGGTTAATGCACTGGACTGCAAGGTCATTTGAACCACAAGGTTGGTGATTCAAGCTCACCAGCCGTTCCTTGGAAACCCTAGACAGGGTTGCTATGAGTCAGAATTGACTCCACGGCACTCCCCAACAATTACCTATAGGGCCAGGTGCTGTTTCGTACTGCTAGGCAGTGTCACTATGAGTCAGAACTGATTCAAGAGTAGCTAACAGTCAAACCAAGTTCAAGAAGTACAATTTGAATATTCTCCACTGAATATTCTTTTGGATAATTTTACATAAAGGATTTTATGGTTATGTGTTTGTTTATCCCACTTAATCCCTTTACATATGAAGGCTTAGCTCCCTTGGGTAGTAGTTGTTTTACCTACTTGGCAGATAGAGAAATAAGTCATCATGTTTGAATTTAATGAGATAATGGAAAGTAGTTAATCAGGCCCTTAAATTGACTTTAAGCCACTGCCACCAAGTTGGTTCTGTCTCATAGCAACCCAACAGAACAGAGTTGTTGTTGTTGTTAAGTGCCATTGAGTTGGTTCCGACCCATAGTGACCCTGTATAGGGTTTCTGAGGAGCAGCTGGTGAGCATGAACTGCCGACCTTGTTGTTCAAACGGCTTTGCAGTCTGGCGCATTAACCCACAGTGCCACACCAGGATCCTAGAGCTGCCCAATAGTGTTTCCTAGGCTATAAAATCTTTAGAAAATCAGATTGCCGCAACTTTCTCTTGCAGAGGGACTGGAAACCCTACACAGGGTCACTATGAGTTGGAACCAACTTGATGGCAATTAACAACAACAAAAGTCTACTTAAAACAGAGTAAGTCAATAAATGTTGAGGCCGACAATGGTGATCTTCACATCCTGGGGTTTAGTTCTTTATTCTTGTTATTGCTGTTGTTACGTGCCACTGAGTCAGTTCCAACCCATAGCGAACCTATGTACGATGGCATGAAACATCACCCAGACCTAGACCATCCTCTTAATTACTGCCATGCTTGAGCCCACTGTTGCTGACACTGTGCCAATGTATTGTGTTGACAGTCTCTCTCTTTTTCATTGTCCCTCCAATTTACCAAGCATGATGTCCTTCTCTAGAGACTGGTCCCTCTTAATAACATGTCTAAAGTATGAGAGATGAAATATGGCCATCCTGGCTTCTAGGGAGCATTCTCTTTGTACTTCTTCCAAAACAGTTTAGTTTGTTCTTTTGCCTGTCCATGTAGTTATTATTGATAGGTGCCGTTCAGTCGGTACTGATTCACAGAAACTTTAGGCACAAAAGAACAAAACACTGCCAGATCCTGAGACACTGTTTGAGCCCACTGATGCTGCAACTTTGCCAATCCATCTCGCTGAGGGTCTTTCTCTTTTACTCTGACCCTCTACCTTACCAAATATGATATTCTTCTCCGGCGACTGATACCTCCTGACAATCTATCCAAAGTATGAGAGATGAAGTCTGGCCGTCCTGGCCTCCAAGGAGCACTCTGGCTGCACTTCTTCCAACACAGATTTGTGGGTTCTTTTGGAAGCCCATGGCACTTTCAATATTTTCCAACACCATAACTCAAATGATTCTTCTACAGTCTTCGTTATTCATTCTCCAACTTTCACATGGATATAAGATTATTGAAAATACCATGACTTGGGATAGGCATACCGTAGTCTTCAAACTGACATCTTACTCTTCAATCAACACTTTATAAAGGTTTTGTGCAACAGATTTGCCTAATGCAATACGTCATTTGATTTCTTGACTGCTGCTTCTGTGAGTGACAGGAGGAAAATGAAGTCTTTGACAACTTCAATCTCTTCTCCATTTATCTTGATGCTGTTTATTGGTCCAGTGGGGATGATTTTTATTTTCTTTACATTGAGGTACAGCGCATACCGAAGGCTATATTGTAAGGTCTTTGATCTTCATCATTAAGTTTATTTATTTATTTACTTATATTATTTTAATTTTTTTCATCAGTAAGTATTTTAAGTCCTTTCACTTTCAGCAGGCAAGGTTTTAACATTAGCATATTGCAGGTTGTTAATAAGTTGTCCTTCAATCTTGGTGCCACGTTCTTCATATAATCCAGCTTCTTGAATTATTTGCTTAGTTTTACATACTTACAGACTGACTAAGTATGGTAAAAGAATACAACTCTGATGCATACCATTCCTACTTTGAAACCATTCAGTGTTCCCTTGTTCTGTTCAAACAACTGCCTCTTAAATTCTATGAACAGATTCCTTGTGAACAAAATTAATTGCTCTGGAATACTCATTCCCTACAATGTTATCCATAATGTGTTATGATCCATATAGATGAGAATCTTTGTGTAGTCAATAAAGCACAGGTAAACATCTTTCTGGTATTCTCTGCTTTCAACCAAGATCCATCTGATGTCAGCAATTAAGTCCCTTGTTTCACATCCTCATCTGAAACTGGTTTGAACCTGTGGCAGGTCTCTCTGTCCATGTACTGTTGCAGCCATTTTTACATTGTCTTTAGCAAAATTTTACTTGCATATGATATGATATTGTCCGTCTGATGATTTCTCTTCTTATCAGCTGGATGCTTCACTGCTGTTTTTCCCTCACTTCCCCTCATCGGTGACCAACATGGTCCTGTATTATGTTCCCACTTTTGAGCTCCTGCACCCATAGGTGTAGGTCAAGTTCATCAAATTGTATCAGGTTGCTCTTTTTTTCCCCTCTTCTTTCTTCTTCTAGTTGAGTTCTGATCATCCCGTCATTGAAGCCAGGTAAAGTGGGTATTATCTGCAAGTGTGGGTGTTCTTGTACATATGTCCTCTCTTCTTATCAGCTGGATGCTTCACTCTCCACTCTAGTCCTCTGTGGCTATGTCACTGACTCTGGGCCCAGGAATCCCCAGGTCTTGCCATACTGCTGGCCAACCAGGTTGCTACCTGGGTTACCAGGAGTCTATCAAATGTAGCAGGGCTTACCTCGCAGCTTCACTGCTGTTTTTCCCTCACTTCCCCTTATCAGTGACCAACGTGGTCCTGTATTATGTTCTTGATGGCATCCCACAACTACTTTAGTCTTTAGTATCTAATACATCAAATCTGCTCTTGAGATGATCTCTAAATTCAGGTGAGATATGCCCAAGTCCAACTTTGGCTCTCTTGGAATTGCTTTAATTTTCCTTACCTTTATAGTCTGAACTTGTATATAACAATTGGTAGTCTGTTCCACAGTCTTCCCCTGGCCTTGTTTTGGCTGATGCTATGGAGCTTTTCCACCATTTCTTTCCACAGATGTAGTCAATTTGATTTCTATGTATTCCATCTGTGTGTGTAATCATGTTTTATGTTGTTGAGGTGCTACAGGTTAATACACTGGACTTCAAGTTCGGTTTGAACCCCAAGGTTGGCGGTTCAAGCTCACCAGCTACTCCTTGAAAATCCTATACAGGGCTACTATGAGTTGTAACTAACTCAACAGCACTTAACATCATTGGTCTTGCAAAATTCTATCGTGTAATTTCCAGCATCATTTATATTACCAAGGCTATTATTTTCCAATTACTGTCACTTCCTCTTTGTTTGCAACTTTCATATTTTAATCACCAGTAAATATTAATGCATCTTGATAACATGTTTGGCCAATTTCAGACTGAAGAAGTTGGTGGAATTCTTCAATTTCATCATCACTGGCTTTGGTGGTTGATGCATAAATCTGAATAATAGTGGTATTAACTTGTCTTTTTTGGAGGCGAATGGATATTATCCTATCACAGACAGCATTATATATGACATTTCAAGACAGATCTTGAAATGTTCTTTTTGATGGCAAATGTGACGCCACTCCTCTTCAATCTGTCATTCCTGGCATAGCAAACCACGTGATTTTCAGATTCAAAATGGCCAATACAATTTCAGCTCGCTAATCTGATAGCATAGTGGTTAAGAGTCAGGCTGCTAATCTCAAGGTCAGCATTCAAAACTACCAGTGGTTCCATGGGAGGAAGATGAGGCTTTCTGCTTCTGTAAAGATTTACAGCCTTGGAAATCCTATACAAGGTTGCTATAAGTCAGAACCAACTCCATAGCTTGCTACCACCACCACCAATGCATAAGATACTGATCTTTATGTGTTCCATTTCATTTTTGACAATTTCCAATTTTCTGAGATTCATACTTCATACATTTCATGGTCCAATTATCAGTGGATGTTTGTAGCTGTATCACCTCTTTTTGAGTTGTGCCCCATCAGCAAATGAAGGTCCTGAAAGCTTATTCCATTTGTATCGTCAACTCTACTTTGAGGAGGCAGGTATTTATTTTTCTTGTTGTTGTTCAGTGCCATCGAGTCAGTTCTGACCCATAGCGACACTGTATAGGGTTTCCAAGGTGCAGCTGGTGAGCTTGAACTGCCGACCTTGCAGTTCAAACAGGTTTGCAGTCTGGCTTTATTCTAGGAACCATTAAACCATCAGCTTAATTTAGTTAGTTGGAGAGGGGATGGGTTATGCCATGATTAAAATAGTATTTGTGGAATATGAATTCATCCTAGGCACATATTATGTCTAAGTACTGTGATTTCCCTGGAGACTGGTTTTACAGAGCCTTAGAAGAAATCGCCCCGTCCAATGCTTTCAGTCTCTTGCTTATTTTGGGAAATCATGAGCCTCACATGATTTCTCCTTTTTCAACTTTTTAAAAAATAATCATACTAATATTGCTGATATTTTAAACTTGTTTTATAGCACTGACTTCAGGACAAAATAAAACATGGGAAACTATTTTTTTTTTTTACAAGGCCTACATGAGCTGAGGGAGTTTTATGCTCTTGGGTATCAACAAAGTTCTTCCTGTAGCATTTTCTTAGCTTGTTTGTGTTTTTGTTAAATGCCGTCACGTCGGCTGCGATGCATAGTAACCTGTATAGGCTTTCTGATGAGCAACTGGTGGGTTTGAACCAACAACCTATGTGTTCAAACAGGCCTTGTGGTCCAGTGCTTATCCTACAGCATCATACCAGGATTTCAGATTAGCTAATGTGGCAGTATGACATCAGTAGCTACTTAACTTGGCCTTGTGGGATCAATGTTTTTAATTGTCAAAGTGGAGAAGCGTGTTTGGCTTTTAACAGTCCAGTAAATCAAATTCTGGACCTACCAGATAAGCTTGGTTCAGAATTCACTCTTGTATC
>NW_006408608.1:8302110-8315529 GCF_000296735.1 Chrysochloris asiatica
AGATGGATTATTGGCAAAGTGGCAGCATCAATGAGCTCAAGCGTGGCAAGAATAGTGAGGTTGGCCCAGGATTGGGCAGTGTTTCCTTCTGTTCTGCATAGGGTTGCTATGAGTCGATACTGACTTTATGGCACCTAATAACAACATCAACAATCCCAATTAGTGTAATGCTGTTGTTGTGTGCTACTTAGTCATTTCCAACTCACAACACTATCGTATAGGGTTTACTAGAGTGGCTGGTAGGATTGAACTGCCAACTTTGTAGTTCCCAGTTCAGTGCTTATCCTACAGTGCCACATCAGGGTTCAATTAGAATAATGTTGTTGGCTGAGTACCACCTAGTGGGTTCTGCCTCATAGTAACCCTAAGCACGACAAAAGGAAACACTGCGCCATCCTCACAATTACTATTTCATTTGAGCCCATTCTGCTGCTACGGTCAATCCATTTCCTTGTAAGTCTTCCTCTTTCTCTTTTTTCCCCCTTCTTTTTCAATGACCCTCCATTTGACCATGAATGATGTCCTTCTATAGGGACTACTCCCCCTGATGATGGTGTTGTTATTAATTGCCATTGAGTCGGTTCCAACCCTATATAAGGTTTCCAAGGAGCATCTGGTGAGCTTGAACTGCCGACCCTGAGGTTCAAACCGACTTTGCAGTCCAGTGCATTAATCCACAGCACCCTACCACTACCCCCTGATAACATGTCTGAAGTATGAAAGAAAAAAAAAAATCTCCCCATCCTGGCTGCTAAGGAGCATTCTGACTGCATTTCTTCCAAGACAGAATTGTTTGTTCTTCTGGCAGTCCATGTTGCATTTTTTATAGGGTTTCCAAGGAGCAGCTGATGAGCTTGAACCACTGACCTTGCAGTTCATCAGTTCAGCACATTAATCCAGTGTCACACCAGGACTCCTAATACCATATAGGTCATTTAATTTCTTAACTGCTGCTTCCATGGGTGTTGGTAGTGGATCCAAACAAAATGAAGTCTTTGACAACTTCAATCTTTTCTCCAATTTCATGATGTTACTTATTGGTTCAGTGGTGAGAAGTTTTGTTTCCTGTACATTGAGGTGCAACCCGTAATGAAGGCTGTGGTCTTTGATCTTCACTAGTAAGTATTTTAGATCCTTGCTTCAGCAAGCAAGGTTGCATATCATTTGCATATTGCAGGTTGTTAATGAGTCTTCCTCCAATCCTGATGCCACATTTTTTCTTCATATACTCCAGGTTCTCATATTATTTGTTCAGCACACAGACTGAATAAATTTGGTGAAAGGATACAACCCTGGTACACACTTTTCCTGATTTTAAGTCACTCAGTATCCCCTTGTTCTGTTTGAATGACTGCCTCTTGTTCTATGTACAGGTTCCTCATGAGTACACTTTAACTGTTCTAGGAATACACATACTTTGCAATGTTATCCATAGTTTGTTCTGATCCACACAGTCAAAGGGAGCATGGTGGTTCCATATGATAAACTCTGGATGTGAACCACAAGGTCCACAGTATCAACCCTCCAGCCAATCTGCTGGAAAAAGATGAATCTTTCTGCTTTCCACAAAGATTTTAAAAAATGACTTAAAAACCCTATAAGGGTCAATATTACTCAGAACGAACTCAAAGACACTTAAAACAACAACAACACAATCAAAATCCTTTACATAGTCAGTAAAGCACAGGTATACAGCATTCTGGTATTCTCTGCTTTCAGTCAAGATCATCTGATGTCAACAATGATACCCTTCACTTCACATCCGCTTCTGAATTTGACTTGAATTTCTGGAAGTTCCCTGTTATGTACTGGTACCGTCATTTACTTTTTCTTTTTAAATCTTAGCAAAATTTACTGACATATAAGAATGATACTGTTTGATGATTGCCACACTCCACTGGGCCACCTCTGTTTGGAATGGGCACAAATATGGATCTCTTCCAATCAGTTGGCCAGGTTGCTGTCTTCCAAATTTCTTGGCATTGATGAGTGAGTGCCTCCAAAGCTGCCTCAGTTTGTTGAAAGATTTCAATTTGTATTTCATAAATTCCTGGAGACTTGTTTTTTGCCAATTCCTTCAGTGCAGCTTAGAGTAATTACTTTAGTACCGTGGGTTCTTGATCATATGCTACCTCTTGAAATGACTAAACATCGCCAAAGAATCCTTCATTACTGCAAGTCTAGGCTTGAGTTTTTTCTTCAACTCTTTCAGCTTGAGAAATGCTAAGCCTATTCTTCCCTTTTAGAAAACTCCAGGTCTTTATACATTTCACTATAATTACTGACTTTGTCTTCTTGAGTTCCCTTTGATATTTTCTGTTCAGCTCCCTTACTCCTCATTTCTTCCAGTAACTTTGCTATGCTCAAGAGCAAAATTTCAGAGTCTCTTCTAACTTTTACTTTGGTCTTTGCTTTCTTCCCTGTCTTTTTAATGACCTTTTGCTTTCTTCCTATCTGATGTTCTTCTTAATGTTATCCCACAATTCTTTGGGTCTTCAGTCATTAATGCTTAATGCCTCAAATCTGTTCTGGAGATGATCTCTAACTTCAGGTTGAATATGTTCAAGGTTAGATTTTGGTTCCTGTGGACTTTGAGCTTCTCCATGATCTCTTCCCCAGATATAATCATTTTGATTCCTCTGTATTCCATCTAGAGAGATCCATGTGTAATGTTGCCTTTAATGTTGTTGAAAGAAGGTATTAGCAATTAATAAGTTGTTGGTCTTACAAAATTCTATCAAGCGCTCGCCAGCATTGTTTCTGTCACCAAAGCCTATTTTCCAACTACTAATCCTTTCTTTGTTTCCAACTTTTGCATTCCAATCACCAGTAATTATCAACATTATCTTGATTGTATGCTTGATCAATTTTAGACTGAACAAATTGGTAAAATTCTTCAATTTCATTATCACTGACTTTAGTGGTTAGTGTGCAAATTTGAATAATGATATTACCTGGTCTTCTTTAGAGGCATATGGATATTGTCCTATCACAGACAGTGCTGTACTTCAAGATAGATCTTGAAATGTTCTTTTTGATAATGTGTCACCATTGTTCTTGAATCTATTACTCCCAGCATAGGAAACTATATGATTGTACGATTCAAAATGGTCAACACCAGTCCTTTTCATGTCACTAATGTTTAGAATGGAATCCTGGTCTGGTGCTGTGGGTTAATGCGTTGGACTGCAAGGTCAGTTTGATCCACAAGGTCGGAAGTTCAAGCTCACCAGACACTCCTCAGAAACCCTATACAGTGTCGCTATGGGTCGGAACTGACTTGATGGCACTTAACAACTACAACAACAAGACCTAGAATATTGATTTTCCTGTATTCCATTTCATTATTGAAAACTTCGGATTTTCCGAGATTCATACTACATACATTCCATGTTCCAACTGTTAATAGATGTTTGCAACCATTTCACCTCATTTTGAGTTGTGCTCCATCAGCAAATGTAGGACTGAAAGCTTTGCTCCACTCACTTTATCACGGTCAACTCTACTCTAGGAGGCAGGCCTCTCCCAGTGTTTTAAGTGCCTTCCAACCTGAGGGGCTCCACCTTCCGGCACTATATCTGTCAGTGTTCTGCTGATAATTCATAAGGTTTTCAATGGGCAACCATTCAAAAGCAGTCTATTTTCCATTCTTCCTAGTCTGCCTTAGTCTGAGTGTTCTGCTGAAACCTGGTTCACCATGGGTGACCCTGCTGGTGTTTCAAATACCCGTGGTCTAGCTTCCTGGATCACAGCAACACATAAGCCACCACAGTACAATCAACTCAGACAAGTGGCAATTCTGACTCATAGTGACCCTGTATAGCAGCTGGCGGGCTTGACCTGGTAGGTTTGAACTACCAACTTTGTAGCAATCCAATGTTATCCTACAGCACACACCACGATTCAAAGTAATTGTCAAGTGCCTTCGAGTCAGTTCTGACTCATGGCGATCCTGTGTAGGGTCTCAGAGGAGTGGCTGGTGAACTTGAACCATCGACCTTGCAGTTCAAACGGACTTTGCAGTCCAGTGCATTAACCTGCAGCACCACACCAGAACTCAGAGTAACAGCTAGCTTTTATTAGGAGCTCAGAAAGACAAGCCCTTTAAATACATTTTCATTTTCTCTAACCACAGTCCTATCAAGGAGATCCTTATTATTAGCCCTATTTTATGATCAATACCTGGAGAGCATAGACTATATGTCCAAACTCACTAAACCAGTAAGTGATAAAAAGCCAGGACTTGAAAGAGGTTATGTTAACTGTGGAAGTCCATGCCAATCAAATATTCAACATATGTGCAATTGAGTATCTATCTACTCTGTACCCAGTATGGCTCTAGATCCTGGGGATTTAATGGTCCGATAAATTCCCTGATAATACTGGTTACATTCTGGGGCAGGGTGGAGAGGAGTGTGAACATTTAACATGTAAGCAAATAAAAAAGGCCATGTTTCAAAGAAAATACAAGATAAGATATAATGAATCAGACGAGAGGTTGGCAACCTTTTTCTGTAAAGGACCAAACTGGTAAACATTTCTAGCTTTGGCCATCTGTATCTGTCCCAACTCCTTGATTTTGTTGTTTAAGTGTGAAAGGAACCAGACAAAGCTCAACCAATTAGGTGTGGCTGTGTTTCAATAAAACTATTATCTATAAAAAAAACAAGAACGAAAAGCTGTATCTACAAAAATAGGTGGTAGTTTACCAACTCCTGGGCAAGAGAATAAGGGGCTTTGATGGCACAGTGGGTTAAGCATTGGGCTGCTAACAGAAAAGTCAATAGTTCAAAATTACCAGTCGCTCCATGGGAGAAAGATGAGGCAGTGTGTAGGGTTTCTGAGACTGTAACTCTTCAGTTAACCCTATGGGGCTGATAGGTCCTATAGGGCTGCTTTTGAGTCAAAATCAACTGGAAAAAGGGTTTTTGTTTTGTTTTTTAATTTGGGACTAGAGAATAATTATTGGTGAGGTTAGGGGTTGTGGGTTACATTAGGGCTCTTTGGGGAAATATTTGAAGCTCATAATTATGATAAGAAGAAGCCAGCCATGGAAACAAAAGTCCTTCACAGGAGCAAACTTGTGTATTTGAAGGTCAAAAAGATGACCAATAGGGCTGAAATAGAGTAAGCACATTAGACAGGCCGCGGGAACCACTGTTTTATAACAGCAAAACTGTTAGCTGCTTGGGCAGGAATGTGACACATACAACTCGACCCGCCCTACCATATTCCTCCAAGTCTCTGAATCAAGATCTTGCCCAAGGCAAGTGTTCAAAGACACTTGATTGAAATTAATTAGGTTCAGATCATCTGAAACATCAGTCTGCCTATAGGGTGGTCTATGGCCAGTGCTAGTCCATAACTAGGTAGGAAATTGGGAATATGTATTTAGAAACTTTCAGAGCAAAGACAAACCAACTGCCATTAAGTAGGTTCCAACTCATGACTACCCATGAGTAGACCTGTACTCCCTCCATAGGGTTATCAATAGCTATGACCTTTCAGAATAGACCACTGGGCCTTTTTTTTTCCCCTGGGACACTTCTGAGTTAGTGGTCAAGCACTTAACCTTTTGTGCCACCCAGTAATAACATGTAACAGATAAGCACTAGGCTGCTAAGAAAAGATCAGTGGTTGGGAACCACCCTTGGGGAAAAAGACACGGTGATCTGCTTCCATAAAGATTAGAGCCTCGGAAATGCATGAGGCATTCTACTGTCATATAGGAACAGTGAATAAGGAAGATCGTAGGAGAATTGATGCATTTGAATTATGGTACCAGAGAAGATAGTTATAAGTAATATGGACTCCCAGAAGAAAAAAGCTATGTTGTTAGAAGTACAGCCAGAATGCTCCTTAGAAGTCAGGATGATGAGATTTTATCTCTCATATTTCTGACAGATTAACAGAGGGGACCAGTCCCTAGAGAAGGACATCATGCTTGGTAAAGTGAGAGCTTTACCAAAACAGAGGCAGACTCCCAACAAGATGGATTGGCACAGTGGCAGCAGCCATGGGCTCAAGGATAACAATGAGTGTGAGGTTGGCACAGGACCAGGTAGTGTTTCATTCTGTTGTGCATAAAGTCACTACTGAGTTGGAATGGACTCAACGGCAACTACCAACAATAAGTTGGGATCTACTCAAAGACAGAGGCAAATTCATCTCTTCCTAGGACACTCACCAGAGTTGTACTGTCAGTAAAGTCAAACTTTTCACTAATACTTGCAGTCACTATGTTATCTTCTGCGCCTTGGGTCACCATGCCATGTTCTACTCCAGGGGTCACGATGTCATCTTCTGGTCGGACTGTGCTGGCTGGAGAAGAAAGATAGAGTCAGGGCTTAGGATGGAAAGTTTATGCCCAGTTTCAATCAGTTATTTTTTCCCCATTTCTTTTGGGACTTTTTTTTGGGGGGGGAGGGGGTCAGTGTTCTGCCTTATCAGTGCCAGTAACAAAACCCTTCTCCTTGTCACGCATTACAAAGCAACTCCTACTGCAAAACAAACTGGTTCTCAAGTCGATTCCAACCCACTGTGACCCTACAGGACAGAGCAAAGTTGCTCTCTAAGAGTTCCCATGGCTGTGATCTTTACTGAAGCAGACATTCCTCCCAAGGAATGGCTAGTGGGTTCAAACATCCAACCTTTTGCTTAGCAGCAGAGTACTTAACCACAGCACCATCAAGACTTCCCTGCAAAGCCAAGGAGGATAGAAATCCAAAAAGGTAAAACAGCCAGCTCTTTCCAGTGCCCCACTGAGGTGGACCAGACATGAAGAGATCTTCTTTTCTCATTAACCAACCAGACTTTTCCTGGTGCTATTCCATATGATGAGCAGACTTAATACATCCATGTCACAGAAGATCTTCAAACCAAGGTCACTGCCATTAAGTCAATTCTGACTTATACTGACTGCCATCTTTAGACCTGAAAAAAATTTCTAAAATAGAATCACTTGGAAAGCTTTCTAAAATTATCAATCACCAACCTACTAGGAATATCCCAAGGTAGGGCTCTCCAGCTTTTAAAACTCAAACTCGCTCTCCATTTAATTTTGAGGCAGTTTTGTTCAGTTAGTTAGATGATTAAAACCACTGGTTCTAACCATACCTCATAGATCATAGAGTTTCACAGTTTATTTGTCTACGGTGTATGTCAATAATATCCTAAGGGCACTGGGATGGATACCAATAGAACTCTTAACACATCAAGAGCTATACTGGTGAAGACCTCACTACTCCTGGCCCGGGCTTTTCTTCATTACCATTTGGATAAAGGAACATGAGAGGTTCCCAATGGAGCAGGGGATTGGTAGGATGACATGGCAGACTAAACCCCATGATGCGGGGCAAAGAATTGATACTGGCTTTTTGTTGTTGCTGAACTTTTTATTGATGTTTGGATGAAAGTTTAAAGAAGCATATTAGTTTTCTAGTCAACAATGGTTCGGGATGTTGGTTGCACTTCTTCCTTTCAATGTAGGGGCCTCTTCCCGCCCCCTCCCTGGTCTCCTTCCTTCCCTGCCCCTTCCTATCTTCTAAGTTTGGGTTAATGCTGCTCTTGTTCTGAGGAACACATTCCTTGCAGGTACTACTGGTTACTTCCTGGGGCCTACTGTTTGGCTGAAAGGTGATCCTAGGGGTAAGTTCAATTTCAAGCTTACAGGGTGTCTAAGTCCCGGTGTGTCATTGTCGGATAAGCACTGGACTGCTAACTAAAAGGTCAGTGATTCAAACCACAGCCACTCCTTGAAAATCCACTACAGGGTCGCTATGAGTCAGAACTGACTCAACAGCACTCGAGGGTCACAGTGGAGTCCTGGTGTGGCACTGTAGAATAAGCAATGTACTGCTAACTAAAAGGTCAGTGATGCAAACCCACCAGTCACTCCTTGCAAATCCTACATAGGGTCTCTATGAGTCATAACAACAACAACAACAAGGGCTATAGTCTCTGTCAGGCTGGTAAGTTTGGTCTCCACCATGGCCTCTTGCTCAATCTCTTTTAGCTGAGATCCAAACTAGTCATGATTATGCCCAAGCATCATCCCTTATCTCATCAAATCACCCTTTTCACCAGTTTAAAAATCTGACTCACTGGCCATGGGCTTTCTTTCCAGACACACAGTAACTCTGGAAAGCCCATCACTAAATACAGTTGCAAAATCCAGCGTCAGCATCCCAGGAGCAAGGAGGGGGCGTTGAGAGAGTTCTTGGTGTAATTAAAGAGCAGATGTTTGCTTCTAGGCAGCATTCAAGTTTGCAATCTGGTCGTGCCTTAATACATTTTTCCTATGCACAGACAGCTTTAGCCAAAGGCACAGCTAATAAATACTTGATCATAACTTCCTTGCTGCTACGCAGAGGGTGGAAGCCTCTAGAGTAAAAGCGGCTTGTTCTATGAGCCTTCTCTTTGCATCTGAAATTCTAATCCAGTGTCATTGATTGATGGCTCTGGATGGGCTACCTAAACATACGCATCTAGCTTTCATCTGAAGTGGGGGCAGGCTTTCACTGCTAGTGAGAGCTGAATATATCTAGTGCATGCAAATGTGTTGCCATCTCTTATTCCATTTGCTAGAACAGCGGTTGGCTTCCAGGAGGATTTATGGCAGTGGTGTAGGCAAATGTTTAATGTATTTATAGACCGAAAGGGAGAATGCTCCTTTGCCAGGAAGCAGTGCTTATTAAAAGAGCTAAGCCATCTCACTTTTGGGAGCCAGCTTCCCTCCTTGGAACTCAATTAACAAATCATCAATTAAAAGAATGTTTTCTGAAGCGGTTCAGCAAAAATTCAAACTTTCTTTAAAAATTTTTAAACTTGTTTTGAGGGGGGGAAAAAAATGCAAGTACTAAATGAAGTCGCCTTGAATTGTTTCATAGAAAGTTCAGTTCATTGAAAGCGTAACTTAGAGAAAATTCCTTCTTGTTCTTTTCTACCCTTGCTTGGCCCACAGAACCAAGTACTCAGATTGCTCTGAATAGACAAAGGAGGTTTTATGAATGACAGTCAGGATTAAGAGCTTGTTTTTTGTCTCCCTGCCCTGGCATTCTTCTTGCTCCATGGGAAAGTTGATCTTTAACAACAGATTCTCAATTGTCCCTCTGATTTATTTTGGTTGAAGGATTCTCTGGGTGGAGAGATCCACCAGGCCAGCTGCCGGGGTTTCCAGCCAGCATTTGACATCCCTTTTCCCTTTAATTGTGAAATTCAAATCACGTGTCAAGGCCTTAGCTCCAAACCTTTTTTGCATCCTGAGACACGCATGTGCACAGGCATACACACACACAACTGTTCATACGCACAGAGTGATAAACTTACAACTATGCTGCTCGCTGCCACCAAGTTGACCTCTGATTCATAACTGAGCCAAACACTCACTGCCCAGTCCTGCATCCATCACCATGGTCAGTTGCAGAGTGGATGGACTACTGGGACCCACAAAGTTTTCTCTGGCTGATTTTTCCAAGTAGATCAGCAGAGCTTCCTACCTAGTTCAGTTCAGTCTGAAAGCTCTGCTGAACCTCAGACTTTTTCAGTATCATAGCAACAAGAAATCTCCACTAACAGATATGCCATGTCTGTACAAGAAGTTCACTGGCCAGGAATCAAACCCATGTGTTCTACATGGAAGGCAAAGATTCTAACCCTCAACCAACAATGCCCCCACGCACTTACAGTGGTGTGCGCTGGAGTTGGCTCCGACTCATAGCAACCCTGGCAAAGGGTTTCCGAGGCTGTTAAATCATTAGGGCAGCAGAAAGCCTCCTCTTTCTCTCACAGAAAGACTGGTAGTTTTGAACTGCTGAGCTTGACATTAGCAGCCTGACTCGTAACCATAATCACTACGCTTCCAGAGCTCCTTCAAACTACACTCACAATTGTTGTTGTCAGGTGCCATCAAGTTGGAACCGACTCATAGTGACCCCATGCACTTAAAATAGTAGATCAATATTCGAACTCTGGCACTTAGGGTCAGTTGTGCAGTGGCAACCAGCATGTTAAGTGTCAGTTCTGACTCATATTGATCCTGTATAAGTTTCCTGAGGAGCGGTTAGTGGGTTTGAACCCCCAACCTGACCGTGTGATTAAGCAGTCCAGTGCTAACCCTACAGTGCCACACCAGGACTCAGGAACATTCACACGAATACTTTTTCCTACCATATCCAGTCTCACTTGACCAATGGACGTTTCCAAATATACAATATTCTTTCTGTTCCTTATATAGTTTCTTAATCGTGCTAAAAGAATTAGGCCAAAAGTTTGTTGTTAGAGGCTGTTGAGTAAGTTCATAGCAACTCAATGCACAACAGAATGAAACACTGCCAGGTCCCTGTGCCACCCTCTTAATTGTTGTTACGTTTGATTCTGTTGTTCCTCCAAACATGTTCAAAGTATGTGAGACGAACTCTGACCATTCTAGCTTTTAAGGAGCGTTCTGACGGTACAGGTTTGTTTGTTCTTCTGGCAATCCATGGTACTTTTTTTGATATTCTTCGCCAACACCATAATTCATATGTATCACTTCTTCTATGGTCTTCCTTACTCGTCCAATTTTCATATGCATGTGAGACTACTGAAAAGGCATGCCTTGGGTCAGGCACACTGTAGTCCTCAAACTGTGATCTTTGCTCTTGCAGGCTTTTAGAGAGCCCTGTACAGAAGAGTTGCTTAATGCAATACGTTGTTTGATTGCTGTTTCCATGAGTGTTGATTATGGATCCAAAGCAAAATAAAGTCTTGTACAGCTTCAATTTTTTTCAAAAATCTGTGCTACTTATGAAATGATGATTTGATCAAATCAATTGTTATTTTAAGATTAAGAAATGCTTTAGAACAAGAACTTAAGCAATGTTTGTCTGAAGGTGCTAATTATGAATGATTTTTATCTTTTCACTAATGTCTAGTATCTCTAAAAGTAAGATTATTATTCTAGCTTACACACATTTATGACATGATATTTCATTTAAAATATTTTCAAATTTAGATGGACCATTAAATCCGAAGGTGATTGTAATGGAAAGCCTGTTGCCCCAAATCCTTGATAAAGGTTCTTATTGCATAAATATTATCCATCTTTTGGGTTTTTTTAAATTTCTCTTGACGGGTAGTGATGGTGGCATGCCACCTAGTTGGGTGACTCATAGTGACCCTGAATAGTGTTTCCAAGGCTGTAAACTTTTATGGGAGCAGAAAGTCATCTGTCTCCCATGGAGACACTGGTAGATTTGAACTGCTGACCTTGTGGTTAGCAGTCCAGCTCATTATCCACTATACTACCAAGGTTCCTTCATTACTTTTGATTAATGGTGAATTATCCCATCTACTTATTGGCTATTAGGCATGTTTTCTTTGGTAACTTTAAAGTCTTCTTTTGTCCACTTTTCTTTTGTACTATGGTAGTTCAAACTCACCAGACACTCCTTGGAAACTCCATACAGGGTTGCTATGAGTTGGAATCCACTCGACAGTACTTAACAACAACAACAATAGATGAGGGTTAGCAAAAAGTATTATTGCGAGGACTCCAGTACATACACGCATAGGTTCATATCAAATACAACATATTTACATGTTTCTGCCATCGGTGGATAACTCTTTAGAGTGCGTTCTAAACAAAGATCCAATCAAAACCGTGGCTTCTGAGGGAATCTGTTATACTGCAGGTTAGAGGTTCACACCCACCAACAGTTCCTCAGAAACCCTACACTGGGTGCTATGAGTCGGAACCAACTTGATGTATTTATACACACACACATACACACACATATAGCCACACTATCTAAGGAACACCAGTGGTGCCACAGGATAAACACTGGACTGCTAACCACAAGGTCAGCAGTTCAAACCCACCAGCCCTACACAGGAAAATGATGAGGCTTTCAGCTCTGCTAAAGATTTACAGCCTCAAAAATCCTATACAGAGTCGTTGTGAGTTGGAACCAAGGCACCTAACAACGCTATCTATGTCTCTACACTACGTACGAGGGGGCTTCAAAAAGCTCATGAGAAAAAAATCATTATCTTTTCATTCCATGTGTCCATGAACTTTTTGAGGCCCCCATACAAAGACATGCTATGTTGTTTGTTGTTATGTGCCGTTGAGTCGGTTCCGACCCATAGCGACCCTGTAACAGGGTTTCCGAGGCTGTAAATCTTTACGGGAGTAGAAAGCCTCATCTTTCTCCCGTGGAGCAGCTGGTAGTTTTGAACCACTGACCTTAAGGTTTGCAGCCCGATTCGTAACCACTACGCTACCAGAGCTAAAGGCATGCTATAGAGTCATAAAAAAGGATGTTTTGATACACGTAGCGTAGTGGGTACGAATTGGGCTGTGAACCTCAAGATCAGCAGTTTGAAACTACCAGCTGTTCCACAGGAGAAAGATGAGGCTTTCTGCTCCTGTGAAGATTTATAGCCTTGGAAACCCTATACAGGGTCGCTATGAGTCGGAACCGACTCCATGGCACATAACCAACACCACACCATAGATGGATCTTGAGAACATTATGCTAAGGGGAGGAAGCTAGATTCACAAGACCACATGTTGTACATTCCATTCATATGGAAAATGTCCATAACAGGAGCGACTGTCTATAGAGAGAAAGGAAATCAGTGACTGCCTACTGATGGGTGATGCTGTGGGTTAAAGCGCTGGACTGTAAGGTAGGTGGTTCAAGCTCACTAGTCGCTCCTCGGAAACTCTATAAAGGGTCACTATGAGTTGGAATGACTCAATGACACTTTAACAACAACAAATGATGGGGGAGGGGCTGGGAGTGATGACAAAAGGGTATGGGAGTCTCTTTCTGAGGTGATGAGAATGTTCCAAAGCTGATGATGGTTGCAGAACTTTGAATATACTAAAAATCACTGAATGATAGTCTTTAAATGGGTGAACTATTTTTGCCATACAGCTGTTTGAAAGATGGGCACATCTGTGGGCTCATCAATGCGGCACCAAAAAGCCATCTCTGCTTCTCTGCCGTACGCTCTGTAGCCACCAAACCATGTGGAAACCCAACCAATGCAATCAGTCCATTCAACTCAATTCTGTTTCCATTCAACTGCACTGCAACATCTCATCGGCGGACCCTCATCACCAGGGCTCCTCGGTCAGGCGTCACAAGTCATAGGGAAGGGCCCTCCAGACTGCCAAGTCTGCCCCAAGACTTCCAATGCCAGCTGCAGGTTCCAAACACCGGGCTGACAAGCCTATCTCACCAATGGACCTGATGGTTCAATCATTTGGTAGAATGACTAAGAAAATTCAGGAAAGTACTGTAACTTTAGAATTTGGAGATCATCTGAAGAACAGATTTCAAACATTAAACACTAAAGACCGAAGACCAGAAGAGTTGTGGGATGACATCAAGAACATCATACGTGAAGAGAGCAAAAAGTCATTAAGAA
>NW_006408608.1:8316973-8363407 GCF_000296735.1 Chrysochloris asiatica
CTCATATGGATGCGAAAGCTGGACAGTGATTAAGGAGGATCGTAGAATTGATGCCTTTGAGTTGTGGTGTTGGAGGAGAATACTGAAAGGGCCATGGACTGCCAAAAGAACCAATAGATCTGTTTTGGAAGAAGTGCAGCCAGAGTGCTCCTTGGAGGCCAAGATGGGTTAAGCTTCGTCTCTCATACTTTGGACATATTGTCCGGAGGGAACAGTCGCTGGAGAAGGATGTCATGCTGGGTAAGGTGGAGGGTCAGAGAGGAAAACCCTTAACGAGATGGATTGGCCAGGTGGCATCACTGATGGAACTCAAGTGTGGCAGCGGTAGTGAGGTTGGCCCAGGATCGGACATTGTTTTGTTTTGCTGTACATGGGGTCGCTATGAGTCAGTTCTAACTCGATGGCACCTGACAACAACAACAACAACTGTAACTTTACTTGTCTCATTATAGCAAAGGGAGCACAAATGAAGAGATCTTTAGGGCAATGTGTAGGAGGATTCCCAACATGAAGCTGTCATGTCACAAAAATGGGATGAGCTCCGTTCTCACTTGCATCAAACTATCTTTCATCAACCAGGAAAAGCCCCTGCAGCTGATATCCAGAAATTCAGAGAAGCCTCATGACCTAGGCAAGACAGATTGCCTCCAGTCCACCTGCTCCCCTGGGTAGACTGATAAACACTTGGTAGGTATTTCTGGTCTGGCCAGTTTCAATCTGACTCACCTTTATTTGTGTAAAGGTGGTCTGGAGGCCTTATCTAAGACACTTCAATCACTTGAGTTTTAGAGGTTATCACTCAGGATCAAGGAGGCAAAGATCAAATTCTTTGCATAAATTCTTCGTCCCACAGCTGGAAAGCCTGCTTGCCTCTCTTACTTCTGGGATCCTTTCTCTTCCATCCCTCTCCTCTCCTAAGTCTCGTTTAACTAAGTTCCTGGTTGTCAGAAAGAGATCCTATCTTGTAAGACTCCTTTAGTCTTCTCTTTAGTGACCAGGATCCTGATGCCATCAAATGTGTCCCCTTCTAGAAAAACTTGTGATAATTGAAGCTTCCAGAAGGGACAGACTGGACGTCAGTTGTGATTCACTTTAGAAATGAGTATGCCTCTTGGAGCAGAACTTTGCCAGGTAACAGAAACTCATGACCAGAACCTTCCAGAAGAAGTGCCCTCCCTCTACATCTCCAGCCTCTGGCACTAGTATTCATTCAACACTGAGTTTAAGAAGCCCGGACGGTGCTGGAGTCCTAGTGAGGCAATGTAGGATAAGCACTGGACCACAAGGTTGGTTTGAACTACAAAGTCGGTGGTTCAAACTCACCAGCTGCTCCTCAGAAACCCTATACAGAGTCGCTATGGGTCGGGACCAACTCTAGAGCACTTAACAATAAAACAAATAGTCTGAACTGCAACCAATCACAGCAGGGATGTCACAGGACTGAGAAGAGTTCCATTCCTTTGTATGTGGGGGTTGCCACTGTTGTTGTTGTTAAGTGCCTTTGAGTCCATACTGACTCATAGAGAACTGATGTACAACAGAACAAAACAGTGCCGCCGGGTCCTGCACTAATCTCACAATCATTGCTATGCTCGATCCTATTTGCTGCTACTACTGTGCCAATCCATCTCATTGGGGGGTCTTCCTCTTTTTCACTGAATCTCCACTTTACTAAGCATGATGTCCTTCTCCAAGGACTAGATCTCTCCTGATAATATTTCTAAAGTATGACAGATGAAGTCTGGCCATCCTGGCTTCTGAGGAGCATTCTGGCTGTACTTCTTCCAACACAGGCTGGTTTGTTCTTTGGGCAGTCTATGATACTTTTAATATTCTTCTCCACCACCATAACTCAAATTCTTCTATGACCTTCTAATTCATACGCATATGAGGCTTTTGAGGTCAGCCACACCTTAGTCCTCAAACTGATATCTTTGTCCTTGAACACTTTAAAGAGGTCTCATGCAGCAGGTTTGCCTAATGCAAGTCATCCTTTGATTTTTTAACTACTGCTTCCATGAGTGTTGACTGATCTGAGCAAAATGAAGTCTTTGACCGCTTCAGTCTTTTCTCCATCTATCTTGATGCTATTTATTGGTCTAGTTGTGAGGATTTTTGTTTTCTTTACAGAAACTCCCTCATTGGGGTTACCATTGTTGTTGTTGTGAAGTGCCGTCGAGTCGGTTCCGACCCATAGCGACCCTGTACAGGGTTTCCGAGGGTGTAAATCTTTACGGGAGTAGAAAGCCTCATCTTTCTCCCGCGGAGCGGCTGGTAGTTTCGAACCGCTGACCTTAAGGTTTGCAGCCCGATTCGTAACCACTACGTTACCATAAGGATGGTCAAATTGAAGGCAGCTGCTATCTTCCTGGATTATTCTTCCCCCAGACAGCAAAACAGCTGGGTTCTTGGCTATATTCAGAGCACTGTTTTAAGGTTACTTTCTTAGGGAGGTCCTTCACTAGTCACGCTATTTAAAATACCACCTCCCCCAGCACACATCTACCTGAGTACCTACCACCACTGTGATACAGATAATGAAGGGGCTTCAAAAAGTTCATGGGGAAATCCCAGTATCTTTTGATTCCATTTATCCCATAAACTCTTTGAAGTACCCCTCATATTTATCTATTCTGTCTCCTACCTCCTTGTCTGGAATACCCAGTACATAATGTTGTTGTTGAGTGCCGTGGAGTCGGTTCTGACTCATAGCAACCCTGGTACAGGGTTTCTGAGGCAATAAATCTTTACGGGAGCAGAAAGCCTCATCTTTCTCCCGTGGAACAGCTGGTAGTTACGAACTGCTGACCTTAAGGTTCACAGCCCGATTTGTAACCACTACGCTACCAGAGCTCCTTCCAGTACATAATAGACACTCACTAAATATCATGCTCAGTAAAGCACAGGGTCAACAAAAAACAGAGAAGACCTCAATGACATGGACTGACAGAATGATGGCAACAAGGGACACAGAAAACAATCCTGAGGATGGCGAAGGACTGGGCAGAGCGTTGTTTCGGTATAAATAGGGTCTCTGTGAGTCCAAACTGACCTAACAACAGCAGGTATCTGCTGAATGGATGGATGAGTTCCAGGGCGGAAGAAGAACTGATGCTACATGACCTGGAAGCCCCCAGCGAGCATGGGGCATGCCCATTTCAGAAGCAGGAAGGAGGTCAGTGTGGCGGGAAAGAAGTGGATGAGAACAATGAGAGGTTAGGGATAAACTGTAAAGCCGAGGGGTTGAAGCAAGTCACTAGGAGCTCCAAATAAGAGAATGGCATTGCTTGAGAGAAAGAGAGCATCCCTGTGATGTGCAAATGGAGTGTGTGTACTGGGAAAGGGGTTCGGGATCAGCAAGAAGTAGGGCGACCAGTTAGGTGTTTTGGTTTGCACCAGCAGAGGGCAAAGAATTACAGAGGTAATGGCTGGAAAATGCTTGATGCCATTGTTGCTATTGCTCATTGCAGACTCACTGCGACCCACGCAACAAAGGAACAAAACGCTGCCTGGTCTGTATCATTCCCACGATGATTGTGAACTGGATCACAGAGGTCTATTACCCACAGAAAATAAAAAATAATGGCAAGGCCTCTGAGTTGAGAATTCATAGTACCACGACAGCCCTGCTGATAGGCACCATTGTGATGTGGTTTCTATGATTCTGACTCAGAGCAACCCCACGTGACAGACTAGAACCATCACCACAGGGTTTTCTTGGCTGAAATCTTCATGTAATCAGATTGCCTGGTCATTCTCTCACAGAGTTGCTAGATTCGAACAACCAGCCTTTCAGTTAGCAGCCAACTGCTGATCCACTGTACTACCAGGGCTCCTAGACATGAAAAACACAATAGCTGGCAAGTGACCTCCAAGTCATGATGACCCCACATGTGTCAAAACAGGTCTGTGCTCCATAGACAAAACAGATCTGTGCTCCATAGACTTTTCAACAGCCCGTTTCTGTCAGTAGTAAATCAACAGGGCTTTCTCCCAAGGTGTTTCTGGATGCATTTGAACCTCCAACATTTTGGTTAGCAGCTGAGTTTTCAAAGTCTGTACTACCCAGGGGCTCCAGGGTATAAATGGACCAATGAATAAGGTAGAATCCTTGTAGATGAAGCCAAGTCTCTACTGATGAATGATTCTATCTTGTGTTATGGTTGTTGTTAGGTGCAGTCGAGTCGATTCCAACTCATAGTCGGATCCTATGCACAACAGAACGAAATACTGATCCATCTTGCACCATCTACATTGTCATTATGCTTGAGTCCATTGCTGCTGCCACTGTGCCAATGCATCTCCTTGTAGGGTCTTCCCTTTTAGTTTTGTTGACACTATTTTATCAAGCACGATGTCCTTTCTCCAGGGACTGGCCCCGTCTAATAATATGTCTAAAGTATGAGAGACAAAGTCTGGCCATCCTGGTTCCTAAGGAGCAATCTGGCTGTACTTCTAGCACAGATGTGTTTGTTCTTCTGGCAGTCCATGGCACTTTTTTTAAATATTATTTTCCAAAACCAAAATGCAAATGCAATTATTCCACGGTCTTCCTTATTCATTGTCCAACTCTCATATGCACTGAAAATACCATGGCTTGGGTTAGGTGCATCTTAGTCTTCAAAATGACATCTGTGTTCTTGAACACTTTTTAAAGAGGTCTTGTGTAACAGATTTACCTAATGCGATAAGTCATTTGATTTCTTGAATGCTGCTTTGAGGAGTGTTGATGGCAGATACAAGCAAAATGAAGTCTCTGACAACTTCAATCTTTTCTACATTTATTATGATGTTATTTGTTGGTCAAATAGTGGTTTTTTGCTGTCTTTACATTGAAGTACAACTCATAGCGAAAGCTGTGGTCTTTGATCTTCATCAGTTAAGTATTTTAAGTCCTCTTTAACTTTCAGCAAGCAAATTTGTATCTTCTGCATATCTCAGGTTGTTAATGGGTTTTCCTCCAATCATAATACCACATTCTTCTTCATAGAATCCAGATTCATGGGTTATTTGCTCAGCATACAGATTGAATAGGTATAATGAAAGAATACAACCCTGGCGCACACCTTTCCTGATTTTAAACCATTCAGTGTCCCCTTGTTCTGTTGGAACTGACTGCCTTTTGTTCTATGCACAGGTTTCTCATGAGCACAATTAACACTCTCTGCAATGTTGTCCAGAGCTCATCATGATGCACACGATCAGAAGCCTTTGCGTAGTCAATAAAACACAGATAAACATCTTTCTGGTATTCTCTCCTTCTAGCCAAGATCGGTCTGCACTCAGCAATGATATCCCTCGCTTCACATCCTTATCTGAATTCGGCTTGAACCTCTGGCAGTTTCCTGTCAATGTTCTCTTGCAGCCATTTTTAAATTATCTTTAGCAAAATTCTACTTGCGTGTGATATTAAGGGTACTGTCCAATGGTTTCTGCATTCCATTAGGTCACCTCTCTCTAGAATGAGCACAAGTAGAAATCTCCTCCAATCAATTGGCCAGGTATCTGTCTTCCAAATTTCTTGGTATAGATGAGTGAGTGCCTTCAGCGCTGCATCAGTTTGTTGAAAGATTTCAATTTATTTTCTATCAAATCCCGGTGCCTTGTTCTTTGCCAATGCCTTCAGTGCACCTTGGGCTTCTTTCAGTATCACTGGCTCTTGATCATATTCAATCTCTTGAAATGCTTGAACACGGACCATTTCTTTTTAGTACAGTGACTATGTAGTCCTTCCATCTTCTTTTGATGCTTTCTGCATCATTCAGTATTTTCTCATAGAATTCTTTAGTATTACAAGTCGAGGCTTGAATTTCTTCTTCATTTCTTTCAGTTTTTAAAATGCTGAGTGTGTTCCTCACTTTTGGTTCTCTAATTCCAGGTCTTTGCACATTTCATTATATTTGACTTTGTGCGTAAATTTGAGTAACAGTGGTATTAAGTGGTCTTCCTTATAGGCATATGGATTTTTGTCCTATCACAGACAGCATTATACCTCAAAATAGATCTTGAGATGCTATTTTTGATGGTGAATGGCTGTGACTCATTTTTGTCATTCCAGGCATAGTAAACCATGCAACTGTCTGATTCAAACTGGCCAATACCAGTCCATTTCAGCTTACGAATGCCTCGGATATCTTTATGCTTTCTATTTTAGTTTTTATAACTTTTTACAACTTACAATTTTCCTAGACTCATACTTTGTACATTCCATATTCCAATTATTAATGGATGCTTGCAGTTGTTTCTCCTCATTTTGAGTTTTGCCCCATCAGCACAAGAAGGTCCCAAAAGCTGTACTATATTGGCATCATCACAGTCAACTCTACTTTGAGGAGGCAGCTCTTCCCCAGTCGTATTTTGAGTGCCTTTCAACCTGAGGGGTTCATTTTCCAGCACTGTATCTGACAATATTCTGGTGCTCTTCATCATGTTTTGATATTCAATATTCTGGTGCCATCTGACAGTGCCCCACTGCTATTGATAAGGTTTTCAGTGACTAAAAATATCCCGAAGTAGTCCATCTCTCCTTCTTCCTAGTCTGTCTTCACCTGGAAGCACATCTGTAACCTGTCCACCACGGGTGACCCTGCTGGTATTTAAAATACTCGTGGCATAGCTTCTAGAATCACAGCAACACACAAGCCACCACAGTAAGACAGAGACTGATGGACAGGTGGCAGTGCGTTACTAGGATGTCTGCAAAAGTCCTCTTAGGTCAAACACTTCTCCACATGAAGAGAAGTTCCTTCTAGCTCTATTTCTGCTGTCACTTCATTATCTGACATCTGGAAACTACATTTTACATCTCCAACTGCATTTTACCTCGAAATTGTAAAGTTCACTGTAAAATAAAAAGAAATCATGCACTGAGTTATCCTGAGAGTTTTCAAAGAAAACGTGTGGTGTAGTCAGCAGAGTCATGAGACCTTTTCAGTTTCTGATGACTTCTGCCTTGCCCTGACCCAGAGTCTCAATGCACAACTATGTCTTTGAAGAGGGATGACTCTGTGGTTTTGGAATGATTTCTGTAGCTATTGAAAAGCAGAAGTAGAATGTTAGTTGCTTTTTTTTTCTGAAGACATCCTAGGAAGTTTTCTAGTTTCCCCCAGTGAGATATAAACTGTAGGATAATTAATAAACAATTCTGACTACCAGCCTCCCGCCAATTACATTTGAGATACAGTAATGCTTTGAGGGATGCCATAATGTGTTTGTGCAAAACAAAATTACAAACGCCCACTCTGCTCCTTTGTACAGACATAGGTCTTTGCATATTATCTTCCTATCATATCTCAAAACTGTATCTAGAAACCTGAAAAGAAACATAGTCATCACTGTAATAAAGGTACCAATGCCAAACGCTTTCTTCCACTCCGAAGACCACACAGTGTAGTAACTGTAGTACTTTCATCCTTCAAGCCCTTCAACTCAATTCAACATTGTCCCACAGTTGGCTGTTTGATGGTGTTCCCCTGAGTTACCATGAAGTGGGGTGCTTGCAACCAGAGGAAAGTGTTAAGACTTCACTTCTGTTTGTCACATCCTTTGAGCTTCTTTGGAGTTGATGCAGCCACTGACCTTGGAGGTTCTGAAGCTTCTTGACACAAAGAAAGCCATTCCCTGGATCCACAGCGGTATGCTGGGCTATGGTTAACATCATCACTGATGTGGCCAATGGGTGTTTCCCCCACATCCTTCCATGTTGTTGCTGTTAAGTACCATGGAGTCAGTTCTGACTCAGTGACCCTGCACAGGGTTTCTGAGGCTGTAAGTCTTTAGGGGAGCAGAATGCCTCTTCTTTCTCCCGTGGAACGGCTGGTAGTTTCAAACTGCCGACCTTGTGGTTGGCAACCTGACTCGTAACCACTATGCTACCAGAGCTCCTTACATCCTTCCATAGATCCTGGTAAATTATTACTGGATCAAAGTTTTGGTCTTTCGAAAACCTAAGCAACTCTTGATTAATCTATGCAACGGTTACAAGACTTTGTCCTGCCATCAGTATCCCACAGAAATGCAAACTCACTTGATTGTCCTCCAGGGACACACACACACACAAAAATTATTAAAAACAAAAAAAACACCCACTGCCATTGAGTTGGCTGTAACTCATAGCAACGCTATAGAGGGTTTCTAGCCGGTAAATCTTTACAAGAACGGAAAGCCTCATCCTTCTTTCACAGAGTTGCGGGTGGGTTTGAATTGCCAACCTTATAGCTACTCATTTACTCCAGTGCTTATCCTACAGCAACACCAGAGCTCCTTCCCGGTACACATGTTGTTGCTGTTATTAGTGAGACTCATAGCAACTCTATGCACAACAGAAAAAACACTGCCTGGTCACCCAGCATCCTCACAATTGTTACTGTTGCAGCCACATGGACCCAGTCCATCTTATTAAGAGTCTCCTCTTTTTGCTGACCCTCTACGTTTCCAAGCATGATGTTCTTCTCCAGGTATGATCCCTTCTGTTCAAATGTCTAAAGTGTATTAGACAAAGTTTCGCCATCCTGGCTTCTAAGGAGCATTCTTGCTGTACTTCTTTCAAGGCAAATTGGTTTGTTCTTTGGCAGTCCATGGTACTTTCAATATTCTTTGCCAACATCATAACAAATGCATTGATTCTTCTGTGGTCTTCCTTATTTGTTGCCCAACTTTCACAAGCATATGAGGCGACTGAAAATACCAGGGCTTGGGTCAGGTGCACCTTAATTCTCTTTTGTTCTTTTACACTTTAAAGAGGTCTTTGCAGTAGATTTGCCCAAAGCAACATATCACGTGGTTTATTGATGGCTGCTTCAGTGAGTGTTGACTGTGGATCCAAGCAAAATGAGGTCTTTGACAACTTCGATTATTTTCTTTGCTTATCATGATGTTATTGGTCCAGTGTGAAGATTTTCATTTTCTTTACACTGAGGTGCAAGTTATACTAAAGGCTGTTGCCATTGATCTTCATCGGCAGGCAAGCAAGGTTACATTTTTGTTTTCTTTACCTTCAGATGCAACCCATACTGAAGGCTGTGGTTTTTGATCTTCATCAGTATTTCAAGTCCTCTTAGCATTCAGCAAGCAATGTTGTATCATCTGTGTATCATAGGTTGGTAATGAGTCTTCCTTCAAACCTGATGTCTCGTTCTTTAGATAATCCAGTTTCTTGGATTATGTGCTCATCATACAGGTTAAATAAGTATGGTGAAAGAATACAATCCTGATTTTAAACCACTCAGTGTCTCCTTGTTCTGGTTGAATGAGTGCCCCTCGGTCTATGTACCAGTTCCTTGTTAGCACAATGGAATGTTCTAGAATATTGCTACCTAGATATATTACTTAAATCAAACTGCTATTTAAATCACATACTATCCAATATCCCCACGCCTAGTGTCAAGGTAGGCAAATAGTAGACATTTGATGAGTTGACTGAAATGAGGACATTTGAAGCCAAGTAAGAAATCTCTTTTCAGTTTCTCCTTGTATGACAATATTCCTGGATTGAAAAATGGTATCGCTGCTATGGAAAACAATATGCCAGTTCCTCAAAAAGTGAAAAAGGATTACCATGGAACCCAACAATTCTAGGAATATATCCAGAAGAAAGGAAAGCGGGAACACAAGCAGATCCATACACATCACTATTTGTTGCGGCATTATTCACAACAGGCAGAAAAGGTAGAAACAATAGATGAATAAACAAAACGTGGTCCACAAATACACAAAACATCCACAATGGTACGTCACTCAGACAGACATAAGACAAATGATTGTAGTATATGCTACAACATGGATGAAAGTTGAAAACATTATGCTGAGTGAAATCAGTCACAAAAGGGCAAATATTATCTAATTCCACTTACAGGAACTATCGAGAATAGGCAAATGTATAGAAATCAAAGTTTATTAGTGGTTATCAGGAGTGGGTGGGAGGGGGAAGCTGGGGGCGCCTGGCTTCTGTTAAGGGTGAGTGATGGAAAACTTTGCAAACAGAAAAAGGTGATAGTTGAACACATAAGCCCAATCAATATCACTAAGCTGCACTTGTGAGTTGAAATGGCTAATGTTTTGATACATATATGAGTAAGTCCAAAAGCACTGCTACAAAATCACAGAAACCTTAATTTAACAAAAATATCAACATGTGAAGTTGTTGTTTCTCCACATACCCTCCCATCTACATCTATACACTTCTGAAGGCGGCATTTCCATCTCTCTGGTAGAGTAGTGGTTGTGAGTCGGGCTGCTAACCTTAAGGTCAGTAGTTTGAAACTATCAGCCATTCCATGGGAGAATGATGAAGCTTTCTGCTCCCGTAAAGATTTACAGCCTCGGAAACCCTGTACAGGGTCACTATGAGTTGGAACCGACTCCAAAGAACACCACCACCCTTTCCCCCAAAGAATTCTACACTCTTCGATTGATAGCACACCAAAGCGGCCACTTTTGGTAATCCTCTAGGTGTTTTGTCCTAGAGGATTGTCAAGGTTAGACAGGTTTTCAATTGAGCTTCCAGACTTCACTTCTCTTTCCAGTTGGCCATGAAGTAGCAACCGTGGGTCACTCCCTCCCTGTCCTGCATGACATCATACCATGGACTTCCAGAATATAGCACGGATTGCCGGAACAGACAAATCAGTCTTAGAAGAAATACAACCAGGATGCTCATTAGAAGTGAAGATGAGAAGACTTCTGTTTGCTTACTTTGCACTAGTCACCTAGAAAAACAGGCCAATCACTAGAAAAAAGACGTTTTGTTTGGGTTAAGGGTCAGTGAAAACAAGGGAAACACTCAATGAGATGGATTGACACAGTAGCCAAATTATCAGACCAACAATCGTCTGGACGATGTAGGACCAGGCAGTGCCTTGTTCTGTTCTAAGTAAGGTGTCTGAGAATCAGAGCTGACACAAGAGCACCTAACAAAAACAGCAGCTCGATCTATAGGAGAATGTGCAAAACATGGTGCTAACTACATTTTTTCCCTTACAAAAGACTTGTAAACTAATCTTGTCCCATTGTGTAGACAAGAAGACCAGGCTGAGAGGCTAATAAGCAGTCCTCACAGTGAGTAACTGGTAAAGTAAGGATCTGACTCCAGGCTCCTTCAGCTTCCAGACATAGACACCTACCTTCCATGCATGTGGCCCTCATAGCTCCTTTATTTATCACTCTTCCCTACCCCAAATTTCTCTCACCACATAAAGAAAGGTCCAAAAATTAAACTGAAGCTGCTCACCTGGAGCCTTCTGCAGGGGGTTGGAGACCAGGATGCTCTTGTCACCTGTATACTCATCTTTCACTCCAAACCCCACCTATGCTTGGGCCCAGACAAATGCCCTTCAGTTCAGAGTACTCTCACAGTGCTCAGGCAGAAGTGAGTCTCTGGGTGGTACAAACTGGCTCAGTGGCTAACTAAAAGGCTGGCTGTTTGAGACCCTCCATTGAAGGAAGGACTAGTGTGGCACACTGTAGGATCAGTACTGGACTGCTAACCACAAGGTCAGTGGTTCAAACCCACCAACCCCTCCTTGGAAACTCTACATAGGGTCCCTGATTCAAAACCGACTTAACAGCACATAATAACAAGGATTCCTCAGAAGAAAGAGTTGGTGATCTACTTCTGAAATATCAGTCACTGAAAACCCTTGGAAGTAAGTTGCACTCTATGACATGTGATGGCTGGGATTGGAATCCACTTGATGGCAATGGGAAAAATAAGGTTAAAAACGACTGTGGTGGTGGTGTTGTGTGCCACGGAGTCAGTTCTGGCTCAGATGGTTTTCAAGACAGCAAGGAGTGGCTGGTAGATTCGAACTACTGACCTTGCAGTTAGGAGCCCAAGTCATAATCCATTATGCTACCAGGGCTCCTTAAAAATTATTTTTGTTGTTGTTAAGTGCTGTCAAATTGGTTCCGACTCACAGCGACCCTGTACAGGGTTTCTAAGGAGCAACTGGTGGGGGGTTTGAACCACCAACCTTGTGCTTAGCAGTCGAGTGCTGATCCTACAGGACCACATACAGGATATGGTGACTCTTTTGGACCTTACTACTTTTAGTTTGTGGCTTGTTACCAGCAGTCTTTGCTGGTTCGAGGATCGAATCAATAAACGAATGATAATTCAGTTTTCAGGGTTCATGGGAATAAATACAACTTATCTGCTTTAGTCTTAACAACTTTTGAGTTCAGAACTCAAAGTATGAAAACAAGAGACTGTTGGCTACTACCTCCTCCAAGATGAGTTAAGCTGGGGAGAGAAACGGAGAGGTTTCTCTCTCGGTCAAGAATGCTCTCTGTGAGCAAGGAATTGAGTTCATGGTTTTGTGGACTGGAATCAACACCTGTAACAGCACCCCAAATCTTCTTGGGGATCGGAGCCTACCAGGAGGCCAGGCCCACTTAGTACTCAAGTTAGTTAAGTGGCTCTTGAGAAACCAGACAAAAAAAAATCTGTTTTAGAAGTACAGCCTAAGAACAGAACATGTCAGCGGAGTGTTCGGAGAAATACTTTCCATCTGTTGGGAAGTGAGTGGAAACCCGAGCTCCTGATTCACTTGGGCCAGGAACTGAGCAGGCCCTGATTTTGCAAGAAGAAAAAGCAGTTCGGATCTGATCTCACTGTCCACCCATGTGGTTCTCAGACAGCCTAGCTATGAGCCCAGGAGGATGAGGCCAGCAGGAATGTGCAGAATGTGGCTGTGTTTCCACTGGCTGCCCTTGGCCTTGATCCTGAGCTAGGTTTGGGCACTTGAAGTGTGCTATTATTTGGGTAGGGTTTTTTTTTCTCAGCTAGGGAGTTAACTCTTTATAGTCTTCCAGCCCTCCCTGGTCATCATCCTCCCTTTACTCTGATGCATGTGAAGTTCAGGCATAAAACTTCTTCACCAGGATTCACCTTTCGGGTATCATTGTAATTCAGTACCTTCCCAGGGGGAGTCCCTGGGTGGTACAGATGGCTGGTTAATGCACTAGCTGCTAACCGAATGGTTAGTGGATCAAGTCCATGCAGAGGTAACTCAGAAATAAATCCTGGAGATCGACTTCAAAAAAAAAATTTTAATTAAAAATCAGTCATTGGAAATCCTATGGATCACAATTCTACTCTGACATACATGAAAAGTTGTCATAAGTTCGAGGCAACTCACCAGCAATTGGTTTATTGGTACTCACCAGAAACATAAATTTGGATTGTCCTGGTGTAGTGCCATAGGATAAGCACCCGACCTCAAGGTCAAAGGTCGGCAGTTCAAACTCATCAGCCACTCCTTGGCAACCCTATACAGGGTTGCTATGAGTCAGAACTGATTCAACAGCACTAACAACAACTCTTTACATCAAATTCACCACACCTGAAACAAAGTTTACAACCCCTACTCCTCACTAAATTGGTTTCTAAGCTCCCACCCCCGCTACCTGGCTTGTATATTCTATAACCTGCTCTATACCCATTCCTGCCAAGACCTTGAATCACTGTTTTCCATCCCACTTCTTATCAAACATACTATGCACCTCCATGCACTCTTTTTTGGAGACCCGGCAGCACAGGGGTTAACTGAAAAAGCCACTGATATGAATCCACCAGCTGCTCCACAGAAGAAAGATGTGGCACCTGCTATTATAAAGATTACAAGAAACCCTAAGGGGCAGTTCGTTCTAGAGTAGCTATAAGTTGGAATCAATTAGATGTCAATGGGCTTATGGGCTCTTTTAAGTACTGAACAACACCTGGGTCTTTGCTTTTTTTCTCCAAGGGGTGAAGAGTTCTACACACTATCTATTAACACTATCCAAGGGGTTAAGAGTTCTACACACTATCTATCCATCCTGCCTAGTCAGGGCTGATAAAAGGAGATGCAGATAGGTCCCTTGCGATACAATAGCAAATAATTGCTATCAGGACTGATTGTAAGGGCTGGAAATGCAAAGGTGGACATTTTGGGGCAAAGGGAGGGGAGTGATTCAACTTACAGCCTTGGAATGGAGGTCCCTGGGACCACTGAAGGAGAAGAGCAGAGAACGGAACCCCTACCCAGAGAAGCAGTGATGCCAGGGATAGAGGCAGAGATGATGACATGGGGAGATGGAGCAGCTGGGGACTTTGGACCTGGAGAGGGAGAGGGGTGGTATGTGAACAACAGGGGCGCAGGCTTTCGGGGTGTACCCTTTGGTTGGTCAATGATGCATGGAAGGGGTTGTGACCATGGCAAGGAAATGATGTGCGACGGGATCAATGTGAAGCTGATGTCCTCCCATGTGAACGATCACATAATTCACAATAAAGTAGTAAAGTAAATAAATAAATACAAAGAAACTGGGTAGAAAGCTATAGCATTTGAACAAAGAGAAAAATAAAAGAATTCTTCCTTGCTGGAAAAAAAAAAGTTCTGCACACATAATTAAAATTGTGATGAAGCTATTTTGAAAAAGCACCAAGTTGAAGAACTCACATTTCCCAATTTCAAAACTTACAGTACAGTTATACTAATCAAGATAGTATGGTGCTAGCGTAATGAGAATCATACAGACCAACTGAGGAGAACTGAGAGCTCAGATATGAGTCGATGCATTTATGAGGACTAAGGTGCATTTAATTCAAGCCATGATATTTTCGATCGCCTTATATGCATGTGAAAGTTGAACAATGAGTAAGGAAGACCAGAGAAGAGCTGATGCATGTGAATTACAGTGTTGGAGATTATTAAAAGTTCTATGGACTGCCAGAGAACAAACAAATCTGTGCTGGAAGAAGTACAGCTAGAATGCTCCTTAGAAGCCAGGATGGTGGTGGTGGTGGTGTGCCATGGAGTTGGTTCCGACTCATAGCGACCTTGCATAGGGTTTCCAAAGCTGTAAATCTATACGGGAGCAGAAACCCTCATCTTTCTCATGCGGAACGGTTCTGACCCATAGTGACGATGTAAATGGTTTCCAAGGAATGACTGGCGAGCTTGAACTGCCTGCCTTGCAGATCAAACTGACTTTGCAGTCCAGCACATTAGCCCACAGAGCCACATACCTTTGTGGCACTGATACTGAGTATGTTGTGGCCAACATACTCAGAGATAGCGCAGCTTCTGTGCTACACCAGATGGCAATAAATCAAATAGGACGTTTTTTGTTTTTTTTTTTTTAAATGTTGTTTCCCAGTGCATATAAAAGCGCAGTTTACATTATACTGGCTATGTTGTTCTTGTTGTTAAGTGCTGTCGAGTCAATTCCAACCCATAGCGACCCTGTATAGGATTTCCAAGGAGCAGCTGGTGAGCTTGAACCACCGACCTTGCAGTTTAAATGACTTTGCAGTCTGGCACATTAACCTACAACGCCATACCAGGACTCTTATACCAAGAAAACTATTGGAACAATGTGAGAATTATCAAAATGTGGCATGTTTGTGAGAAACAAAGTGAATCCATGCTGTTGGAAATATAGTGCAGTCAGACTTGCTCAGTGGAGGAATGCCACAAACCTTCAACTGGTAAACACGGAACATCTATAAAGAACAATAAAGTGAACAATAAAGTGAAGCCTGTCGGTAGAGCCAGCCTAAAGGGAAAGGGGAGGGGTTGGGGGACATGGGCTCTGGAGTTGGTCTAGCTGGAGTCAAGTCTCACAATTGCCATTAAATAGTTTTGGGTCTGTAAATTACTTCCCTGAGCCCTGGTCTGATGCTGTGGTTAAGTGATCTTGGCTGCTAACTGAAAGGCTGACGATTCAAACACATCAGCTGCTCCAAGGGACAAAGAGTTAGCAATTTGCATTCCCTAAAGGTGACACCCTTGGAAACTCCATGAGGTAGTTTGATTCTGTCCTCTAGGGGCTCTGTAAGTTGTAATGGACCCAACAGTATACAACAACAATATAAAATAAAAAATAACTCCTACAAAGTAGGTTTGTTGTGAGGATTAAATTTAAATGGGCTTATAAAGTGGTTAACACACGCTGAACACTCAAGGGATGTCCCTTTTAAGTGCTGTCCAGTTGGCATCGCCCTCATAGCGACTCTGTATAGGGTTTCCGAGGAGCGGCTGGTGGGTTTGAACCACCGACTTGTGGTTCAAACGACCTTGTGGTCTATTGCTTATCCTACAGTGCCACACCAGGACTCCCAATGAACACTTGTTGTTGTGAAGTGCTGTTGAGTGAATTCCAACCCATAGCAATCCTGCATAGGGTTTTCAAGGAGGAGCTGGCGAGCTGGAACCCTCTATCTTGCAGTTCAAAGGGCTTTGCAGTCTGGTGCATTAACCCACAGCACCACACCAGGACTCCCCCAATGTACACTGTTGCTGTTGTTTTTAAGTGCGGGCGAGTCAGTTCCGACCCATAGCAACCCTGTACAGGGTTTCCAAGGGTGTAAATCTTTACGGGAGTAAAAAGCCTCATCTTTCTCCCGCGGAGCGGCTGGTAGTTTTGAACCGCTGACCTTTAGGTTCGCAGCCCGATTTGTAACCACTACGCTACCAGAGCTCCCTCAGTGAGCACTAGCTGCTATTATATAACCAAACCATCAGTTACTGCTGAATTAACTCCAACTCATGGCGACCTTGTGCACATCAGAGTAGAACTGTGCTTGCTCCATAGAGTTTTCAACCGCTGACTTTTCAGAAGTAGATGGCCAGGGTTTTCAAGACCACCTCTGGGTGGACTTGGAACCGCCAAGCTTTTGGTTAGCAGCTAAACACATTAACTGCTTGTACTGTGCAGGGACTCAAAGGTACTGTTGTTAAAGCTGCCGATTTACAACCCAGTTCCCTCAGCTTTACAGATTCAGAAATTTAATCTGATTATAGGTTGATCTAGCCCAGAAGCAAATGATATTAGCCAAATTCACAAGAGACCAGAATACCAAATAGTTTCAGTGGAGTGGAAAATGTAGTTTTCCAATGCTGTGTATACATGCTGTTGTCGTTAAACACTATAGAGTCAGTTCCAACTCATAACAACCCTGTATAAGGTTTCCAAGGAACGGTTGGTGGGTTTGAACCACCAATTTTATGGTTAGTAGTCCAACCTAGAGTGCCACACCAAGACTCCCTTTATACACATACTAGTTGTGCAAAACATGACCTTCCCAGCAGTAAAATACAAAGGTAAGTCAAAAAGTGTTCCTACAAAATCATAGAAACCTTTATTAAACAAAGTATCAAAAACATGAAGCTATTGTTTCACAATAAATCCTCCAGCTAGGTCTATATACTTCTGAAGGCAGTTTCCAGCTCTCTTATCCTGAAGAATTCTGCCCTCCTTAAGTTACTCGGCAGTTTTTACATCCTCAAGGGACTCAAATCGGGTGCCTTTTAAATGTTCTTTGAGTTTGGGGAGCAAAAAGAAGTCTGAAGAGGCAAGATAAGGGCTGTAGGATGGATGGGGTAGTAAGGTTTCCCAATAAAATTCTAATAGGACAGCCCTTGCTACTCTCTCTAAGATTGAGCAAGTGCATTCTCATGTTGAAAAATACTTCTCGGAACAACTTCCCTGGTGTCTTTCTCACCAAGGCACTTAGCAATTTTCTTAAAACTTGTTAAGCCCCCAGGATCATCCTATGTCCTCCGTGTGTGTGTGTGTGTGTGTGTGTGTGTGTGTGTGTGTGTGTGTGTAGGCTTAACTGGTCCAGTAGACATCCCTCAAACTTCAGAAGCCAATGTTTTGATTGGATTCTTTTTTGAGCAGGTCTTGTTTGTTGTTAAGTGCCACCAAGTCAATTCTGACCCAGAGTGACCCAGTATAGGGTTTTCAAGGACCAGCCGGTGAGAGCTTGAACTGCCAACCTTTCCATTCAAACCAACTTTGCAGACCAGCACATCCTTAACAAAGACTCCCTAAGGAGACTGAAACAAGTATGTTACTGAGAGAATTTGTGTGATCACAGACTAAACTCATTTTATTTGGAATAAGCCTGCGCATGTATAAGCTGAAGTGCTAAAAGTAATATTTATTTGACTTCGTCCTGGTGTAGCACTGTGGGTTAATGCTCTGGCCTGTCAGGTCGGTTTGAGCTGCAAGGTCGGCAGTTCAAACTCACCAGCCACTCCTTGGAAACCCTGTTACAGGGTCACTATGAGTGGGAATCAACTCCACAGCATTTAACAATAACATCCTAATATATGAGGTGCTGTTTGGTGTAGTTAGAACAAAAGCAACTAGTGGAATACGTTTTCAGACTGTGATTGAACGATGACTCCTAACTCATCACAGACCTGCTTTTATTGAGGTCAGAAGACCCAGGGCCACCAGCTGGAACATCTTCCTGGCTAGCTGTAAGCAGAGAAAATGTTTGCCTTGCTCCTCCCACTGCCTGACTCATGGAAGTTAAACCAAATATTTGTAAAATAAATGAGTTCCGTGGGCAGGTTTAACATCAACAGATACTTGTTTTTTTCCTTTTTATAATTCTAGGTAAAACTACTCCTTTGTACAGGATACTAATCATTGAATCATACCTTTTCTTAAATTACACCAAAACCTAAGCCTAATGCCAGGGAGTCTAGTCTGACTCATGTAACCCCATGTGTTACACAGTAGAACTACTCTTATGGGTTTTCTTGGCTGTAATCTTTTACCAAATCAGATCACCAGGACAGTTCTTCCATGGTCCACTAGGTGGGTTTGAACTGCCAATCTTCAGGTGAGCCACTGATCACCAACAGATTACACCACCCAGTGACCTCTTGCTTACATTATACCATTACATTGTGGGTGTTAAGTGATGTCAAATTTCAACTCATAACAACCCCGTGTAGTATTTCTGAGGAGCAGCTGTTGGGTTCGAACCGCCGAATCCTGGTTAGCAGTTCAGAGCTTATCCTACAGTGCCATACCAGGGTCACTTTCTTATATTTTATTCTCCTCAATGGAGTCACCTTGATGAATTTTGGGAAATGCTTATCATCAGTAATACATTTATAAATCTAACAAGCTCTCTCCCTGCTCCTTTATATGGTCTATGCAATTGGCATCCTCCCTTTTTCCCCCAGCTGGTGTTGACTGTAACTCATAGCAAGCTCATATGTATCAGAGTGGAACTGAGCTCTGTAGGGTTTTCAGTGGCAGGGTTTTAAGAAGTAGACTGCCAGGCCTTTCTTCCGCAGTGCCTCTGGGTGGTCTGAAACCAGCAGCCTTTGGGTTAGAGCTGAGTTTGAAACCATATGCACCACCTAGGGACTCCTGGCACTCCCCTACATACTGCAAATACGGCAATTACTGCCCACGTATGTGACTCGGTGATGTCCTTTCTCGCTGTCCTGGAACAAGAGCATATCTTTCTGCCTGGAAGGAGCTTATTCTTTGAGGGGTTTTCCTACATTAAATTTAGCACTATCCTAACGAATTCAGGTCCAGCTCACCAAGCAACTACAGGAACAAGGTGGCCATGTTTGCAGGTTTCCCCTGGACTTTGTTTGATTCACGTCCAAGTCCATTTCCTCTTAACTGTTCTGGCGGCAAAGGTCAGAGGAGAAGTCAGAGGAGAAGTCTGGTGGCAAAAGTCAGAGGAGAAGGAGAAACAGCCCATCAGTCCAGCCCTTTTCCCTTTCTGATGAACTGCAAGGGAATGCCATGCAGACTGGCTGATGAGCACTGGGGCTAGACTCATGGGAAGAAGATAGATAGTCACCCTCTTTTCCTGCCTTGGGTGAACTTGGCAAAATTCTAGTTGTTTCCTAACCTGGCTCCAGCTCCTGTTGTTATGAGCTGCCATCAAGTTGCTCCCCCTCCCCAGCCCCCCCCCACCTGCATAACATAACAACACATCTGCCAGATCCAGATCGTGGGTCACCCCCATGATTGGTTACAGTTTGGACCACTGTGATCCATAAGGTTTTTCAATGCCTGTTTTTGGAAGTAAATCACCAGGTCTTTCTTGCTAGTCTCTTAACCTGAAAGCTATCCTGAATGAAACCTGTTCAGCTTCATTGTTGTTGTTGTTGTTGTTATGTGCCATGGAGTCGGTTCCGACTCATAGCTACCCTGTACAGGGTTTCCGAGGCTGTAAATTTTTACGGGAGCAGAAAGCCTCATCTTTCTCCCGTGGAACAGCTGGTAGTTTCAAACTGCTGGCCTTGCGATTCACAGCCCGATTCGTAACCACTACGCTACCACATGCAAGTCCCCACTGATAGACAGGAAGTGACTAGGCATGAAGAAAACTGGCTGAATCAAACCCATGCCTGCCACATGGAAGGCAAGAATTCTACCAGTGAAGCACCATTGGCCTTGCTTCATCTCTTACCCATCAGACAAAAAAAAAAAAAAAAAATTAATCACTTCCTTTATCCCAGCCAAGTTTTTAAGAAATCGGTAGAGAAAGGATTCAAAACTCTAATCAAACCCAAACGAAACTCGTTGCTTCTGAGGTGATTCTGACTCATAAAGACCCAACAGAAGAGAATAGAACTGTTCCATGGGGTTTGTAAGGCGGTAAAAATCATTACAGACATATTGATCTCCCACAGAGCAGCTGGTGGGTTCAAACCACTGACCTCCTGGTTAGGAGGCAAGCACTTAACTCTAATCAAGAGGAGTTTTATCTTTTGCCCACTCTTCTGGGAATCCTAAAACAAACCTCTGTAATGATTCACTTGACTTTAGAAGCACCTAACCACCCCCAAGCTTCTGTCATTGGATTCTCTTCAAACAAAATGCTGGTATTTCCTCAACAGGTTTCGGTGGCGGCAGGATGGCACACCTTTCTTAGAGAATCTTGAAAGATCTTACTTAGATTTTATCACGTGAGTTTCTTGAAGGTAGTGCTGGGTGTCTAGGTCTTCTCTCCCTTTCGTCCTCCCCCGTAATACCGCTACAAGTTGTAACCTGACATGCCGGCTCTCAGAGCCACAAAAATGACAAATATTCAGATAAGCCAGTGGAATTTAAACTGCAGGTTCACTGCTTTGCTGGTGAAAGCAGCCGAGTATGCATTCTATCGGGCGTGTCTCCCTCAAAAGTGTGTGTAGATAAATCTTGAATCTAATCTAGTAATATACCAAGCACCCAGGAGCTGCTTAAACAGCTAACAATTTGAGGAATGAAGTAATAACTCCTATTTTAATGTTCTGGTACATTCTCACCCTTAAAGGAATATTAGGGTGTTTAACACAAAGGAATTTTGACACCTTTTTATAACTTGAATGGTTGTTTTGTTTTCATGAATGAGGAGCTTAAAGTGAGGTTGATTTTTTTTTTTTAATCTGAAGTTCAACATTTGGTTTGTTTAAGTTGAGAAAAGAGCTTGGTATTTGGAAGCAGACCCGTTTTAGACTCCCAGTTCTGGTATATTCTGAAGATAATTATGTATTACAGGGCTTGTGATGAATAAATGAGGTGGCATTCCTACCAAGTGGTACAGACGGGAATGGAGGGCAGGAATGGCCTTTTCTAGTAGGCACACCATCTGTTGTCATGCGAAGGTCTGGGGTTTTTTAATCCCCTGGTGAAGAGCCACTCAGAGTTCCTGGGTAATGCAAATGGTTTATGCTCTCAGAAATATTCCAAAGGTTGAAAGTTTGAATCCACCCAGAGGTGTTCTGGGAATAAGGTCTCGTGATCTACACTGATAATTAACCCTTGAAAATCCTATGGAGCACAGCTCTACTCTGACACAGGGTCAGAGAGAGAACACTCAGATGCTATTCAATTCGGAGACCAGAGAAAAGGACAGCTCAGCTGAAATTCAATCCTATGGGCCACATCAAGATTTAGCTTTCTCATGCTTGGATTCATTTTTTTTTTTAAATAAGATTTTCTATATTAAAATACATTTTGAATCTCATTCACTAGTATTAACCACCAGGAAACCTCAATAGACATGTTCTCTACGAAATGCAACCGAAACTCAGCAACTCATGGAGATCTCAGCAAACAACAAAAAATTAAACCTAATGCCATAGAATTGATTCTGATGCACAGTGGCCCTATAGGACAGACAGAAATGTCCTACAGAGTTTCCAAGACCTTTAGATGGGGACTGTCCTGTAACATCTTTTTCCTGCTTGCAGCCGATGAGTTTGAACCACGAAACTTTGGGGTTAGCAAGCAAGCACTTAACCACTGTGCTACCAGATCTCAATGACTCCAAAATTGGCAAGCATTACGGGGAAATCACAGGGAAATTTGTGTGTCCATGATTAATCTTAGGAGGATTGGTTCCGGAAAAGCACATGTGGTCTTCTCAGCAAGCAGCAGCTTACAGAATCTCACAAAATAAATGATTTCATGGAGAGGCCCTGAAGTCTGGGCTTGGGACTAAAGTTCAAGAGTGAGGGTGGGGCCTGGCAATGGCAGAAAATGCCAGATGTGTGGATAACGGCCTCCTCTGAATTCACTAGCACACAAATCCACTAATGTTCAGAGAGTGGGCCCAGGGGACAAGAGGATGAAATGGAGCCGGCATCTAACAGGATGAGGGAAGCCCAGTAGGGTGTAGGATCCAGTGAGAAGGATAATAAAATTCATCACCGTAATTACCCCCAACCCAGCTCTCCAACAAGAGGCAACAATAGCTCAGCTCAATGAAGTTATTCATCCATATTCAAGTTGGTTTGCTCATTATCTGTGGACAAAAACCCCACTGGGCCTCGCTCTTTTGCGCCCTGCAACACATCCCCCACCCCAAACCAGCAGACTTTTCTTCAGCAGCTCACTTTCTAGTACTAACCACAGAAAAGGCTTAACACCATCTTTTAGAAATACCCTTGGAAATTCAAGTAACTGGCTTAAATAATTACAGCTAACCCTTCCCGATGCCACCCAGCTGCTGTCCTTAGTGGACCTGGGATGCAGCTCTATTTTGGGGCCTCCTGACACCTCTCCCTGGTGAGCACAAACTGGTGTCATTTGCATACAGTCTCGCCAAAAAGGAAATGCAACTGTGCATATTCCAGGGGGAAGTAAGAGCTCCAGAGACAGAACTGCAGAAACATTCTCCCTGAGGCTGGCTGTGGAACACACATCAGGTAGCTTGTATAATTTCACTAAGGTGGGGTATTTGATCTCAGTGTGAAATGAAGGAAACCTAGGTTAGGTCTGCCCCGACCTCAAACTCATCCAGGAAGAAGTCCTCTGAGAGGCCTCAATTGGGAAAATGAAAGAGTTTAGCCTTTCAGAGCCCAGCTCAGCACACTCCAACCCCAAGGACCACTAGTGGGCTACTCACGCCCTTCGACCAATTATTTACTGAGCAACTACCACTGTCCGACGTTGTTTTGGCCTTGGGAAATCAATAAAAGATGTACAGCTTCTACTCTGTTGGGGAAACAGATAAAAACATAAAAAGAGGGGAAAAATATTGACCAATATTAATATTCACGGATGCCACCAACACGCTGGGCAAGAGGGGGAAAGGGTTGAGAAGAAAATGTAAGAATAGGAGGGAAAGGGAACACGCAGGTGATGGGGCAGGTAGCATCCTTCCTTGGCAAAATCATTTAAAATTATTTAAAGGGATCGCTAACTTTAACTCAGACTTTGACACTGGCCACGTTCATCACGTGGTTCCAAACCACTATAAACCTCAGTGTTGACCACAATTCTCCATAGCTCAAACCACTCAATCCTTTGCCTCTTTCCCCTCCTTCACACAAACTAACGGGGCCTCTTCCAGCACCTGCCCAGTGATGGGGCCCCATGTATCTCCATGCTGGCCTACAGAGTGTAGGATTTAGCAGCCTTAAAAGAGAACAAACTGGGATGAGGCCTCGTCCCTACCCCAACTCCCTCCTCAGGTCTCTCCTGAATCCCCCTCAGACCATCCAGAACCCACAGGCTAAATTTTCTTTGGCCATGGATATCCTTCCAACACAATATTTAATTTGCCTACGGAAAAGCCCAGTCTCGCCTGTCCGGCAGTAATTTTCGATTCAAACTGGCATTGTGAACTGAGCAGGGGGTGTAAAGAGGTTGTGTGACCCGGAGCGAGGCCCCTCTGCCCACATCTTGCTACTTGTGGCTTCGAGATCCGCTCAGTTGTTTCTTTGGCATTCGGTACCAACTAAGCAACTGCCTTCCCTCCTCCTGAGTTTGAAGCCAGCCTGGCACATACACTCGCGCTCCCTCCGCTCTCCTGGGTAACCTCACATACCAAGCGGAGCTTTCCAGCAAGTCTCCACTCGTCCCCACCCGCAACGAATGGCATTGCCCATACCGGCTCTTACCTCCTTCTGCCAGGACCCAGAGCGATGCGCTTCCCAAAAGAAAAAGCAGAATCGGCACCTTCAACATCGTTTCAGTTGGCTGGTGTTCTTTAAGGCCGAGCAGCTAGTGTTTATGTTGGGTAAAGATAAAAAGCTTCTAGGCCCAGGTCCTCGCCTGAAGGAGCAGGGGAGTGGGGCAGGAATGTGGGGAAGCAAAGGCAGTCCCTCCCCAAACTTTTTTTTCGCCTGCAGCTGTAGGGAGAGCCAGCCTTCGGAAGAACAACTTCGCAGTTGAGGACTTTCGGAGCGGAGTCAGCATTTATCTCTCCAAATGAGGGCGGGGAGCCGGGTCGGGTAAGGTGGTCCCAGGCCGAGGCGCACTTAGGACCGCCCCCCAGTTCTGTTTGGCCAGCGCGAACTCGATGATCTCAGGCCAGGTTTAAAGTTACAGGCCCGCAGCTGCGGGGGCTGCCTGGACGCGTGCGAGGCCCGAGCCCCTCCCCAAATTGGCTTTTATTTTCCACAACAACTGGAGGCTATGGGGAGCGCCAACCTGGGGGGCAGGGGTACGCAATGACTTGTTATACGCTTTTTAAGCGTAAAGTATCCGGTGTTTTTTTTTTTTCTTGCTACGTGCTCAACGGTTCCTTGTGTGGCCAGTCATTTTAGATCTAAGCCTGGGATTGTTCGTGTCAATATTGAATTGGGCGACTTGAAAAACCCAAAGTGGCCGTTCTCATCTGGGCAGGCCAGAGGCTGGTAAATTGTGCCCTTTGTTTCTGGGCGCCGAAGCAGGAGGGCGCCAACCGGGTCGGCGGGGAACTGTGCTCACTCCCAGGCTTGAGCGGTTTTGGGAACCACTGATTAGGCGCCCGCCTCTCCTGACAGTAGATGCCGCGCTTCGATGCGGCGTCCCACGGGACGTGCACGGTCGGAGGATGCGCCCCACAGCCGGAGAAGTCGAACGGAACCCACCTGGGTCCACTTTGCTGCGCTCGAGCTCGTCTCCCTGAAAGCTGGAGTTTCACCACATAATCCCCATTTTGCTGGTTTAAACAAGCTTGTCCTGGTCTCAGGTGTGACATGTTAGGAAGAGGACACATAGCCAAGGGGCTTCAAAAAGTTCGTGGAAAATGGGATTAAAAGGTAATGAAATTTTTCCATGATTTTTTTGAGTCCCGCTCATATAGCAAGCAGTTCAGAAGGCTATATATATATATATATAGTTGTTGTTATGTGCCGTGGAGTCGGTTCCAACTCAATAGTGACCCTGTACAGGGTTTCCGAGGCTGTAAATCTTTACAGGAGCAGAACGCCTCATCTTTCTCCCACGGAACCGCTGGTAGTTTCGAACTGCTGACCTAGCGATTGGCAGTCCGATTCGTAACCACTACGCTACCAGAGTCCCTTAACATATATATTTTTGTTTTTGTTAAGTGCCATCTAGTCGGTTCCGACCCATAGCGACCCTGTATAGGGTTTCTGAAGAGCATCTGGTGAGCTTGAACCACCAACCTTGCAAGTTTTGCAGTTTGGTGCATTAACCGACAGCGCCACACCAGCACACACTCTCTCAACAACATATATATATGGGTCGGAATTGACTCGGTGGCACTTAACAACAAATATATATATAGTAAAACCTAAAGCTGTAGGCTGTGTAAGACAGAAACCTGTCAGAGAAGGAAAATTCAATTTTTTTTTTCACTAATGGACTTAATGGACTTTTGGCGTGATGCTGCAGGATCAGCACTGGACTGTGAACCACAAGATGGGCAGTTCAAACCCACTAGCTGCTCCTCGGAAACCCTCTTTTACAGGGTCCCTATGAGTCGGAATCAACTCGCCGGTACTTAACAACAATAATAGAAATAAATAAGTAGTAAGACCACAATGTGTCTGTCAAAGGCAGAAAACGTTGTAGACTCAAAAAAAAAATACTCTCACATGTTTCACTTTGTATTTATTTATATACTGTGCTTCCTTCTGAGCTGTTTACATTTTAATCATTTTTTATTTTGAAAGGATAACTGGAGAGGTAGTCTGTGCTCCACTCCCAAATGTCACAAATTCCCTTCAACACTCTGTAGTTAGGTGCCCTAGAACCCGGTTCACTCTTACGGACTCTAGATACAACAGAACAGTAATTACTGGAATGAAAATGGTTGTTTTCAAATCTTTATTGACCCAGTTTTCAAATTAGCTTTATGAGAATCACATGTGGTGGCTGTTAAAAAAGCTCATATCCCTGAGCTCCACCCCAACCATATTAAATCAGATCTTTGGGAACCTGTATTTTGAACTACTGTCCTCCACCAGGAGAATTTGTCCTGGGGAGTTTTGTAAACCTTGCCCTCTGGCAGGGCTTCGCAAACCACACACAGGTGAATCGCCTGGGGGTTAGTTAAAATGCAGAGCTTGGGTGGGCCTAGGGTAGGAGCTGGAATTCTGCATTTGTAAAAAGAGGTCCCCTGGGCTATTAACTAAAAGCTTCTGTCCCTACAGAGGAAGAGTTCCCCAAATTCCAGAGTGCTGGGGTTGGAAACTAAAAGAGAAAGGAGGACTAGAAACAAAAAGAATCTTTCTTGAATTGACGTCCACAATTTGCTAATATAATTATTATTATTCCAATATCAGTCATCTTTCTAGACGGACCGGAGTTGCAAATCCCATCTCACCAGCTCCAATGTCTCTCTTTCTCTCTCTCTCACACACACACCAAAACAAAAACATGGGAGACCCAAGACTAAAAGAAACTTAGGTGAAAGTTGTTGTTGTTATTGTTATGTGCCATCGAATTGGTATAGACTCAGAGTGACCCTATGCACAACAGAACAAAACACTGCCAGGTCCTGTGCCAACCTCACAATTGTTGCTACGCTTGAGCCCATTGATGCTGCCACTGTGCCAATCCATCTTGATGGTGGATTTCCTCTTTTTCTCTGACCCCATTTTACCAAACATATCTTTCTCCAGGGATTGGTCCTTCCTGAAAATATGTCCGTAGAATGAGAGACAAAGTCTGGCCATTCTGGCTTCCAAGGAGCACTCTGGCTGCACTTGATCTAGGTGAAGGTTGTTAGTTGACCTTATACACACATATAACAGATTGAAGCATTGCCTTGGTGTGTCTGTGTCAATCCATCTCCGTTAAGGTTGGCCCTCTGTCACTAGAGTCCCCTGGATGGCACAACTGGTTAAGTGCTCGACCACTAGCTGAAAGGTTTGGACCCACCCAGAGGTACCTTGGAAGACAGGCCAGGCCCGCTGATCTTCCAAAGGTGAAAATACAAAACAACCTAACCTAACCCATTTCTGTCAACACAATTTCAATTCATAGTGACCCACAAACTTTCCAAGCCTGGAAATCTTTATTTATTTATTTGCATGTGTTTTCTTTTTATTTATTTATTTTGGGGGGTCATAGTGTGAGGAGTTAGGATTAGGACTATGGTTAAGTCTAAGATTTCCTTTGGACTTCTGGTGTGGTGCTCAGTATAGGATTAGCACTGGACTGTGAATCATAAGGTTGACAGTTCAAACCTACCAGCTGCTCCCCAGAAACCCTATACAGGATCACTATGAGTCAGAACTGACTCGATAGCACTTAACAACAACAAGTATTTCCTTTAGTGTTAGGTTTAATGGTTAGGGCTAGGATTAGTGTTAGTGGTAGGGTTTGGCAAGGGCTAAGGGCAAGGCTTGGTCTAGTTTTAGGGTTACAGTTAAGTTTTTATTGATTTTTCTTTATATCTACTTGATTACCTCTTCACTTAGAAGTTCTATAACTGCACTATTCCCTCTCCACGTATTACTTTGTGTTTTTGTTGTTGCATACTGATATCTCTGGTTCCCTATTTCAGTCTTGTAGGTTTGTTTTACTTTGGATACTTACATATCTGAGTTACATAAGTATCCAAAGTTATGTAAGTATTCTGGGTAATATTGTCATGTATATTAACCTCAGGTGATTGTCTGCTATTGTTGATCGTCTGTCCAAAGAACTCTCTTTAATATTTTTTAAGTTTAGTCTGAGTATTACAAATTAAAAAAAAAAAAAATTGTTTATCTGGAAATGTCCTAATTTCACCATCATATCTGAAGGACAGTCAACCATTTCAAGAGTTAGCATATTATCAAGAGCCAATGATAATGAAGGAAAAAAATCCAAGGTGCACTAAAGGTATTGACAAATAACAAGACTCCAGGAATTGACAGAATACAAACTGAAATCTTTCAACAAAGTGATGCAGCACTGGAGGCACTCACTCATCTCTGCCAAGAAATTTGCAAGACAACTACCTGGCCAGCTGATTGGAACAGACCCGTATTTGTGCACATTCCAAACAGAGGTTACTAAACAGAATGTGGAAATCATCAACCAATATCATTAATATCACATGCAAGTAAAATTTTGCTGAAGATAATTAAAAAACTGCTGCAATAATACATTGACAAGGAACTATGCCAGAGGGTCAAGCAGGATTCAGAAGAGGACGTTGAATGAGGGATATCATTGCTGACATCAGATGGATCTAGGCTGAAAACAGAGAATACCAGAAAGATGTTTACCTGTGTTTTGTTGTTTCATTCACTCTCCCCTTTTTTCAGAATGTGAACTGGAGTACAGAGAGGCTGCTTAAGAGATTTCCCGGGTCAGGTCACATTCTAGAAGGTCATAGCTGGGAAGTCCTCCTGGACATAGTAGCTGCGGCTGCATCACAAATGGAGGACATCGCTGCTGAGTTCACTGAAGACCTTGTTGGGGCCAAGTGAGTGACAGCTTCCCCACATACTTCATGTGTTGTCCTCCCCATAGAAGTGACACCATTCTGACAAAGGTCACAAGTTGGCTGTATGGTAGAGGGTGGCCACGAGGAGCTGGCCCGGAGCAGTGAAGCTCAGTAATCCATCAGCAAGGACCCCAGGTCCACGCGTGCTGCCCCAGCCTCGCCTTTCCCGCCTAGGCTAGACTCTGTTTACCTGTGTTTTATTGACAATGCAAAGGCTTTCAGCTGTGTAGATCATGATATGCTGTGGATACCTTTGTGAAGAATGGGTATTCCAGAATACTTAATTGTGCTCATGCGGAACCTGTACATAGACCAAGAGGTAGTTGTTCAAACAGAACAAGGGGACACTAAATGGTTTGAAATCAGGAAAAGTATGTTGCAGGGTTGTACTCTTTCACCATACTTATTCAGTCTGAATGCTGACCAATAAATTGAGAAATTAGATTATATGAAGAAGAACATGGCATTAGAATTGGAGGAAGACACATTAACAAGCTGGGATATGCAGATGATCCAACCTTGCTTGCTGAAAGCGAAGAGGATTTAAAATACAATGAAAACCAAAGACCACAGCCTTCAGTGTGGGGTGCACCTCAGTGTAAAGAAAGCAAAAATCCTCACCAGTGGACCAATAAACATCTTCTGACCAATAAATAACATCCATATAAATGGAGAAAAGTTTGAAGTTGTCAATGACTTCATTTTGCATGGATCCGCTACCAACATTCATGGAACCAAAGCAACAGTCAAGAAATCAAATGATGTATTGAACTAGACATATCTGTGCACAAGACCTCTTGCAAGTTTTCAAGTGCAAAGGTGTCAGTTTGAGGACTAAGATGCTCCTGGTCCAAGTTATGGTATTTTCAGTAGCCTCATAGGCACATGAAAATTGGACAATGAATGACGAAGATGATAGAAGAATTGATGCATTTGAGCTATGGTGTTGAAGAAAAATATTAGAAGTACCATGGACTTCCAGAAAAACAAACAAATCTGTGTTGGAAAAATTACAGTCGGAATGCTAATTAGAAGACAGAATGGTAAGTGTTGGTCTCTTATACTTTGGACATATTGTCAGGAGGGACAAGTCCCTGGAGAAAGATATGCTTAGTAAAGTGGAGAGTCAGAAAAAAAAAAAGAGGAAGATCCCCAACATGATGGATTGGCACAGTGGCAGCAGCAGTGGGCTCAAACTTGGCAATGATCGTGAGGTTGATGCAGGTCCGGGCAGTGTTTGGTTCTGTTGTGCATAGGGTCACTATGATGGCACAACATATGATTCTTGGTTGGCAGTTTCTTTCAGGGTTTTATATATGCCATCCCATTGTCTTCTTCCTGCATGGTTTCTGCTGAGAAATCAGAGCTTAGTCTTACTAGTTTTGCTTTGTAGACAACTTTTGGTTTCTCCCAAGCTGTTTTTAGGATTCTTGTCTTTGGTTTTGAAAAGTTTGATTATAATTGTTGTTGTTAAGTATATTTGAGTCATTTCCAACTTAAAGGGTTTCCAAGGAGTGGCTAGTGGGTTTGAATAGCCAACCTTGCGGTTAGCAGTCCAGTGCTTATCCTATAACATCATAATGTGTTGTTGGTAATTTCATTTTGAGGTCTATGCTATTTGGAGTTTATTTAACTTCTTGAATGGCTCTCTTTTCATCTTTGATGATGATGTAAGGACATTTTCTTCCAATAACTTCCACAATTTGCTCTTTGATTTTTGTTGTTGTTGTTGTCGTCTCTTTTAATTCTGGAGTCCCTATCACCCATAAGTTATTCATCTTGATGGTGTCCAAATCTTAGGCTTTCTTTGGATTTTTATTGTGTTTTGTTTTTTTTTAACTGATTATTTCTCTAGCAAATGAAGAGTGAGAAATTTATTTTCAAGCTCCTTCATTCAGCCTGTCATTGATTCAGTTCTGCTTCTTTGCTCTTTGAATGCATTATCTAGTTCTGAAGTCTTAATATCCACCTTCTGACTTTCTAATTGCTGCTTTTGTATGGCTTTCAATTTTCCATCTGTTCTGTCAATTTGTTCTTGGAGTGTTTTCTTCTAAAATTTTGTGTGTTTTCTTTGATTTCAACTGCCGTTTTCTCGATCATTCTCACAGTCCGTTGAAGGTACCTAAATATCATTCTTTTCAATTATCAAGTCGTTCTGATACCAGAATGCTTTATTTTCTGACTCTGGTCACTTGTTTGAGGCACTCCGTCGTGTTCCTTGGTGTGAGATAAAATTGTTTTCTCTGCCATGCTGTATTTATATCTCATTGATGACTGTACGTTGGTGTGTTCTCAGGCATGCACCACCTCTGAGGCGGAATTGGATGCACTCATTCATCTATGCCAAGAAATTTGGAAAACCTGGCCAACTGACAGGAAGACATCCTTATTTGTGACCATTCCTAAGAGAGGAGACCCAACGGAATGAGGTGACCCAAGAGAGGTGACCCTGGTGGATGTGATAGAGACTGGAAGTGTATACACGATTTTGTTAGCTGTTTGTGTAGGATAGTGCAGGGCAGGTTCGTGTACCTCTGGACTTGGCTGTGGTACCCCCAGTTCCTGACCTCAAGCAGACCAGAAACTGCTCAGGAGGAGTTGCCACTGGTTACCAGGTGGGTGAGAGCAGGAATCAATCATACCCCAGTTACCAGAAGAGAACAAGGAAGAACCTCACCCCATTCCACACCAGACTCCAGCAAGCATCCTGTGCCTCCAGACTGCTCCAAGCTAGCCAGCCAACAACCCACCTGTCTGTTACTTCGCTGGCAGCTCCTGTTCAGTGCTCCCTTCCAACTGGGGCACTCCATCCACCTCTCTATCCTATCCTCTGAAGCTCAGGGTTCCGGGATCCCCATTGGTGTCTATTTCACTGATTTCCAGTATCCTTGTTGCAGAGGCTCTGCCTACTCCGCCATCTTTCCCAGGAAGTTGAAGCCTATAAATCTTTACCGAAGCAAACTGCTATACCTTTCTTCTGCAGAGTGGTATGTGCACTCAAACAACCAAACTTTTGATTAGCACCAACCTTGAAAACCTTACGGAGCTGACCTACTCTGCATACACGGGGGCATCATGAGTTGTAATCGACTGGCGATCAACTATATACCAGGTGGTGGAGGACAGGTTAAATATAGTTAATTTAGCAAGATGTTTGGGGCTAGGTTATTGTTCAAGGAAACTGGTGCCAAAAGGAAGGGTCTTAATTCTAGAAGAGCCTACTACCTGACCTCCTGGTAGGGTTGTTGTTGTTGTTGTTAAGTGCCATCGAGTCGGGTAGATTTCAACTCATAACAACCATAGGGTTTCCTAGGTTGTACTTGATGGCACTTAACAACAACAACAACAAATCTTTATGAAAGCGCGTCACCAGGTCTTTTCTCCCATGGAACCACTGAAGGGTTCAAACCACCAACCTTTCAGTTAGCAGTGACACTCTTATCCGTTGAACTGCTAAAACTCCTTGCGGATGGAAATAACTAGGAAGAGCTATGGGACCTACAAGGGGAATCTGAAAACCAGATGGGAGGGATCCTCCTTTCTGGACAATGGATGCATGTGGGTGGGGGCTGGGGCCTGAGAGTTCAGAGCCTGAGACTCAGGGTTGGGCTGAAGAAGCTGCCAGGAAGCATTGTGACTTGGAAGGCTGAGTCTGAGCCCAGCTGAAGGGAATAAGGAATCAAGAAGATTCCTTCCTCTCATGAAAGCACTGTGCCCCCCATGAATGCTGATTATGAGTCATGTGAAGGACAGCGACAAGGACAGCCACGTGCTGACTTTTACTGTGGCCAGGACATGCCCTATCTTTAATCCTCAGTACACCTTTGGGTTAGGAAAGGGGAGAATTACCCAATAAGCAAGGTAAGCACGGGCTTACTTGTGCTTACTCATTAATCTGATTAGTAAGTAAGCCTGTGTTTACCTTGCTTACTGTGTCATTGGACTCTGGGTTGGTGGTGGTGTGCTGCGGATACGGTTCTGACTCTTAACAACTGTAAATCTTTAAAGGAGCAGAAAGCCTCATCTTTCTCCCATGGAACCACTGGTAGTTTCGAACTGCTGACCTTGAGATTAGCAGCCCAACACTTAATCACTACGCTACCAGAGACCCTTCAGACACTGGGTTAGGGACATTGATAATAATCGGGGGTTGAGAATTCCTAATAGGTCTGCAGGTAATGCGGCAGCTGCTGTGGCCACACTTTGAGAACCTTTGGTTTAGCAACCATGCAGATTATCCAGGACCATACATCTGGGGTTACTATGCGTTGGACCAGACCAAACAACATTACAGTTCATGTCACTATAGGTTGACACGGTAGCAGCAGCAATTGGCTCAAACTTGACAATTGTGAGGATGACAGAGGACCATGCTGTGTTTAGGTGTGTTGTGCATGGGTTGCTGTGAGTCAGAATTGTCTTAAAGACACTAACAACCACAACAATGTACAGTGTACAGTGAGTGGTGGAACTATGTGTCTCTCTGGTGGAGCAGAATTTGAGCTTGTCTGTGGTATTGGGATTTGTTTAAGGAGTTGGAAGGAGAGATCTGTGTTTTTCTGACAGTGTTTCTCTGTTCTTCATTGTCAGAACGCTAGACAGTGAATAAGGAAGACTGTAGAAGAATTGATGCTTTTGAGTTATGGTGTTGGAGGAGAATACTGAAAGTGCCATGGGCTGCCAAAAGAACCAACAGATCTGTGTTGGAATAAGTACAGCCAGAGTGCTCCTTAGAGGCCAGGATGGCCAAACTTCGTCTCTCATACTTCGGACATATTGTCAGGAGGGACCAGTCGCTGGAGAAGGAGATCATGTTTGGTAAGGTGGAGGGTCAGAGAAAAAGAGGAAGACCCCCAATGAGATGGATTGGCAGAATGGCAGCATCAATGGGCTCAAGCATGGCAATGATAGTGAGGTTGGCCCAGAATCAGGCAGTGTTTCGTTCCATTGTGCATAAGGTCACTATGCGTTGGTACTGACTTGATGGCACCTAACAACAACAACAATCTGTAAGTTGCTTCTAGGAAGCAAATCAAAGCAAAGCAGTTGCCGTTGAGTCCCTTCCGACTCTGACCACATAGGAGAGCGCACAACTACCCCCTAAGGTTTTGAAGCTATAAATCTTTACGGAAGCAGATTGCCATGTCTTTTTCGCTTGGAGTAGTTGATGGGTTTGAACATTGATCTTTTGGTTAGCAGTGAAGTGCTTATTCCCTGTGCCACCAGGGAAGCAGGAGACCCCAGAAGGGGAGTGAGATGGGAGTGGAATGTAGAAGCATAGAAAGAAAAAAGAATCCATTGGCATCCAGTTGATTATGACCTCTACCAGCCTGATAGAACAGAGTGGAACTGCTCCATGGGATTTCAGAGGCTGTAAATCTTTATAGGAGCAGAAAGACTCATTTTTCTCCCTCGGGGTGGCTGGTGGGTTTGAACCACCCACCCTGTGGTTAGCAGGGTTCCATGCACACACCATGGGATAGCGTGCCGGTTGTTTCCATCAGCTCCTGGCTGTAGTCCTCCTGTGTGCCCTGGGCCCACCTGAACACTCAGCCCTAGGCACTACGGTAGATGTCCTTAGCATGGTCCCAGGTAGACCTTAGGAAACCATCTAGACAGACACTCAGGAACTGACTGCACATTAAGGCATCCACCTGCTGGTCAAGCCTCACTTTGGGACTAATGGGTGAAAACCCACCCTGGATCCCTATCCTGCATCCTGAGGCCTAAGCCCCCTCTGGGAAACCAAACTAAGCCCCCAGGTACTAGTGTTCTGCCCTGGGGCACCCCAAAACCCCAAATCTGGATGCTGACTCCTGCCACTTGCTACGGTGTAAGTAGGGTGCTACCTCTCTCTGCCAAGGAGCTCTGGTAACTTAGTGGTTACAAATCGGGCTGCGAACTTCAGGGTCAGCAGTTCGAAACTACCAGCTGTTCCTCAGGAGAAAGACAAGGCTTTCTGTTCCCGTAAAGATTTACAGCCTCGGAAACCCTGTACAGGGTTGCTATGGGTCGGAACCGACTCCACAGCACAAAACCACCACCACCTCTCTCTGCCAGGTCCACCTCAGGGACCGCCCCTAGGTGAGCGCTTTAGTGAACAGCCAGCCCTCTTCTGTGCTCTCAGTCAAACAATCTCATCCCTTATTCTAGCAGGCTGCACACAATTTTACTCATGTGAAAAGGAGCTCTGGTAACATAGTGGTTATGAATCGGGTTGCTAATCTCATGGTCAGCAGTTTGAAACTACCAGCTGTTGCGCGGGAGAAAGATGAGCCTTCCTGCTCCCATAAAGATTTACAGCCTCAGAAACCCTGTACAGGGTCGCTATGAGTCGGAACTGACTCCACGGCATATAACAACAGCAACAACCCCTTTAAAGAATTTTGAAATTCTTGTTAAGTGCTGTCCAGTTGGTTCTGACTCATACCTGCTCTGCATTGGGTTTCCATGGAGCCGCTGGTAGGTTTAAGCCACCAACCTTGTGGTTAGCAGTCCAGAGCTTATCCTACAGCACCACACCAGGACTCCTTTGAAAAGCTGTTGTTGTCAAGTACCATTGAGTCAGTTCCAACTCCTGAATGGGGTTTCTAAGCAGTTTGAACTGCTGACTTTGTGGTTAGCTGGGAATGTACTGTTTTTCATCATACAGTAAAACTAATATATTTCCAATAGTAGGTGTGATTAGCTAGGAACGTACTGTTTTTCATCATACAGTAAAACTAATATATTTCCAATAGTAGGTGTTGTTGATAAGTGCTGTCCAGTTGATTGCAACTCATAATGAACTTGTACTGGGTTTCCAAGGAGCAGCTAGTGGGTTTGAACTGCTGGCCTTGTGGATCGCAGTCCAGTACTTATCCTACAGTGCCACACCAGGAATAAAACGTACTGAACTGTTGAAATAAACATACTGTTGAAATAAAATGAAGATTGACTATAATTAGAAAACAAAATCTAATGTTTGATTTGACGGTGGTGGTGGTTATATACTGTGGAGTCAGTTTTAACCCATAGAGACCCTGTATAGAATTTCCAAGGTGAGGCTGGTGAGCTTGAACTGCTGACCTTGCCGTTCAACCTGACTTTTCAGTTCAGTGCATTAACCCACAGCACCACACCAGGACTTCAGGACTGGAGTAGAATGACCCAAATCAGGACACTTAACATTGAAACAATCCTATTGGTAAAGTGTCAGTGAGAAAGTGGGAACCCTCCACAAAAGACAGTGAAATGGACTCAAACGTACCAACATCATGAAGTTAACACAGAGCTGCACAGCTTTCCATTCTGTGACGTCACTGTGATTCAGGACCCACTCAGTGACTACTAACAATTGACTAATTCACAGCCAGTAGCCAAATCCTGACCATCAGGTTGATAATGTCCTTTATTGAATTTTTTATCTTTTTCTGTTCGGCTCTCAATGGAAGACCCCTATCTTGTGTAGCAGCCAAGTGTTCAGAAGCAGCTGGATGTCTTCAGCCTTCCTTTGTCTTCTTTGACTTCATTGCTTTGTGAAGAGAAGGCTAGTTATTTTGTAGAGTGGTTGGCAGTTTGGGCTTGTCTGATGTTTCCTCAGGATGAGTTTCAGGTATGCATTTATGGCGGGAAGGCCATATTGGCAATGTGATAGCCAGCTAGGTCAGGTCCTGGGGGGGGGTGGTGCTTTTGATCTCAGTACCAAGTATTGGTGAGTGCTAACTTTGATCTGTTGGTTAAGGCTTTTGGATTCTGAATTCAGAACACCCAGTACAGGCCAGGCTTTGCCCTTAGTTGTGGTGTGGGCTCCAACCATAGTGACTTGTGCATAAAGGCTCCCTGGACTTGTGCCATCTTCGTGAGTGTTGGCATGTGTAAGTCCCCTGTGGTTCTTGTACAATTCATTTCATCATGAAGGGCATCCCTCGTTTTCAGTGACCCTCTACTTCACAAGCATAATGTCTTGGTCTTTCCTGGTGGTGTGCCCAAAGTGAACCAGAGTCTCACCATTCTCATGTTTAAGGAGTGTTCTGGTTGGATTTATTCGGAGACTGATTTGGTCCTTCTTCTGAAAGTCCACAGATATCTGATACTCTTTTGCCAGTACCACAATTCAAATGCATCAATTCCTCTTTAGCCCTGCTTTTGGATTATTCAATTTTAGCAAGCATATGAGGCAATTGCAAAGACCATAGTTTGGGATAGATGTACCTTAGTCATCAAAGTGACATCTTGTTTTTTAAAAACTTCAATGAGGTCTTCTGCAACAGATTTGCTCAACACAGGTAACTGAGGTAATTTATGTTAATCAGGGAAACCCTGGGAAACTGAACAGGATGTGACTTCACAGATCCCAGAGGTTCACTTCGGCACCCTGAGGCTTAAGAGGGTTGTGGGTTGTTTTTTTTTTCATCCCCTTGAGAATACATCACAATAAGATTCCAGAAGGATAAAGATCTGTCTTTCTTTCTTTTGTAAATAACAGACAGTTACCAGGGCAGTTTGAGAAGAACACCTAAACTGAGAATTTGGAAATTGATTTCATCTCAGCCTGCCTTGCTGGTCAGTCCCTTGGGAAGGCTGTGTGCACCCCCAGTTTAAAGAACCCCCCTCCACGTTCCCTGCACCAGGGCGGCCTCACCCCAGACTGCTGTGCTACAAATGTATCCTGTACAAATGGAAGGTTTGTGGCAACCTTGCTTCCAGCTAGGCTATGGTGGTGTTCTTTTTAGGTTCTGTGGAATTGGTTATTCTGACTCATAGCAACTCTGTGTACAACAAACAGAATGAAACACTGCCTGACCTTGCGCCATCTTCACCACTGCTCCCTTTGAGCCCCATGACTTGACTGTCAATCCATCTGTTTGGGGGACCTTCCTCTTTTTCTCTGACCCTCCAACTACCAAGTGTTATAGGGGAGAAAAGCAACTGTATCTACAAAGATACACCCATTAAGGGGTGTGCCTAGGAATGTTCCTGCAAGGGTTGGGTGGGAGAAGTGACCCCCAAAACCAACTTTTAAATGTACTGTTTCTAACTCTGGCAGTTCAGCTGTCAGAGCTGCAAGAGGTACTCAAGAAAAAAATTGGCATCAAAACACTTTAAGTTAGGCCCAAGATGGAATTAAACTTTGCTAGGCTGGAATCGTTCACAGACAAAAAGCCTTCAGTTGTCATGGCCCACAGCAGGGGTGGGGAACCTTTCTTCTGCTGAGGACCATTTGGGTATTTATAATATAATTCGCGGACCATACCAATGATCAACTATGAGTCAATTTTAACCCATAGTGACCCTGTATAGGGTTCCCAAAGAGCAGCTGATGAACTTGAACCTCCAACATTACGGTTCAAACCGATACCAGGACTCCAACTGAAACATTATCCTTCTATATTTGGTCAAACATTTCATTAACTCACCCTTAACGTGATGGCTCTGGTGTGGTGCTGTGGGTTAATGTGCTAGACTGCACAGTTTAGTGTTTGTTTAGTGTAGTTTAGGGTAAGTTCACAGGCTTCCAGACTTGGGGGTGGTATGCCCTGTGCACAGCCTCAAGCAGAGCAGAGACTGTACAGGAGGGGTGCCCCTGGTGTCTGGGCAGGTGAGGGCGGAAACTGGCCATACCCCCAGTTACCAGGAGGGTGAGGGAAAGAGGAACAACCTCACTTCCCTTGTTGCCCACCTCCTGCCTCCTTCTGTGCTGCCATTGCAAAAGCTCAAGATGACTTTGCAGCTCCAGACCAGCAGACAGACAGCCCGTCTAGTTTCTTCTCTCCAGCTGCTCCTATTCAGCTTCCTCTTCCAATTGGCACTCAATCCACCTCTCTGTCTTAGCCTATGAAGTCGAGGTTTCCAGAATCACCATCTGTGTGTTTCACTTGGTCTTCCATGTCCTTGTTGCAAAGAGTCTGCTTAGCATGTCTGCCTACTCCATCATCTTGCCCCAGAAGTCTAAACATAATTTTAAATACATGGGGAAACCAAAAGTTTGTATGATCTTCTTTATTGTGTTGGTCTGGAACAGAACCTGCAATATCTCAGGGGACTCTAAATTCAAATATAGTTTTTGCTGTCGTTGTTGTTGTTAAGTGCTGTCAAGTCAGTTTCAACTCATAACGACAGCAGCTGATGGATTTGAACTGCGGATCTTGTGTTTTGCAGTCCAGTCCTTATCCTACAGTGTCACACCAGGATATTTTATGTTGTTGTTAAGTGCCTTTGAGTCCATTCCAACCCATAGCGACCCTGTATAGTGTTTCCCAGGAGTAGATTGAACCCCTGACCTTGCAGCTCAAACGGCTTTGCAGTCTGGCACATGAACCCACAGCGCCACACCAGGACTCTTGAATAAGACAAAGAGATCACTGGAATGAGGGAGACCATCGGCATGAGACCATAAAGGTATTAGGACCGTATGGCTAATATAGAAACAAAGGAAGCAGGTAGCAGAGTACTTCACAGTTGCAGGCGGGACTACAAAAGTGGGGACCATGATTAGGATGTGCACATAAACGCAAATGAGAAAAGTTTATAGAGAGGGTTGGTTTTGGAGCCCTCATGATCCTAGGTCCCTAGCACCCCAACTTCCATTGAGGCAAGTCTGCCTTTCCCTGGGTAGGTTAGGGGAGTTGTAAGCTACATGACTGAGGGCAAGGATTTTTACACTGTCAGTTTTGGGTCAGGATGAACTCAGTGGAGGCTGAATATTTGTAAAGACTCTCAATGGAGTTAGTACTACACAGAGAACCATAACCTTCTGCAAACCAAGTGCTGAGTATGGGAGCACTGATACAATCCTAAGATTTTATCTTCTTGCTCCCTTTAAGGATGTCAGGAGCCTCCAGAAACCAGGGCCTTAGTAATACAGTCACCTTTGCAGCCCCACCCTCTGGCTCAAGCTCCCTAAATATTGGGAAAAGTAAGCTGGTGTGGAGTCCTGGTGTGGCGCTGTGGGCTGATACATCAGACTGCAAAGTCATTTGAACTGCAAGGTCGGCGGTTCAAGCTCACCAGCTGCTCCTTGGAAACCCTATACACGGTCACTATGTTTCAGAATCGACTAGACGGCACTGAAAACAGCAACAAGCTGGTGATGCACAGTCAGCCAGTGTGACCAGGCAAAGACAAAACAGGATGAAGGGATTTCTGAGAATCTGGAAAACACTGTAGGCACCTTTCCACATCTCCTTATTATCATCCCTATTGCCTGAAAACCAATTTAGGGCTAAAATTCCAAAGATTTACTCCTCAGGGGAAAAAGACAAAGCCCTTCAAGGAGACAGAGTGACAGCAACACTGCGCTGAAACATAACAACAATTGTGAGGATGGTGTAGAACTGGGCAGTATTTCCTTCTGTTGTGTGTGAAGAAGAGTGGGAACCTACCCAACGGCATCTAACAACAATAACTCCTTAGCATAAAGCCTCCATCCCTTTTAGAATCCTAGTGTACCTGGGAAGGATTACAGATTTATCAGGATCAGTCTTTCACACCTTCTTACAGATACCTGCAAACTACCAAGAAGGGGGGAAAACCGCACAAAACAGAAAGTCCTGTGATGCTGAAGACACCTTTTTACCCATTTCACAGTTTCATTAGCTCAGGAGGCATGCTGGCAGGCCCACACTCTTGGTATGCTTGCTCATTCAGCAAACACCTGCCAAGCACTGCTCTAGGCGCTGGGGTTCGGCTTGGATTACTATTTCTCTGCCATCCTCTACCTGTTAGACATGGCCTCAACAGCTCTACTTTAACCCACTCCGTTTGGTAATGGTTAGTTGCCAGTCATGGCATCCATATGTACAAAAGAACAAAACACAGCTGAGTCCTAAGCCATCTTCTCCATCAGTGATGGTCAAGTCCACTGTGATCATCGCTGTATATTTTGAGGGCCTTCCAGGTCGGGGAAAGGGGAAGGGTTCATCTTTCAGCCATGGAGACAATTCTCATAGACAAAGTAGAACTGCTCTTTATGGAAGCAAACTGCCTCATCTTTCTCCTGATGAGCAATCACGGATCCTTTGATTAAAAGCCCAGTACTTAACCCATCGTTCCACCAGGGATTCTTGACAATATTCTGTTGTCACCCATAGGATTTTACTGGTCAGTTTTCAGAAGTAGATCACATTCTTTCTTGTCTATCTAAGTCTGGAAGCTCTGCTGAAAGCTGCCTACCATGGGTAACCCTGCTGGTATTTGAATGTTGTAGCTTCCAGCCTCAAAGCAACGTGAAAGCCACCACAGTACAACCAACTGACAGATGGGCGGCGGCGCTTTAGGTTGAATCTTTATGGACTACTTTGTCTTCAGTATCTGAGGTGAGACCTTAGATAGCACAAAAAACTAAGGTGTGCTGTTCAGCTTTTCACTTGTCTATCAAAAGCCAGAATGCTCTTTAGAAGGGAAGAAAGCAAGACTTCCTGTCCTTACTTTGCACACCTTGTTTTTGTTGTGGAGCCGGAGAGTCGTTTCTTGGAGAGGCTGGTGCATTTGAACCACTTAGATTGCAATTCACAGTCCAGTGCCTTCCCAGTGGCACACCAGGCCTCCAGACATGTTATTGTTGTTAAGTGCTGTTGAGTTGATTCTGACTTGAGCAGCTGGTGAGCTTGAACCACCGACCTTGCAGTTCAAACGACTTTGCAGTCTGGTGCATTAGCCCACGGCGCCACACCAGGACTCCAGAGACATGTTATTAGGAGGGACCAATCCCTAGACAGGAGCTCTGGTAGCGTAGTGGTTACGAATCGGGCTGCGAACCTCAGGGTCAGCAGTTCGGAACTACCAGTTGTTCCACGGGATGAGGCTTTCTGCTCTAAAGAGTTAAACCCTGTACAGGATCGCTAGGAGTTGGAACCGGCTCCACAGCACATAACAACAACAAACAACAACAATCCCTAGAGAAGGACTAGTAAAGTGGAAGGTGAGGAAAACCCTCAATGAGATGGCTTGGCACAGTGGCAATTGTGAAGCTGGAGCTGGACCGGGCACTGTTTTGTTCTGTTGTACATTGGGTTGTTAGGAGTTGGAACCCACTTGATGACATTTGTTGTTGTTGTTGTTAAGTGCTTTCGAGTCGTTTCCAACCCATAGTGACCCTGTATAGGGTTTCCAAGGAGTGGTTGGTGAGCTTGAACCACCCACCTTGTGGCTCAAATGACTTTTCAGTTCAGAGCATTAGCCCACAGCGCCACACCAGGATTCCTTGTTGCTGTCATTGTTAAATACTGTGGAGTTGGTTCCAGCTCATAGTGACCCTGCACAGGGTTTCCGAGGCTGTAAATCTTTACGGGAGCAGAAAGCCTCATCTTTTTCTCCGTTGGAACAGCTGGTAGTTTCGAACTGCTGACCTTGAGGTTAGCAGCCCAATTCGTAACCACAATACTACCAGGACTCCTTAGCAGCACAAAATTAACAGCATTAGACTTTTGCTTGAAACAATAGGGAAAGCATTTACTGCTGTAGAATCTACAGCATAGATCATCAGACTTCTGTGCTCTTTGGGAACTTGTGGACCTCTGCCCTGGATGTGTTCAGAGGGAAACCCCCAGACTGTAGGGGAACTGGGAGCTCCAACCCGGTCATAGGTAAGGAGGTTAGCTTCACGGAGAAGCTGGAGCACTGCCTTCTATATCCTCTAGATGTGATGTTGGCACCACGCTCCACCAAATGAACACACACACATAACTCAGACAACCGTTGAATGCTTTTTTCACAACAAATTGCTTATTTTCATACTACCCTTCTCCCACTCCGAAGTTTTAAAATGAGCTAAATCTCCTAGTTGATTTGAATTTAGGTATCACTGATAGCTTGGGCCCAAAGGGTTACTGACCATTTTCATGGGTTTGGAGCATGGAGTCTGTATTTTCTTGTTTGTTTGTGTTTGAATCAACACTGAGTTTTGAATGGACAGACAAGCCTTGGTGGAGGTAGGCATTTTTATAATTCAGACGAGTACACACATAGAGCTCCTTTTATTGGTGTGTTCAGAGGGCCCTTCATGGTAAAAACTCAGCACTAGCCTTGGAAAACAATCTGAATGAATACATTTCAGTGTGGAAGGTTTAGAAAGTCAAGCGGGGACAGGGCCAGGAAGGAGAAAGTAAGGGGGTGTTTATCTTACTGCTGTTTCAAATGAGGGGTGGTGATGACCTTGGCAGACATCAATGCCAGCCTTTCTCTGCCTCAGTTTCCCTAGATGGGAACTAGATTTGTGAAAATGATTATGATAAAGTCTCTCTGTGTTAATGAAAACATTTATCTATAAAGCATATCTGTGTGCCCTACCTACAGTTGACCAGAACAACATCTCCCTTTATTCTACCAACTTCTGTTTGCTGAGCGTAATGACAGCAAACAGCCACCTCCACAAAGCTTGTACAGCACCAGCCTGGAATTCCTTCCCCAGAGCGCACTGTGCCTCCCTGGGGGTGAGAGCAAGGCACCCATAGGGTGAACCCCTACCTCCTCTCCCTCTATTGGGTGCCAGCCCTTGGGGCTAGTCTGTTGATATTTTATACTCTCTTTTGTTGAACTAGTTGTCCCAACTCTGATTTAATCACCCTCAGGCATCTACCTCAAATATTTGAACCTTAGTATCTGCCAATGGGGTGTGTTTGGCCATGAAAGAAAAGTAGGAAAAAGCTTAACATTTCATAAAACAGGAAGAAAACAGCATTTATGTTAGTGGTTCAATAACCACTGTCTGTACCCCTTCCCTGCCCAATCCCACACCTCACACCTTTCTGGATTTGAACTTCCATTGCCTTGAAGGGTACACGGGATTGAGATTTCTGAAGGTGAATGAGCAGCAAAGGGAAGTTTCTGGAAGATACACTTTAGTTGTTTACTTTAGCAGAGACTGGAAGTCTGGTCACATTTTTGTTATTGGCACTAACAGCAGAGAGCCACAACATAGATTATTTATTCTTTCATACAACAACTATCTATTGAACATTGAATGTGTGCTAGGCAGTGCCCAAGGTTCTGAAGGCATGGCGGGAAGTAAGACATCCAGGTCCCTGTTTCTGTGTTGCCTGTACTTCGTGGAGGAAGCATCATGGATACAGAATTTAAAAAGGTAAGTAGAGGTTGCACTAAGAAAAATGAGATGAGTTAATGGAATAGGGCACAGTCTTCCAAATGGGGTGGTACACCACTGGTAGCAGTTTCTAAAGGGTATAAAAGGGCAGGAAAGCTTAAACATTCTCACCTAGCATCCTTTACTTTTAGCAAAGGCTCTACCTCCCTTATTCCAATTGCTCTTCTTTCACTTTGCTATAGAAAGAGGGACCTCTCAATCATCCTAAACCCTACAATGGTGCATTGCCCAGGGGATATAAAATTCTCTTAGAGCACATTAAGAACAATTGGAAATTTTGGTGTATGTATAGCCAATGAGCCATATACCCATTGGAGAGTTTGGTGTCTTCTCCCGGTGAGTTGTTATTTCTGTTATGTGTGTAATCGGGCTTTCAGAGTTGAAGTATTCTAACCCATGTTGAATTTTCCTGAATTCATATGTCTGGGATGAGAACAATTTTAAGTTTTTGATTTGGCCTCATTTAGGTCCTGGCTCATGACTCAGAATGCATTGCTTCCAGGGAGAACCCCAGGAGATCAGAGCTAAGAGAGCTGGAAACCAACAAAGGAAGCAACATTAACATTGTTTCAAAAAGGAGACAAACTCCTGGCTAAGACTCTCAGTTTATCCATCTATCCATATTAGAATTACAAGTCAGGAGCAAGATGCTTGCCAAGAAGGTCTAAGATGTATTAACACATTATTTTATATTAAACATTAAGTTGATTTGGTTGCTTAGTGTCTGTTTTCCAGGACCGCTGTAACCAAATACTGCAGTGGCTTTATATGAACAAAAATGTGTTGCTTCACAGTTCTAGAAGCTACCAGTCTATTGGCTGCGTGGATTCTTTCTGAAGGCTCTGAGACAGGACCTGCTCCATGCTTCTTTCCTGGCTTCCTGTTAAATCCTGTGATCCTTGATGTTCCTTGGTTTGCAGCATCTGCGTCTCTCCTTCTTCCTTGTCCCTGTCGCTAGGTATCTTCTCCACTTTTGTAAAGACTCCAGTCTTTTAGAATTAGGGCTTACCCTATTCCAGCATGACCTCCAGTTAACTAAACTAGTAACATCTTCAAACACTGTAGTTCCAAATAGGTCACATTCACAGATACATGGGGTGAGGATTTCAACATATCCTTTTATTCTGGTGTGGGATGGAAGGGGCAACAATCCAGTTCATAAAAGTTGGTTTCGTAAGGAGAGTGCCAGTAACCATGAAGTTTTATAGCAGAGACTTCCCATCAATTGTGATGGCTCCTTTTCTGTATCTACTGGACTAAGGCTACGGTGCCACGTTATTTGATCAAACATTAGTCTGGATGATGTTATGAAGTAGTAATGTCATCAGATCAGTTGTCAAACAGATTGCTGTTGTTGTTAGGTACCATCTAGTTGGTTCCAAGTCATAGCGACCTGATATGCAAAACAGAACAAAACACTGCCCAATACTGTGCCATCCTCACAATAGTTGCTATGTTTGAGCATATTGTTGTTGCCACTGCATTATTCCAGCTTGTTGGGAGTCATTCTCTTTTTCACTGATCCTCCATTTCACCAAGCATGATGTCCTTCTCCAGGGCCTGCTCGCTCCTGACAACATGTCCACAGTATGAGACACAAAATGTCACCACTCTAGCTTGTAAAGGAATATTCTGGCCGTACTTCTTCCAAGATAGACTTATTTGTTCTTCTGGCAGTCCATAGTACTTTTAATATTCTTTGCCAACACCATAAATTAAATGCATTGATTCTTCTATGGTCTTCCTTATTCACCATCCAACTTTCACATGCATATGAAACAACTGAAAATACTATGGCTTGGATCAGGCACACTGTAGTCCTCAAACTGGTATCTTTGCTCTTGAGCACTTTAAAAGAGATCTTTTGTAGCCAATTTGTCTAATGCGGTACATCATTTGATTTCTTTTTTTTTTTTTTTAATGTTTTATTGTGAATTTTGTGATAGTTTACATGGGAGAACATTAGATCTACATTCATCCTATCATATATCGTTTCATTGTGATGGTTACAATCCCCTTTATGCATCATCAACCAACCAAAGGGTATATTCTGCAATCCTGCCCCCTGGTCATCAGCACCAACCCCTCTCCCTTTTTGGGTCTACAGTCCTCAACCGCTCCATCTCTCCACACTATCATCTCTGCCTCCACCTCTGGCATCACTGATCTCTGGGTAAGGTCCCACACTCCGCTATTCTCCATTGATGGTCCCACGGACCTCCGCTCCTAGACTGCAAAGTCAATCACTCCCCTCCTTTTGCAACAAAACGTCAACCTTTAAATTTCCAACCCTCACAGTCAGTCCTGATAGTAATTATTCACTGTTGTGCCACATGAGTGCTATCCCCATCTCCTTTCATCAGCCCTGCCCAGACACACTGGACACCATTCAGTGGAGATTCTATTCTCCTCCATGCCCTCTGGATCTAGGCTCCCTCTT
>NW_006408608.1:8383997-8386631 GCF_000296735.1 Chrysochloris asiatica
ATGTATCTTTCATTGTACCAGTACCAAGCTGTTTTGACCTCTGTAGCCATGCAGTAAATTTTGAAGTCAGGGAGTGAGAGGTTTCCAACCACATTCTTCTTCTTAAGCAGTGTTTTGCTTATCTTGAGTCTCTTTCCTTTCCATATAAAGTTTGTAATTGTTTTTCCATCTCTTGGAAGAATGTTGTTGGAATCTGAATTGGGATTGCATTATATGTGTAAATTGCTTGGGCAGTAAACTCATTGTACTCTTATCTAATCTTTCAAGTTGTTATTGTCAATTTGATCCCGCATATAGATAGTTCTTAAAAAAGCGTATTGCTCAAGGCAGATGTTCTTTGCTAGTTGTGCTAAACTATTGTTTAGTTTTAAAAAGACTTCTGAGGATATTTTTGTTTAAGCTTTAGAAAATGGTTTTAGGGCAATAGTTTGTTTCCTCCATGGATCCAGAAAGCCTTGATCCCATGAGAATTTGAAAGTCAGTTCTACATTTTCTCTCTTTTGATCCGGATTCTTGTATAGACTCTTTGATCAACATGTTCAGCAATGGCAGTAAAGCACTGTCCAGTTTTTCTGGTCTCCTAGCAAAGTAGGCAGTTGTTTATGAAGGCAATAAGCCATACATTCCATTTCCTCCTCAGACTGTCCTTCCTCTGTTGCTCCAGGTGAATGGAGATCAACTGTTGTCTCTTGGATGGCCACTTGCAAGGTTTTGAGACCCCAGGCACTATACAAGGAAGTAGGAGGTAGAATAGAGGCAATGAGACTATTACTAGGCCAATTAACTGGGATGGCCCATGAAATTATCACCCTAAAACTCAAAAATCAAGGGACCAAATCTCATGAAGTGCTTGATGTATATAAATAACCATTTCTTGTAAAATGTCAACATTTATGATATGTTGTTGTTAGGTGTCATAGAATCTGTTCTGACTCATAGTGACCCCTATGCACAACAGGACAAATCACTGTCCAGTTCTGTGCTATCCTCACAATTGCTGCTACACTTGAGCCCATTGCTGCCGCCACTGTGCTAATCCATTCCATTGGGGTCTTCCTCTTTTTTGCTGACCCTCCACTTTACCAAGCATGATGTCCTTCTCCAAGAACTGGTTCTTTCTGATAAAATGTCTAAAGTATGAGAGACAGGTTCTGGCCATCCTGCCTTCCAAGCAGCACTTTGACTACACTTCTTCTGATACAGATTTGTTTGTTCTTCTGGCAGTCCGTGGTACTTTTAATACTCTTCTCCAACACCGTAATTCTTTTATGGTCTTCCTTATTCACTGTCCAACTTTCACATTCATATGAAACAATTGAAAATACCTTGGCTTGGGTCAGGCACACCTTAGTCCACAAACTAAAATCTTTGTTCTTCAACACTTAAAAGAGGTCTTATGCAGCATATTTGCAATATGTCGTTTGATTTCTTGACTGCTGCTTCCGTTGTGAATCCAAGCAAATGAAGTCTTGACAATTTCAATTTTTTTCTCCATTTATCAAGATGTTATTTACTGGTCCAGTCATGAGGATTTTTGTTTTCTGTACATTGAGGTGCAACCCATACTGGAGAGTGTCGTCTTTCATTTTCAGTAGTAAGTATTTTAAGTCCTCTTCACTTTCAGCAAGCAAGGTTGTATCATCTGCACATCGTAGGTTGTTAATGAGTCTTCCTTCATTCCTGATACTACGTTCTTCTTCATATAATCCACTTTCTGAGATGATTTTCTCAAAACACAGATTGAATTGCTGTTGTTTTTGTTATGTGCTGTCGAGTCAGTTCTGACTCATTGTGACCCTGCCTAGGGTTTCTGAGGAGCAACTGGTGGGTTTGAACTGCTGACCTTGTACAATCCAATGATAATCTTACAGCGCTACACCAGGAGTCCACAGATTGAAGAAGTAGGTTGAAAGAATACAACTCTGGCATTCACCCGTCTTGATTTTAAAAGATTTAATATACCCTTGTTCTGTTTGAATGACTGTTTCTTGGTTCTATATAGGTTCCTCATGAACACAATAAAGTGTACTGGAATATCAATTCTTTGCAATATTATCCACAACTTGTCATGATCCATACAAACTTTGCATAGTCAATAAATGACAAGTAACCCTCTTTCTGGTATTTTCTTTTTTCAACCAAGATCTAAATGATGCCAGCCATGATACCTCTTGTTCCATGCCCTCTTCTGAACCTGGCTTAAATTGCTGGCAGTTCCATGTCAATGTACTGTTGCAACTACTTGTGAATTATCTTCAACACAATTTATTTACAAATGTGACATTGATATTGCTTGATAATTTCTGCATTCTGTTGTGTCACCTCTCTTTGGAATGGGCACAAATATTAACATCTTCCAATTGGTTGGCTAGGTAGTTGTCTTCCAGATTTCTTGGTACAAATGAGTGAGTGCCTCCAGTGCTGCATCCGTTTGTTGAATAATTTCAATTTGTATTCCACCAATTCCTGGTGCCCTGTTTTTTGTCAATACCTTCAGTGGACCTTGGACTTCTTCCTTAGGATCATGGGTTTGTAATCATATGCTACTTCTTGAAATGGTTGAACATGAACCATTTCTTTTTGGTACAGTGACTCTGTGTATTCCTTCCATCTTCTTTTGATGCTTTCTGCATC
>NW_006408608.1:8386891-8392686 GCF_000296735.1 Chrysochloris asiatica
TGACCATGTTCTTCCCTTTTGATTTTCGACGTCCAGGTCTTTGCATATTTCATTATAATATTCAACTTTGTCTTCTCGAGCAGCCTATTGAAATTTTCTGTTCAGGTCTTCTACTTCTTCATTTCTTGTTTTAGTTCTCTACACTCAAGTAAGTTTCAGAGTCCTTTCTGACATCCATTTTGATCTTTTCTTTCTTGCTTGTTAAAATGACTTTTTGCTTTCTTCCTGTATCATGTTCTTGATGTTATCTCACAGTTCTTTTGGTCTTTGTTCATTAGTGTCACATGCATCAAATCTGTTCTTGAGATGGCCTCTAAATTCAGGTGCATATATATTTAAGATCATATTTAGGCTCTCGTAGACTTTTAATTTTCTTTAGCTTCAGCCTGAACTTGCATATGAGCAACTGATAGACTGTCCACAGTCTGACCCTGGCCATGTTTTGGCTGCTGATACATGAGCTTCCCACAGATGTAGTCAATTTGATTTCTGTTTATAAATGGTGAGGTCCATGTGTAGTGTTACTTTTTATGTTGTTGGTAAAAAGTATTCGTGAAGTTCTTGGTCTTGCATAGAATTATTTCATGGGATCTGCAGCATAATTTCTATCACCAAGCCCCTATTTTCCAACTACTGATTCTTCCTCTTTGTTTATAATTTTTACATTCCAATCACCAGTGATTATCAATACACCTTGATTACATGCTTGATCAATTTCAGACTGAAGAAGTTGGTAGAATTCTTCAAGTTCATCATCACTGGCTTTAGTGGATAATGCATAAAATTGAGTAATAGTGGTATTAACTGGTTTTACTTGTTGTTGTTGTTAAGTGCTATTGTGGTGGCTGTGTGCCATGGAGTCGGTTCTGACTCATAGTGACCCTGTACAGGGTTTCTGAGGCTGTACATCTTTACGGGAGCAGAATGCCTCATCTTTCTCCCACGGAGTGACTGGTAGTTTCGAACTGCTGACCTTAAGGTTCACAGCCTGATTCATAACCACTACGCTACCAGAGCTCCTTTGTAACACTGTAGAAGGTCTATATTACTAATGATGTTTATTGTTATTAGATGCCATCAAGTTGGTTCCAATTCATAACGACCCTGTGCACAACAGAATGAAACACTGCCTGGTCCTGTCCCATCCCCGTAATTATTGCCATATTGAGCCAATTGATACTGCCACTGTGTCCATCTTGTTGAGGGGCTTCCTCTTTTTTTCGCTGACCCTCCACATTACCAAACATGTTGTCCTTCTCCAGGAACTGGTCTCTCCTGATAACATGTACAAAGTATGAGAGACAAAGTGTGGATGTTTACAGCTATTTCTCCTCATTTTGAGTTGTGCCCTATCAGTAAACAAAGGTCCAGACAGCTTTACTCCATTTCTTCATCATCATGGTACACTCTATTTTGAGGAGGCAGCTCTTCCCCAGTTGCATTCTGAGTGTCTTTCAATCTGAGGGATTCATCTGATGGCACTATATTTGACAATATTCTGATGCTATTCACGAAGTTTTCATCTTCTGACACTATATCTGATCACGTTCTGCTGCTCTTCAGAAGGTTTTCAGTGGGTAGCCATTCAGAATGCCTCTCTTTCTTCCTACACTTAGTTGGGAAGCTCTCCTGAGACCTGTCCACCTTGGTTATTTAAAATGCCAGTGGCATAGCTTTCAGTATCACAATAACATGCAAACCACCACAGTACAACAAACTGCCAGACAAGCAGTTGTTCATTTTATAGCGCTGTCTATTGTTTAGAGATCTTAAGGACTGGCTTCTCTTCTAAGTCATTAGGGTGTCTAAGGGTCATAGTCTTGGGGGTTCTACCAGTCTCCCTTAGAGAGTAGTCATTTTTATGAATTAGAATTTCATTCTCTTTTGCTCTGGATGAGTAGAGACCAGTAGTGGTATCTTAGCTGGTCACTCATGCTCTTAAGGTCCCAGACACTATTCACCAAAGTAGGAGGTAGAACATGAAGTTTACCTGGTGATATTTTATAATGTCTTATTCTTTCTTCATTTAATTATATATATTCTTACGTGTTCTTTGTTCAGTTCATGACATTTGTTTTTCTCCACATATTTCCTTCTTTAAAACATACTTGGCACCTTACCATTTCAAGACTGGAAATTCAGATGATTCTGAATCTGTATTCTGTTCATTCTGCCGGTCCCATTCAGTGGCATGCATTTCCTTGAATATTTGGTAAATTTGGATTGTGAGCCTGCATTTGGTTGAACATAATCTGTGGAGATCCTGAGTGTCTAAATTGATGATGCTTTCTTCCGGAGAAGGTTTATGTTTGCTTCTCTTGAGAGCCAGAGGCTGTTAACCCCACTGTGTACACTTGAGCTCCCTTCAAAACATCAGGGCTTAAGGTCTCAGATTTGGGTCTCCCATCTTGCAGAGAGCTAAAGGCTTAGCGTCCTGATCCCCTGGCTGGTACTCACACAATCTCTGCTTTCACATTTGCTGGCTGTTCCCATTCCACTTTCAACTTCGTATTCTGTTCCCATCCTCTGCCTCCACCTTCAAGACTGTCCTTATTTTCATATGAGCCAAGCAATGCATAAAGGTATATTCATTGGAATTTTCCTAGGATCCAGTTGCATTACAATGGGAGGGAGGCTGTTAGAGAAAGGGCTTTGCCATACTCTTGTAAGAGGAATTCAATTTCTTTTTATCTTGCGATTATATCAAGGAGAAAGTCTGAATTAAGTGTTCTTAGGCCTTCACATCTCTTTAACACTTATTAAGAGTAAGGAACTTAACAGTCAGCAATAGTATCTAGCTAGAATTTAAAACTATTTCTTTGCTCTCTTTATTTTTATATCTTCTATTATGGAAAGTGATATTGGTTCTTCACTTTCAATAGTGATATAAAATGTCCTTAAAGGAGAAATTAAATTGTTTCCCATTTGAAAAATGTTCCCATTTGAAAAGAATGTTAATTAAGCAATAGTATAGATTGTCCTTAAATATGGCAAAAATCATATGAGAAGAAGGGCTGGAAAGCAGACTGGTTTGTATTTTCCCAGTTCCTCAGATCCCACATCCTATGTGGAAGCTCCTCTTCCCAGCCCAGCCCCAACTATTCGCTCACTCTTCAAGCAACAGAAGCATGGCCCATGCCCCTCAGTTGCTCTCTTTCTAATCATCCTATTATGTGCTGTGTCCCCAGCTCCCCATAAATGGAAACAAGTTCCCTCAGGACAGTCAAAACAAATCAAAATCCAAGCCCAACTGCCCACATACTAGGTGCTCCATTTGACTCCTTTGTTTTCCTGTGAAACCTTGCTTCCCAACATGGCTCCTTGAGAATTTGTCTCTCCACAAGAACTTTGTCTTCATATGTCTCCCCATGAGAACCTGTCTCCCTATAAGAACTTGTCTCTCTAGGTCTTCTCCTGAAACCTTGTCTACCCACATCCCTCCATGAGAACTTGTCTCTCCACATGAACTTGTCTCCCCACGAGACTTGTCTCCTCACATCTCCCCATGAGAACTTATCTCCATGTATATTCCCATGTACCCCATAATACCTTCTTTCCCCAGGTATCCCCATGAATCCTTGCCTCCCTGGATCTCCTAATGAGATCTTGCCTTGTCCTGTACCCAAATTAATGCTTGCATGGCAGTTGGTATGGACATTAGGATGAGTCGACAGAATCAGAGAGTCACAACTGGAGGGGAAGAGGAGCATAAAGGGCAGGCAAGGCTCCCGTTGGAAAACAATTGGGTGATTGCTCCCAGGCAGGCCAGCAATTTAAGTGAAGGCCTTAAGATCCTCAAAGCATGTCTCTTGACCTTTCATTTGTTTGGTTCATAAGACACAAACTCTGGGTTTCTTTTTCTTGTAGTCTTAACCCCTTTCCCACATCCTGGTGCTTGGAGCAACAAGCTATCAGTAGTGACCATTGTATTGAGCCCCATGAGGGTACTTGCAGGTCAAGGCTCTCATCTATTCCTGCTCGGCCAAGGTTTCCTGAACAGCTATCATTTTAATTATGAAGACAACATCTACAGAAGTGAACTGGACTGAGAAGAGAAGCTCTAGGCTGGAAAGGAAGTAACTGCATGGTCTACACTATTGCCTGTTAGAAAGTTTATTTTGCAAGATGTTTCTTTTCTCAAACTTAAGTTTATTCTTAAACTCTGGTAAAAAACACTGTGGGGAACAGGGTTGCCATGAGTCGGAACCAACTCCAGGATACACAATCGCCACCAGAATTATTCTTGGTCCAACAACTCTACTTATTTAGGCTTGCTTTCATTTTTAAGCCAGTAGTTATTTTTCAGTTTGTCTATTCCAAGAAATATTTATTGGACAATCTTACTGGTGTAGTATTTAAGAGCAAGGCTGTGGAATCCAACTGGTTGGTTTCAGATCCCACTTCTGCCACCTGCTGTCTGTGGGACCATGGGAATGCTAACTCCTCTGAGGCCGGCTTGTCTTATCCATTAAATGTGAAAAATAATCGTACTAGCAGCAGAGGGTTCTAGTGATTAAATATGACATCTCCCATGTCAAGGAATTGTATGTTGCTTGGCACATATGAGACACTCAATGATGATGACAATGATGATTGATGATGGCATGTATTGTACACCATGTTAGGTTACGGACTGCAACATGAATGAGAAACAACGCTTGCCCACAAAAACCAAAACCCCAACCCATTGCTTTCATATGGAGTCTGCCTACAAAGAGTCCATCAACCATTCATCCGAAGTTGCAGGAAGTGGTGGGGGATATTAGTTATGATGGCCAAACGTTCCTGTGAGGGCAAGTCAGCTAGAGAACCAATCCCAGCCACTTCTGAAAAGAGGAATGACCTGCTGGGTTATTGGGAAATGTGTTTGAACCTGCCCAGCTCAGCACCTTTCATTCTCTTTGTCCTCACTGTCTGCTCCTGCATGCATCAAGCTACCTGACTGGGTTTTGTTTCTGTAGGGGGAGATCATGATTCTCCAGCCACACCTGTGACCAGGTAGTTAAGCTTTTCTACTTCAGGTGGAAGCTTGCTGTGGTCACACATCTTATGTCACACCCTTGGATGTGACTTGTTCAGTTTTAAAGCCACCATTTTGTTCTCCATCTTTCCAATCTTCCGGTCTCCAAGATGACTCCCTTTGAAAAAAATTTTTTTAAAGTTTTTATTGTGAATTGAGTGATAGTTTACATGGGAGAACATCGGTTTTACACCATCGTTTCATTGCAATGATTACAATCTCTTCCATGCATCATCATTCGACAGTATTTGCTTCCATTCCCTCTGTTTTTTTGTTTGTTTGTTGTTGTTGTTGTTTTTGGTGGGGGTGTACACAAAAGCACTCAGAAATATATAATAATTTAAACAACCAAAGAACACACTTTATAAGTCTGCCTCCTTGCCTCCAGCACTCAGTCCCTCTCTTTCCATGAGTCTTGAAAGGACTGAGGCCTTGGATGAACTATTGGCTGCAACCTCCTAAGAGATCCTGACTCACAACCACCCACAAATCTACCCCCACATTCCTGATCATCAGAAACAGACAATAAAAATGTTTACTGATGTTTTAAGTTGCCAAATTTTGGAATAATTTGTTACGTAGTAACGGATTACTAATACAGCCCATTTCTCAATGGTTTCTGAACTCCAGAGGGAAGAAAAGGGTACTGTTTATTGGTGCGCTGCAATTGCAAGAGATAACAGGACAGCAAATAGCAGCTGTGATGACTGATAGAGTCCACTTTACTCTGGGAGAAAAGAGTCCGTCCAGCTCTGGAGTTAGGCAGACCTGAGTT
>NW_006408608.1:8400041-8402555 GCF_000296735.1 Chrysochloris asiatica
TATAGCTCTTGCTAAGACTTCCAGCACAATATTGAATAGGAGCGGTGACAGAGGACATCCTTGTCTGGTTCCTGTTCGCAGACTTAAGGCTTTCAATTTCTCTCCATTGAGAGTAATATAGGCTGTTGGTTTTGTATATATGCTCTTTATTATGTTGAGGAATTTTCCTTCAATGCTCATTTGTTTTTTAATGAAGAAAGTTGTATTTGAATGAGCTCCCATCCGTTCGTTTGCCCGCGATTTAATGCTGCTTTCAGACTACAAGGGAGCCTAGTGGCACAGCAGATTGAGCAGTGGGCTACTAACTGTAAAGTTGGCAGTTCAAATCCTCCAGCTACGCCATAGAAGATAGAGACCATTTGCTCCCATAGAGATTTCTAGTCTCAGAAACCCTAAGGAGCACTGGTATCTGTTTTACAGTGTTGCTCGGAGTCAGAAATGGCCTATGGTGGTGGTAGGTTCATACTACAAGGACAGAGTGTGACAGAGACTATATAGCTGCAAAACCTGAAATATTTACTATCTAGACCTTAACAATAAAGTCTGCTCGGCCCCACTCTAAGGGCATAAAGTGTTTCCCCTGGTACAGCATGGAATGGGCCTGGACTAACCCTGAAGATGGGCTTGGCTTTGCTAACCTTCTTTTCTGACCTTTGCGACATTTAGCAATGTTGTTTTTGTTGTTGCTGTTGTTAAGTGCAATCAAGTTGATATGGATTCATAGTGACCCTACTAATGACCCTGTATGGAGTTTCTGAGGAGCAACTGGTGAGCTTGAACCGCTGACTTTATGGTTCAAACCAACCTTGCAGTCCAGTACATTAACTGGCAGCGCCACACCAGGACTCCACATTTAGCAATGTTTACCGTGTATTTTAAGTCCTTCATAAATAATCTCCATTTAGTCCTCTTTGCAACCCTGTGAGGTGGGTAAATCATTTCATTCTGCAGGATAGTGAAGTGACGTATGGACAGGTCAAGTGAATTTAGTTATTTGCCCTAGGCCCTATAGTAAGTAGTGTCCATGCCTTGCCCACTGGGCTGTCCTGTTGCCTTCTCCAAAGGAAGTACATTTGTGTATCATCCTGAAGGGACCATGTGACCACTATGAATCACCTCTGATCTCCTCACGAGATCACTAGTCATGTTCCAGGCTGTTAGCTCATGGCAGGCACAGGTGTCCAAAGACAATAATAACTTTGGGCAAGTTATTTTAACCCTCAAGTCCCCAGTTGCTTCATCTTCAACATGAGAATGATGATTGTACTAACTCCACAGCCTTGTTAGAAGCTCTTGGGAGATGACGTGGGTGATAAAGCTGGAACACTGCTTAGCAAACAGTTGTTGTTAAGTGCTGTCGAGTCGGTTCCGACCCATAGAGACCCTGTACAGGGTTTCCGAGGGTGTAAATCTTTACGGGAGCAGAAAGCCTCATCTTTCTCCCGCGGAGCAGCTGGTAGTTTCGTACTGCTTTTGCGGTTCGCAGCCTGATTCGTAACCACTACACTACCAGAGCTCCTTGTCTTCTGAAACTAGCTGCTGTTGTCATTTTGATGATGCCCAACCACCAGGGGGCAGTCCTACTCCTCTTTTTGGAGGTATCCTGTCTTTAGCCCTAGTTCTAATGAGATAAATAACTGAATGACACCAGAAAAAACAAGATTTCAAAACCTAGTGGTCACTTTTCTTTGCTGCAAAGATGGATGGGAAATATAGGTAATATCAGTGTCCAATTGCTCTTTGAGATGCTTGAATTGCATTTTTTCTCCTTCTCTGTAGATTTTCATTTTCCAAGCCATTATTAGTTACTTAGCATTTAAAAAATATCTGCAACTTCCAGGCATTGTGATTACAGCAATGATAAGATAAAGTGGCTGTCTTCAGGGAGCCCACGGGACAGGCTGTGACACAAGCTCTGAAGCTAGATGAGACTCCAGTAGACATCTGTGGATGTTCGAGGAGATTATGAAACTTGCTATTGAATACAGGCAGTCCTGGTGTGGTGCTGTGGGTTAATGCGCTGGACTGCAGGGCAGTTTGAACCACAAGGTCGGTGGTTCAAACTCACTGGACACTCCTTGTAAACCCTATACAGGGTCGCCGTGGGTCGTAACCGACTCAGTGACATTTAACAACAACTACAACATTGAACACAGAAGAGCTAAGGTAAAAGGAAGAAATGTTGAAGTAAAAAAAGCTGAACAGAGGTTTCAAAGGGCAGCTGCAGAAGACAAAGTATTATAATGAAATATACAAAGACCTGGAGTTAGAAAACCAAAAGAGAAGAAAACACATTTCTCAAGCTAAAAGAACTGAAGAAAATATTCAAACATCGAGTTGAAATGTTTGAAGGATTCCATGAGTAAAATATTGAATGATACAAGAAACATAAAAAGAAGTTGGAAGGAACATACGATCACGGTACTAAAAACATTAGGATGATGTTCAACCATTTCAGGAGGTAACATATATGATCAAGTGGTATTAGATGGAGCAGTGGGGATTCTAGACTCA
>NW_006408608.1:8402681-8406479 GCF_000296735.1 Chrysochloris asiatica
GTCAGCAGTTCGAAACTACCAGCCGTTCCACAGAAGAAAGATAAGGCGTTCTGCTCCAGTAAAGATTTACAGCCTCGGAAACCCTATACAGGGTTGCTATGAGTTGGAACTGACTCCACGGCACATAACCACCACCACCATACACACACACACACACACACACACATACATATTATATACATAATTTGTTGTTAAGTGTCATTGAATCAGTGCTGAATCATAGTGACCCTGTCTCTGTATAGCGTTTCCTAGGAGTAGCTGGTGAGTTTGAACCACCGACATTATGGTTCAAACTGACCTTGTGGTCCAGTACTTATCCTAAAATGCTACACCAGTACTCTTCATAAATCCATATGTTTTTTATTGTAGAGATTTATAGTATAAATCTGTTTTCCATTCAACAATTCATGTATATTTTGTTTCATGTTATAGGCTGCGATCCTAGTATGTAAAATGTGTTTCCTCATTCCATTCCTCCTTCTTTCCTAACCGTTCTGAACTTTGTCTCTGGGTGAATGCTACCCTTCTGATCTCAAATGGTTCATAATTCTATGAAGTGTGTACCTCTCCCTAATGTTATTGTTCCTCATATAGACCTATCGTTTGGTTAAATATGGGGCCATGGAGTGAGCTCATTTCCAAACCTACTGAGTATCTAAGGGCCATAGTTTTGGGGGTTCTACCAGTCTCTGGTGTGGTACTGTAGGATAACACATTTTATTGCAAGCTTGGTTTTCTTTTCCAGGTCCATGGTTCAATCTCACCAGCCGCTCTTAGGAAACCCCATACAGGGTCACTATGAGTTGGAACCAACTCGGTGGCACTTGACAACAACAACAACCAGGCTCTATCTGATCATTAAGTTTGATCTTGTTTTATGATTTTGAGTTTTGTTCCACATTTTCCTCCCACTCTATCCAGTGATCCCTTTCAGAGCAGTTGGTAGTGGTACCCAGGGTGTAGTTCTTCTAGTCTCTGGTGCTCCTACAGAATCTTGGGCAAGTCTTTTAAGCATTCTAAGTTTCAGCCTCTACATTTAGTAAATGAAGGTAATATATTAAGTTAAGAATTAAGTGAAATAATGTCTGCTAATGATGGCACAGGTGTGGCACTGTGGGTTAATGAGCTGGACTGCAAAGTCGGTTTGAAGCACAAGGTTGGTGGTTCAAGCTCACCAGCTGCTCCTTGGAAACGCTACACAGGATCACTATGGGTCAGAACCAACTCGATGGCACTTAACAGCAGCAATGATGGCATGAGACTGGGCAGTGCTTCATTCTGTTGGTGATAGGTTGCTATGAGTAGGAACAGACTCAGTGGCACTTAACGACAAGAGCACAACCCACCCCCCACCGCTAGTTTGCCATACTATAGTGACTTGTGTGTTGTCTTGGTGCTAGAAGCGATGTCACTGGTGTTTGAACCACCAGTCGACAGGTTTTAGTGAATCTTTCAGCCAAACACAAATTTTAAAAAAAGATCTGACGATCTACTTACAAAATTCAGCCAACAAAACCCTATGAATCACAACAGAATACTGTGTGATATGGTGATAGAAGATGAGTGCCCTAGATAGGAAGGTACTCAAAATATACAGAGGCTGAAGCAATGAATTAGAGTATACTTGTGCTTGTGAAATGGCGCAGGCCCAGCCAACATTTCATACTGTTGTACATGGGGTCACCAGGAGTTGTAAACAACTCAACAACAGCTAACAATAAAAGCGTAAGTAGAAACACTCCTCCACGTGCCGTATTCACGTGACTTTAGGTGCGGAGGGACAAGCTTCTTCATTGCGCCACGCCCCTGACACGCCCCCACCACGCCCACCTACCCCTAGGACTGGAGTTGAGTATAGAGGAGGGCTTCTGTTTTGAGAGCTAAGCAGGATGTGTTTATAGATTTTTACCTTTTGGAATGCATCCCGAAGCTCGCTTTAATTTGTACAAACCACAAAACAATCCAAGTGTGAGGCAAGAACGCACAAGGACAACCAGCTCTGCTCAGTGCCTTGGTTGGCGGGCGTTTAGGACTGCTGCTTTCCTCCCCCACTTTACTGGGAGGATAGAGTCTGATTTATTTTATCAAGAGCCCTTCTTTTCCAAGTGATGTGTCCGCAGCAGACACTCAGGCGCTTGAAAGCAAGCATAATGACCCACTGTTAAAGTGTACTTGGCTAATTTTAAATCTCTCTGGACTTCCATCATGTTCTTAGCTCAAAATTATATGTTGGCTCTGAGCTTTTCTTAGGCCTCATCGTTCAGCAGGTAAATAAAACAGTCTTGTGATGGGACTAGAAAAAGCCATGCAAAGCTCTGGTTTCTGTCCTCCTTGGCCAGAGGTTGCAAGTGGCTGTCCAGAGGCGCCGTCATCCTACTCCTGTGCACTTTGGATAAGTAACAACCCAGGTTAACGTAGCCCACCAGACCAGATGTCCTCATCCCCCAGGCTCTGGCAGCTACACCTCCTTCTAGGTAAAAGATCCACAGACCAAACCGCCTTATTCTTCCTTCAGTCTTTGGAAACCATCAGTCCCAGCCAGTGTAACATGTATCCTGGCCACTAGAGGGCGCACCAGGACAACATTACGCCCAGGTGGTGCGGTGGGGAGGGGATGCGGGACTGGTTTGGCGCTATTCCTTCCTGTCCCTGCACCTCCCACACTCCATGACACTTGGAGACAGTATAAATATAGCGTAAACAGTAGTCCGGAGGCTGCAATTTGGTTGCCACAGCCTCGGATGCCAGCTTTTTCACTTTCTTTTTTAGACTTTTTTCCCCCCTTCTTTCTAACATTTAACGAGAGGGCGATATATTGGGTTTGGAAACGGAAGCCTCCTTTTTCTGTTCAAGGTCTAAGCTCCCATGTGCAGGTCCTGTTTCTTCTAAGATTAATTAATAAATGAATTCACTCACTCAACACGTAGTCAGTGAGCGTGGGCCGGGTACTTCGCTGGACCCCCAGAGCACAGAGGATTTGAGGCAGCTGGGGGGCGGACACAACAATGATGGCGCGACCTGCAGGTGCTATTTTAGGGATTTAAGGGAAGGTAAAACAGAGGAGGGGGCCAGCCCGCCAGGCCCGGCTTCACTAGAAGGCATGGCTTTTGGGGTGGGATTGAATGAAAAGTCAAAGGCAGGCAGAGAGGATGCCCTCCCCATTCCTTCCCCCAGTAACTCTAGATAGAGAGGAGCGGAGGATGAACATGTTGGGTGTGCTTCTTTGGAGCTGTTGGGTGGTCTGTTCCCTCCATCTCCACCGCCATCTCTGGGACCCCAGCCACCATCATCCCTGCCAGGATTCCGTCGGCTCTGACTGCCTTCTAACCTGGCTCCCTGTCTCTGCTCGGATCCACACTACACGCCAACCTCTACCCAGTGACTGACTAAGCTATTAATGGAATACAGTCCCTCCATTTTGCAAAGTTTCCCAATGGCTTCCCATCACACGCCTGTCAAGGGCTCCCCTCTCATATCTCTCCCCATCTTAGGCATCTCTGTTTTTCTGGGTAGGGTCCAGCTCTCGACTCTTCTCCGTTGATGGTCCCAGAGACCTCTGCTCCGCTCCTAGATTGGAGAATTAATCACTACCTTCCTTGTTACAAAACGTCTCCCATTGCATTTCCAACCTTTATAATCCATCCTGATAAGCATTATTCACTACAGTATCACGAGTTACCCATCTGTATTTCCTTTCATCAGCTCCACCCAGACAAATTGAATAGTACCCACTGGAGATTCTGCCTTCCGCCATGCTCCCTAGCACTAGGTTCCCTCTTGAAAGCTTGTAAGCCAGTC
>NW_006408608.1:8413071-8418839 GCF_000296735.1 Chrysochloris asiatica
AGATGTTTCAACAAATGAATGCAACACTGGATGTGCTCACTGGTTTATGCCAAGATTTTTAGAAGACAACAACCTGGCCAACTGACTGGAAGAGATTCCTACTTACGCTCATTCCAAAAAAAGGTAAGCCACTGGAATGTGTAAAACTTACTGAACAGTATTATTGATACCACATGCAAGTAAAATATTACTGACAATAATTAGCAACAGTTGCAGCAATATATCGACAGGGAATTGTCAGAAGTTCAAACCCGATTCAGGAGAGGTTATGAAAAGGTACACCATTGCTAATGTCAGGTGGAACTTGGCTGAAAGCAAATACCAGAAAGATATTTACCTGTATTTTATTGATCATGCAAAGGCATTAAACTGTGTGTGTCATAACAAACTATGGATAACATTGCAAAGAATGGAAATTTCAGAACATTTCATTGTGCTCATGCAGACCTGAACATAGAACAAGAGGCAGTTGTTGGACCAGAGTTAGGGGATACTGCATGGTTTAAAATCAGCAAAGGTATGTGTCAGGGTTGTATCCTTTCACCATATTTATTTGATTTATATGTTGAGCAAATAATCCAAGAAACTGTGTTATATGAAGAAGACTTTAGTATCAGGATTGAAGGATTAACAGATTGTGGCATGCAGATGATACAGCCTTGGTTGGTGCAACTGAAGAAGGCTTGAAGCACTTTCTGATGAAGATCAAAGACTAAAGTCCTCTATATGGATTACACATTAACATAAAAATCCTCAGAACTGAACCAATAAACAACATCATAAAACCAGTGTATGTATTGACATTGTCAAAGATTTTGTTTTACTCGTATCCACAATCAGCGTGCATGCAAGCAGCAGTCAAGATATCAAAAGATGCATTGGGCATGTCTGCTGCAAAAGACCTCTTTAAAGTGTTAAAGAGCAAAAATGTCACTTTGAGGACTAATCACCTCATATGCATGCATCAGCTGGAGAATGAATAAGGAAAATGGAAACGAGCTGATGCATTTAAATTCTGGTGATGGTGAAGAATATTGAATATGCCTTGGACTGCCAGAAGAATGAACAAACTGTCTTGAAGCAAGGTGCAGCCACCTGTTTCAATGCTCCTCAGAAATAAACATGGTGAGACTTTGTCTCACATACTTTACACGTGTTGCCAGGTGGTCCAGTTGTTATCAGAAGGGCATCCATAGAAATGATTGTGGGGATGCTGAAGGGCCGAGCAGTGTTTTGTTCTTCTGTGCATAGAGTCACTCTGAGTCAGACTGACTTCATGGTCCTTGACAACAACAGAGGGTGGGGTAGGAGTCTCCCAGCCCAGGGGAGAAGGAAGCAACTCTGATAGGGTAAAGTGGACAAAGCTTCAAGGAGGCGTTGGAGTTAGGGCTTGAAGGATGAGCAGGAGTTTGATAGGCCATGCTGTGTGACAGGAAGCTTTTGACTGAAGCCCAGATCTCTTCTGATTCTTCTCCCTGAAAAATCAATAAGTGAGTCTAAGTTTGTTTGCTTTTATCTCTTTCTGTAGTTCATCTGTATTTCTCTCTAATTCGTACATTAGATTTCTTAGTATTTATTTCTTCTTATTAAATTGGTTTTTTTTTTTGACTCATAGGATTTTCATTGGCTGGATTTTGGAAGTTTCATTCTAGTTCATTTGAAGTATGTATGACATCATAGCAATGAGCAAGCCTCAAGTTACAGACAGGTAGGGGTTATGCACGAGGCTGCGTTGGCTGGAAATCAAAACCAGGTCTTACGCATGGAAGGTAAGAATTCCACCACTCAGTCACCAATCTGAGCCTTCATCCATTGCCATTGATATGATTCTGACTCATAGAGACTCTATGGGATGGAGTGGAACTGCCCATAGGATTTCCAAGGTTGTAATCCGTATGGAAAGGAGCTCTGGTGGAGTTCAACAGCTCAGCTGCTAATGGGAAGATCAGTGTGAACCCACAAGCTGCTGAGCACGAGAAAGATGTGGCAGTTTGCTTTGGAAACCCTGTGGGACAGTTCTCCTCTGTCTTATAGGATGACTAGGAGTTGGAATGGAGTCAAAGGCAACGGATAAACTGCAAGAAAAAAAACTTCTGTTCATTACCATCACCAACTTTTGATATTTGGGTTACAGCATCGCTAAATAATGAAGGCACTTGATTTTCCTCAGTCACGTGGCTGTTTTAGTTTCCTTATAGCTCGTCCCTGTCTGAAATGACCTTGTCGTTTATCTTTTGCCTTGTTCATGGTCTGTCTTCTCTAGTTTGTGCCTGTCTGTTCATGGCTGTCACTCTGCAGTGCTCACAGAACCCACTAGCCTGTGAGTGACTGAACAAAGGGGATGCAGCAGTATGGCAGGAGTTGGGAGTGGAATGGGTGGGTGGGCATGAGTCTGATGGGGCCAAGGAGTTGGGCGCCCTGCACAAGGGTCTTGTGTGCTAAGCTATGGAGTACTGTGAGAGATCCCTGTATTTCCTGTTTGCCTTCTGCAGAAGGATTTCTTTCTCCTGAAAGCAAATGCCCCTCCAAAAAAAAAAAAAACAACAACAAAATACAACACTCGTTACCACTGAACCATTTCTAACTCATGATGATTCATGTGTGTCAGAGTAGAGCTGTTCTCCGTAAGATTTTCCATGGCTGATTTTTCAGAAGTAGATAGCCAAGTCTTTCTTCTAAGGATGGACCTGGATCTCCCAAACTTTCAATTAGTAGCTGAATGTGTTAACCATTTACACCACCAAGTTGATCCCAAGTGGAAGCAACAGTAACTTGATTTGTTTTCCATAGGGCTACATTCACTCTTGGCAGAAGTTGTTCTTTTATCTGTGCATGGATCATTCAGTGTATTTTTATATCCACCACTAGACAAACACCCAGGATTAGCAACAGTCTCAGTAAAATGCTGCGGATTTAACTGTGTCCACCAAAATGTGTCAACTTGTCTAGGCTAGGATTCTCCATTTGAGCCTTCATTTTGTGATCTGATGTAATTTTCCTATGTGTCATAAATCCTAACTGCTATGATGTTAATGAGGCAGGATTCACAGCATGTACATTAATGAGGTGGATACAATCTACAGGCTTAGGTTGTATCTTGAGTCAGTCTCATTTGAGATATAAAAGAGTTTAAACAAGTGAGCAGAGCTCAGGAAGACCTACTACCACCAAGACAGAAGAGCCAGGAATGGAGCCCATCCTTTGGACCTGGATCCCTGCACTGAGAACCTTCTAGACACAGAGAAAGATGAACACCAAGACACATGGAGCTCTCTAGGGAATGCCACACCCATGGATGTTGAACATGACAAGGACCTCCCACCAGAGCCAGCAGAGAGAAAGCCTTCTAGAGCTGGTGCCATGAATTTGGACGTCTAGCCTCCTAAATTGGGGACCATCACTTACCTGTTAGTTTGTCATACTGTGGTGGCTTTTGTGGTACTGTGGTGCTGGAAGCTATGCCACCAGTATTTAAAATACCAACAGGATCAAACCTACCAGGTTTCAGTAGTTCCCAGACTAAGACAGACTAGGAAGAAGGAGAAGGCAGACCACTTTTGAGTGTTTATCCACTAAAAACCTTCTGAACATCAGTGGAACATTGTCAGATATAATGCCAGAAGATGAAAACTACATGAATATCAGTAACAATGGGCTCAAACATAACAACAATAGAGAGGATGGTGTAGGACCAGACAGTGTTTTGTTCTGTTGTGCATAGAGTCCCTGTGAGTTGTAACTGACTTGATGGTACCTAACAACAGACTGTGAGAGAATAAATTTGTTTGTTAAAGCCATCCACTTGTGCTATTTCTGTTACAACAGATAACTATGACAGATGTGATGAAAAAGATCAAGTCTATTGCTGCTGACATCTTCCTATGCTCAGTGGTTTTTCAGTTAGTTGTCTGCTTATTGGGTTTTGTTTAGCTTTGATGATCTGTGCTTCTTTTCCCTCTATTAATGGGTAACTCACGCAACCCCATTCATGCAGAGTTGAACTGCTACCTAGAGTTTGTAAGGCAAACATCAGGCTATTCTTCCAAGGAACCTCTGTTGTTGTTGAGTTGGTTCTGCCTCATAGTGACCCTGGGAATTATAGTGACTCATAGGGTTTCCTAGGAGGAGCTGGCAGGTTTGAGCTGCCAGCCTTATGGTTGCCCAGTGTTTATTCTATAGCACCACACCAGGACTTCTCCAAGGAACAACTTTGTTGTTGTTGTTGAGTGCTGTCGAGTCAGTTCCAACCCATAGAGACCCTGTATACGGTTTCCAAGGAGCAGCTGGTGAGCTCAAACCACCAACTTTGCAATTCAAACAGCTTTGCAGTCTTAACCCACAATGCCACACTAGGACTCACTAGGTGGGTTCAAACTGCCAACTGGTCAGGTAGTAGCCAAGCACTTAATGTTGTTGTTGAGTCAGTTCCAACTCATAGTGACCCTGCACACGGTTTCCAAGGCTGTAAATCTTTACGTGAGCAGTAAGCCTCATCTTTCTCTCACAGGACAGCTGGTAGTTTCGAACTGCTGACCTTGAGGTTGGCAGCCCGACTCGTAACCACTACGCTACCAGAGCTCTTTAATAGTGAGCTGGAATCCACTGTGTGGTAATTACTTTAATGGGCTACAGGGAATCCCTGGGTGGTACAGTCAGTTAAGGGATCAACTATTATTGAAAGGTTGGTGGCTAAAATCCACCTAGAGGTCCCTTAGAAGAAAGATCTGGCTGTCTGCTTCTGAAAAGGCACAGCTTTGAAAACGCTATGGAGCACACTTCTCTGACACACATTGGAATGAACGCTGCAACAATTTAAAGAAAAAAGGACACTAGAGTAGTTTTTTTTTTTCTTTTTCAGTCTTTCCTAACCATTAGTATTTGAGGAAAGGCTAGTGTGACTGTCAGCACATCCCTTTAGATGGCACGACTGAGTTATGAAACCATAGAGCAGGAACAGGAGAAATGAGTCCTCTCTGACATCAGCAGCTGGTCAACCTGTGTCCCAAAGCCAAAGAATGGAAGGTTTCACAGTTTCTCTCCCTCTTGGAGCATCTGTAGCTGAGATCTGGAGACAGAGGGAGGGCCACCCTGCCAGGAAGGGCTTTTTATAGCTTCTGGGTGCACAGCGGCTTTGTATGAGTTAAGTCAGGCTTATGTTATTGATGGGGTGTTTTCATGTGTGTCTCCAAGTTAACAAGAGCCTGCAGTGAGGTCCTTGAAGGGCGTCTGGAACAGCACGGCTGCTCCCCACTGCAGAGTCTGTATTCTGCAAACGGATGAGGTTTCTTCTGAAATCTCTCCAGAGTGGAAAATAATGGATTTAAGGCTTGTGAGAGAATGGGTTTGATTGTACTTGTATACTTTGTAGCAAGCATACTTTATTAATTGAGCTAAACTGTTGTCTAACTTAACAATGACATCACGGGACAGTCTCAGAGCAAGGCTTACGATTGTTGTTGTTAGGTGCTGTTGAGTCAGTTCAGACTCAGAGCTACCCTAACACAACAGAACAAAACACTGACTGATTTGGTTCCATCCTGACAATCGTTGTTAGTTTGAGCATGTTGCAGCCGCCAACGTATCAATCCATTTCATTGAGGGTCTTCTTTTTTGCTGACCCTCCACTTTACCTAGCATGATGCCCTTCTCCAGGAACTGGTCCCTCCTAATAACATGTCAGAGGTGCCAGAGACGAAGTCTGGCCATCCTGGCTTCCAAGGAGCTTTCTGGCTGTACTTATTCCAACACCGATTTGTTTGTTCTTTTGG
>NW_006408608.1:8423109-8427486 GCF_000296735.1 Chrysochloris asiatica
TAGATTCATACTTTGTACATTCCATGTTCCAATTATTGATGGTTGTTTGCAGTTGCTTCTCTTAATTTTGAATTGTGTCCCATCAGCAAATTAAGGTCTTGAAAGCTTGGCTCCATTCACATGCTTGTGATCAGTTCTACCATGTAAGGCAGCTCTTCCCCAGCTGAGGGGTTCATCTCCCAACCTGAGGGGTTGATCTTCCCGTGTTTCGGTGCTGTTCATGAAGTTTTAATCTTCTGGCACTATATCTGACAGTGTTCCACTGCTACTCATAAGTTTTCACTGACCAAATGTTCAGAAGTAGTTAGTCTCTCCTTTCTAATCTGTCTGAATCTGGCAGTTCCATTGAAACATGTCCACCATGGGTTACACTGCAGGTATTTAAAATACCCATGGTATAGCTCCCAGCATCACAGCAACACACAAGTCATCACAGTACATGAAAGCGACAGGCAAGTAGTGGTTCCAAGCATTAGCTTCAGGGATTTTCCAGTCTCAATGGATCCAGTAAGTCTGGTTTCCTTATGTGTTTGAAGCTTTTCCTCCTTTTGATCAGGATCTATCTTTTGGGTCCCTTGATAGAAACATCCAATAATAGTAGTTGGGCACCATCTATTTCTTCTGATCTCATGGTAATGGAAGTAGTAGTTGATGGAGGCAATTAATCCTGCAGTCTATTCCCTTCTCTGATTCCTGGGTCTCTTTTTCCCTCTGCTGACCAGGTGAATGGAGATCCATTGTTGTTTCTTGCATGTACACAGAATGCTTTGCATTGCTCAATTTAAAATTTTACTTTGTTTGTTTGTTTGTTTTGAATTATTATTAGTTTACTCAGGACTAGTGGGCAAGGTTGGCCTCCTCTTGGAGAAAGGAGACTTTTCTACAGTTCATTCAATCCTTACTGATCTGAAAGAGACTGTGGAACTCCCAAGACTGTGGTCTTCAGTCACCGTTCAAGCCTGGAGCTGAACTCATCCCTGTGGCCCAGCTTTCAGCCAAACAATGGGAGTAATAGTAACACCAGGGAGGTATGTATTCCTTACAACAACCAACCAGACACGAGCAAAGGGGCCGCATTTGCCCTGGGACATATCTCAGAAGGCAGGAAGGGGTAGGATGAATGGAAATAGCAAACACAAGGAGGACGTAGGAAGAGCGCTGTCACACTATGCGTATTGCTATTAATGTCGTGAAACAAAATGTGTAGGAATTGTTGCATGGCAAAGCAATTCACTCTGTAAACTGTCACTGAACTCACACTTAAAAGTTAAAAACAAACCCTTCTAGAACACCTGTAACAAGCAGCGTGTGAGGATCACCTGGGAGGGATGTTGTTATTAAGTGCTGCGGACTCACTTCCAACTCAGAGCAACCCAGTATAGGGTTTCCGAGGAGCAGCTGGTGGGTTTGAACCGCTGACTTTGTGGTTAGCAGTCTAGTGCTGATCCTACAGCCAGATGGGTCGGGAATAATAAGAACTGCTGATCTAGGTGAATGCATGCACGAACTCGCTGCATCCCTGGCATTGCATACCCAGTTCCTGGGGCTGCAGTAAGAATATCACAAAGTTGTTTTTGTTAAGTGCCGTTGAGTCAATTCCGACCCATAGCGACCCTGTATAGGGTTTCCAAGGAGCATCAGGTGAGCTTGAACCATCAACCTTGCAGTTCAAATGACTTTGCAGTCTGACGCATTAGCCCACAGTGTCACACCAGGACTCCACAAAGTAGGTGACTGATTGTCTGGCAGTTGGAGAGGCGATAAGTCTGAATTCAGGGACATGCTCTCGCACAAGGCTCTAGGGGATGGTCCTTTCTCTCCAGCTCTGTTGGCCGCAGGAGACATTGCCTGCAGCTCTAACTGCATCTCACATCACGGGGCCGCCTTTCCTCTCCGTCTTTCTCAGCATCTGCTTATGCCTTTGTAAGACTCCAGTTGTACTGGGTTAGGGCCCACCTACTCCACAATGACCTCACATTCACTTCATTCATAACACCTTCAAATATCCGATTTCCAAACAAGTTTATACAGGTATGGAGCGTTAACACATCTTTAGGGGGACACAGTTCAATTTGTAACAATAGGTATTTTTATTACCTTCTTTTTATAACTGAGGAATCTGAGTCCTAAAGGAAGGTCAGGCTTTTGCCAAAGCAGATATGGGCCGCTGGGACCACAGCCCTCTCTGTCCCACTCTGGCCAACTTGTCATATCCCAGAGGCCCTTTCCTGAGGTAAGGTAAGTGACTCTCAGCAACCTTAAAGTGAACCACCAGCCCCAATAAAGACTATCAGCCTCGTCACCACTTCTCATCTGTGGGCTTTGCTAGGTTTGACCCACTTGTTCTTTTCAGCAGCAAAAGCTGTCATTTAGCTGCCATGCAGCTGTTCCGGTAGGCTAGTGCTGTCCTCTAGAGTCACCGCTCCTTGCTGCCCCCTGAAGTTATGCTCTGACAAACTGCATCTTTTTATGGGACTCCAGTAGAATCCCTGGGTAAGTGCTCAGCTGCTAACTCAGCACCCAGCAGTACCTCAGAAGAAAGACCTGGTGATCTACTTCTGAAAATCAACCACTGAAAACCATAGGGAACACAGTTTTGCTCTGACACATATGAGGTCTCCATGAACTGGAACAGACAAGATAGTAACTGTTTTTTTTGTTTTGTTTTTTGTTTTTTTTATCCCCACCTTGATACAACCCTGGAGTTCTGGTGTGGTGCTGTGGGTTAATGCATTGGACTGCAAGTCAATTTGAACTGCAAGGTTGGTGGTTCAAGTTCACCAGCCACTCCTCGGAAACCCTATACAGGGTCGCTATGGGTCAGAACTGACTCAACGACACTTAACAACAACAACAATGCAACCCTGGAGTGCAGGGGCACTATATGATAAGTATTGGATTGTGAACAATAAGGTCTGTGGTTAGAGCCTGCCAACCTCTCTGTGGGAGAAAGATGAGGTCTTCTGCTCCCATGAAGATTTAAAGCCTTGGAAACCTTGTGGAAAGTTGCTATGAGTGAAACAGATTGGACAGTACTTAACAACAATGCAAGCCTAAATTGAGAGTCATTGTCTTAATGTGATCATTCTAAATAAAAGAGGTAAGAGGTTAAAAAGTGCTGGAAGACAGACCACAGAAATAATCAAAGGTGGGTGAGTCCTGGCCTGATATGTCAACAGCGGGCAGTGGGATGCTATAAAAATTAAAGACAAATTTGTTTAGTTATATTGCCGCATAACAAGTTACCCCCAAATTTAGCAGCTTCACACAATAAACATCTCTGAAGAATGTTCAAAATGCTCATGGAAAATGGGTATTATGATAAAATGGGTGCATAGATTTCAATTTCTTTTTAACAGCAAAACAAACTGGTACTAACTTATTATAAAGGAGCTCTGGTAGCGTAGTTGTTACAAGTCGGGCTGCTAATCTCACGGTCAGCAGTTTGAAACTGCCAGCGGTTCCATGGGAGAAAGATGAGTCTTTCTGCTCCTGTAAAGATTTATAGCCTCGGAAACCCTATTCCGGGTCGCTATGAGTTGGAACTGACTCCACCATAGCACACCACCATCGCCACCATCTTAATATAACCTGTCTGAACAGGATGTGGTTTGAGGCACTAGGAAGGATTAGACATCAGTTTAAAAAGAGCCACCAATATGAATTCTGCTAAAATTGAAACAAGAACAAACATCAAATTTATGTTGGCACTTGGGTGGAAGAATGGTGAAGCCGTTGAGGCTTTGTGAAAAGCTTATGGGGATGGTACTCCCAAATAACTCAGCAATTTATGAATGGATGACTCGTTTTAAGAAGGGATAACACAGTGTTGAAGATGAAGTCCAGTGGCAGATGAGCACATCAGTTTGTGAGAAAAAAATGGTCTTATCGACGCCCTTATTGAAGAGGACCGACGATTCACAGCAGAGACAATAATCAACTCCACTGACATCTCAGCTTTTGCAATTCTGACTGAAAAATGAAAGTAGAGCAAATGTCCTGCTCGGTGGTCGTCAAAACTGTTGTACCCAGATCTGCTTTTGTAGAGTTTTAAAAAGTGGGATCAAGATCCTGAAGTATTTCTTGGAAGAATTGTAACAGGACAGAAACATGGCTTTACTGGCATCTTCCTGAAGAAAAACATAATCAAGATAGTGGCTACCAAGAGGTGAAAGTAATTCAGTTGAAGTAAAAGTGGACAGGCCAAAAGCAAAGATCATGGCAACAGTTTTTTAGATGCCTGAGGCATTTTGCTTGCTGACTTTCTGGCCGGTGAAAGAATGATAACATCTAGTTATTACTCATGATAAGCCAAAGCTTTGGCAGAAACGCTTCTGGGAAAACTTCAACCAGTCTTTTTCATCATAGAACTGCTCC
>NW_006408608.1:8428306-8434312 GCF_000296735.1 Chrysochloris asiatica
TAGGGTCACTATGAGTCAGTACCAACTTATGGCACCTAACAACAATAACAACATATGACTGGTATCATCGATTATAAAACTGCTTTGAACTTGATGGAGCTTGTGTTGAGAAATAAAGTATATATTTCCTTGTTATCTTTTAATTACATTTTCCAAGAACTTTTTGAAGACCTCTCATATTTCACAGTTTCTGGGAGTCAGGAGTCTGGGAACAGCTTAACTGAGTGACTCAGGCTGACGCTCTTTGTTGCGATTTCAGGCAGAGTGTTGGATGGAGCGACAGTTGAGTTGGATGGTTCACTTCTCAGCTCACTCAAGCTGTTGTTGGCAGGAAGGTCTCAGTTTCTCGCCGACTGTTGTTAGGAGACCTCAGTTTGTTGCCAGGTAGACCTCGCCATAGACTGTGTCACCACATGGCAGTAAATTTTGCCTAAATCAAGTGACTTGAGGGAGAAAGAGAACAAAAAAGTGCCTAAGAGGGAAGCTGTAGTCTTTTGAGAACCTAATATCAAAAATGATAGACTGTAATGGTTAATGTCATATGTCAGTGATTCTCATTGGTTTGGCAGACACTGGTATGCTGCTCTTTCACAGTGTAAAATAATGTAATCACTTCCTATGTGATTGATGTGATCAGCCAGCCAATCAAAAGACGTGTTTCCTTGGGCATGTGCCCAGCCTCAAGTGTATAAATGGATGTTCTGACAAAGCTCGTAGCACCCTCTCTGTCTCTCTGCTTTCTGTCTCAACCCTGCAGTCTCCTCATCACCTGGCCCTGGGTTCCTGTGACAATATCCTGAAGAAATCTCTTGCCTGTTGCCTGACCTGCAGATACGAGACTTGCCAACCCCCACAACCACATGAGCTGTTTCCTAAACTCTCTATATATTTCTATGTATATATGCCACCGACTTTGTCTTCTACAGACTCTGGAGAAACCCTGGGTGAACGCTGGAAAAACCCTGGTGGTACAGGGGTTAAGCACTTGGCCCCTAACTAAAATTTCAGGGGTTCAAGCCCACCAGCCAGGAGAACGATGGCAGTTTACTTCCATAAAGATGACAACCTTGGAAATCCAATGGTGAAGTTGGACTCTGTCCTAGGGTCAGTGAGTCAGAGTGGACTGGCCAGCAGTGGCATTCAATGGCACTTACCACCACCACACAGCTGTCAGTTTGTCAGCCTTGTGGTGGCTTGTGGGTTGCTGGAAGTTTTGAAAGCAGTATTTTAAATACCAGCAGGTCACCCAAGCTAGACAGGCTTCAGCAGAATTTCTAGACTAAGGAAGAAACGTCTAAAGACCCACTTCCACAAATTAGCTAATGAAAACCCTATAGGTCTGTAAAAAGTGGTGTGGAATCACGTTCGATCTCCTCTGGTTTCACCAATGACCAAATCCTCTGTTTATGAGGCCAGACATACCTCTACCTTGCCCTCTTCCTTACGAACTCTGATGTCAACAGTTCCTCCCACGCCACTCCTGTGTACTCAGCTGGGTCAGCTAATTCACTGCAATAGCCACACAGAACTCAGAACATATGGTTATGGGCTTTATCAGGGAAGTAGGTAGGTTACACTTCATTATCAGAAATGTTGAGGGATATTTGTTTGGTCCGGGCAGCTCTTCCCAACCATGCCTGTAGGTAGGCCTCTTAGCTATGCAGCCTCTTGGCCTCTGCCCTGCTTGGGTAGGGTTTCAAAGCTCTTTCAGTGCTGTTGATAAATGCCCAACGGGCACTTTGCTATAAGCCTCAGCCTGAATGTGCTCAGCTCTAGATCCTCCAATTAAGTGCTTGGAGTCACCCCACTCCAAATGTGAGCCAGTCTCCTGCTTGAAGACACTCCGTTTTACTCACTCCATGGGCCAGGAAGCTCACTGCTCTGTTTTGGATTCTGACTCTTGGTTCTGCAGCTGTCTGGTGTCATAGCTTTCTGTCCCTGGATTTCAGGGTCCAAAGAACACATTCCACTCCTGGCTCTTCTTCTTGATGGCAGTGAGATTCTCCCTTCTGCTTCTGAGATGGCTTGTTTTATACTCAACAGGATAATGAAACCCACCAATTCCCACATTAGAGTCTCAAGTTTTTGCAGTCACAATTAGCTTATCATCACTCACAACTGAATATACAATCTTAGCAGCTTCCTCCACCTTTTCTTACCCAGACCCAAAGAGGAAATGCAACCAATCTGCATAGTCCTAACCAGTCAGTAGGTGGCTGTTGCAAAGACCATGGCTGACAGAGCCATGTTGAATAGTTCAATCGACCACAGGATCACAATAGCAGATTGTCTCATTTACTGGTGGAAGATGAGCCCCTATGTTGGAAGTTACTCAAAATGCACAGTGGCCACAACAACGGACTCTGGCATACCAAGGATTGTGAAGCTGGGCTGGGCTGGGGCCATAGTACAACCATACCGTTGTGCTTGGGGTCACCATGAGTCAGAGCCAACTCAAAGGCAACGAACATCCACAAAGGATGCTGGAGAAAGGAACCTGTTCAAAACCAGAGCTTCTTTCTGTTTAATTTAGCTGCTGAGGCTCTGTTGTTGGAACAGTTACTTGTCTTATTTTTCACTTTAGACCTTTAAACCAGGTAACTATGACTGAACCCAGAAACACCCATCTAGGTTTGAAATTCCAGCTTTGCCACTTACAATTGATGAGCATGGTCAAGTTACTCAATCTTCCTCAACTTTATCATTACACCTCCTTCCACTCAGAAATGGAGCTAATAATACCTAATGCACAGGATTGAAATGGCCTAACTTGGTGCTCAGTACTTAGAAGCTGAACAGGAAATGGTGTTGACATCAAAATGATTGTGCCCTGTAGAGAAACAAGCCTAGCTATTAGATTTCATGTTTTTCTGCTCTTTTAGCATGAGGAAATGATCAGCTTTCACTATAAAATGATCGTGTTAAAGGTTTGCTAGAGACTTACCTGTTTTTGTGTAAAACCAGTTGAAATGTTTTGCTATATATTTATTATCACAACAATAAAGGTTTTTTTTTTTGTCATGTTAGTTTCTAAGTAAAATTTGAGGACCCATCTTTGGAAGGAAAGTAATGGGAAAAGCAATTCAGGCTATAAAAGTTCTAGTTTACAGTTCCCTTTTTCTGAGGGGCATGTGTACCCCAAAGGAGATGAGAAGCTCCTTCTCCATCCCTGCTTCCATTCTTTCACTCCTTCATAGTCAGGTAGTGGGTCTCTTTTGGCAAAATCCTTGCTTGTCTACAGGTACGATTTCTGAAAAACAGTGGCCTTGAGACTGTCTCCCTGGAGAATATTATCTGCAAGGTGCGGTCTCCTCAAAGACACATTCCTATTTTCAAGGCAGCAATTTTTATTGTTTTTTTAAAAAGCATGTATTGCCATTCTGTGCAAAGGATTCTTCCTGAGTTTTGTACTTCAAGGTATTAAAAGTCCCTGCAGCTCCAAGGCCACAGTGCCCGGTATCCACAGCTCCAGAATAATGAATTAGGAGCAGAGACGGAACAGTGCTATTCAGACATCATCCTCTGCTCTCCCGGGGCTCCTGATGAAGCTAAGAAGAGCCTGGATTGACTCTGTGTGAATGTGTGTGTGTGTCTCTATGTGGGTTGGAGTGTGTGTGTGTGTCTTTGTGGGTGTGTCTGTCTGTGCATCTGTGTGTGTCGGTGAGTGTGTCTTGCATTCGGGGTGGAGGGTAGATTGACTGGCACATTCCCAAAGGGAATCTGCCTGCGGGGCCTGGAACAGGCTGGGAAGTTGGTAACTAGGTACCCTTTCCTGTGAGACATCCCTCACGTGGTCCCAGCCTGTCAAGGGATGAAATCCACTCTCTGTTGAGGTCATTTGCTCCCTAGAGAAGCAGATAGACAGTCTCCTGTTTGACTCTGGAGAGTTTATAGATTCTGCACTCCAGATTCTGATTTGAGCGGCTCTGTTAAGCGCTTCTCCAGTAACCTCTTGGTCATGAAGAGCACTTGGTGGTAAATGGTCAGGTTAAGGTAAGAGTTGAAGAGCTGGTGAGAACTAGAGACTCGTGGTTGTGGTCAGACCTGTGCCTTCATCTCTCTTGTGTACCTGGTCCAGAGCTGCTGGTTTAAGACTCTGCATACACATAAGAGATGCTCACTGACTGATGTGGTTCTTTATTTTATTGTGATAATAAATATATAGCAAAGCATTTCAACCGCTTTACACATACAGCTCACTACCATTGCCAAATCTCTCTGTTGACCTTTACAGAAGCTTAGCAAACCTTAAGTACCAACTCTCCTGTTTCTTCTCCCTTCCATTCCTGGTAACCACTCACAGACTTTGATCCCCTTGTCTTTGCTAATTCTAGATATTTCATACAACAGGATCATATAATATTTGTCTTTTTGTGTCTGACTTATTTTAATCAGCATGGTTTCAAGACTCTGGTGTGACACTGTAGAATAAGCACTGGACTGGAAACCACAGGGTTGGCAGTTCAAACCCACCAGTCACTCCTCAGAAACCCTATACAGGGTTGATGTGAGTTGGAACCGACTCAGTAGCACTTAATAACAACACAATGATTTCAAGATTCATCCATGTCATAGGATGTATCAGAACTTCATTCTCCTTGTTAGGTGCCATCAAGTCAGTTCCATCTCACAGGGACCCTATGCACATCAGAAGGAAACACTGCCCAGCCTGGGCCATCCTCACAATTGTTTGTTATGCTTGAGCCCGTTGCTTGTTGCCACTATGCCAATTCATCTCTTTGGGGGAAGAGGTCTTTCTCTTTTTTGTTGACCCTCCATTTTACCCAGTGTGATGCTCTTCTCCAGAGACTGGTCCCTCCTGATAACATGTCCAAAGTATGAGACAGAGTTTGGCCATCCTGACTTCTCAGGAGCATTCCAGCTGTACATCTTCCAATACAGAGTTGTGTGGTCTTCTGGCAAACCATGGAACCTTTAATATTCTCTTCTAACACCATCACTCCAATCCATCAATTCTTCTATGGTCTTCCTTATTCACTGTCTAACTTTCACATATATACAAGGCAATTGAAAATACCGTGTCTTGAGTCAGGTGCACCTTGGTCCTCAAATTGACATCTTTGCTCTTGTACACTTTACAGATGTCTTTTGAAGCAAATTTGCCTACTGGAATATGTTATTTGATTTCTCTACTGCTGCTTCCAGTGTGTATTGATTCTTATGCAAGGAAAATGAAGTCTTTGACAACTTTAGTCATTTTCCACTTACCGTAATGTTATTTATTGGTACAGTTGTGAGGATTTTTGTTTTCTTTATATCAAGGTGCAATCCATACTGAAGTCTGTAACCTTTGATCTTCATCAGTATTTTAAGTCCTCTTCGCTTTCAGCAAGCAGGGCTGTACCATCTGTATAATACAGGTTGTTAATGAGTCTTCCTGCAGTCCCAATGCCACATTCTGCTTCATATAATCCAGCTTCTCAGATTATTAGCTCAGCATACAGACTGAATAAATATGGTGAAAGGATATAATGCTGGAAATCACCTTTCCTGATTTTAAACTACTCCATATCCCCTTGTTCTGTTCTAACAATTGCCTGTTGGTCTACATAAAGGCTCCTCATGAGCACAATTAAGAGTTCTGAAATACCCATTCTTTGCAATGATGTCCATAGTTTGTCATGATGTATACAGCTGCAAGTCTATCAGTAGTCAAGAAAGAATAAGTCATCATCTTTCTGGTATTCTTTGCTTTCAGACAAGATCCATCTGAAGTCAGCAATGATATACCTCGTTTCTTGTCCTCTTCTGAATCTGGCTGGAATTTCTGGCAGTTCTCTGGCAGTTCCAACCATTTTTAAATGATCTCCAGCAGAATTTTACTTGCTTGTTATATTAATACTGTTCTATGATTTCCATATTCTATTGGGTCACCTTTCTTTTGAATGGGTACAAATACAGATCCTTTCCAATTGATTGGCCAGGTAGCTGTCTTCCAAATTTCTTGGTGTAGATGCCAAACCTCTTGGTATAGATTTCTTGGCA
>NW_006408608.1:8439118-8476851 GCF_000296735.1 Chrysochloris asiatica
GACTTTGATTATATTCTTCAAGTTGTGTAACCATTTCCCCTTCCTTTTCCAAATTGCTCCTTCCTCGTTATTAAATATATTTTTTAATATTGATAGCAACAGCATGTGTTAGTGAACTGAAATGGATTGATATTGGCTATTTGATTCAGACAGTCATATGATCTACTATGCTGGGAATGATACACTGAGAAGCAGTGGCATTGTATTCATTGTCAAAAAGAACACTTTGAGAGCTATTGTGAAGTACAAATCTGCCAGTAGAGGATAATAGCTATACACCTACAGGGAAGACCAGTTAGTATGACTATTGTTCAAGTTAGTGCCAACTACTAAGGCTAATGGTGAAGAAGTTGAAGACTGTTGCCGTCTTCTGCAGTCTGAAGTTGTTCAGATATGCAGTCATTAATAATTACTGGTGATTGGAAATCAAAAGTTGAAATTAAAGAAGGATCAGTAGCTGGAAAATATGATCTTGGTGATAGAAACAATGCCAGATGTAGTTTGATAGAATTTTTCAAGACCCATGACTTATTTATTTCAAAGATCTTTTTTCAACAACATAAACATGTGGACTTCTTTGGATAGAATACACAGGAATCTAATCAATTACATCTGTTAAAAGAGACCTTGGAAGAACTCAATATCACCAATGTCAGAACAAGATCAGTAGCCAACTACAGAAGAGACCAGTAATTGTTCATACACAAGTTCAAGGTGAAATTGAAGGATGCTATTTTAGAATCCATGAGAACCAAAGTAGGGCCTTGAGAATATCCCACCTGAATTTAGAGACCATCTTGAGGACAGATTTGAAACTATGAACACTAATGAACAAGGACTCGATGAGTTGTGGGAAGACATTAGGACATCATCCATGAAGAAAGCAAAAGGTCATTAAAAAGAAAGAAAAGATCAAACTGGATGTTAGAAGAGACTCAGAAACGTACTCTTGAATGTAGAGTAGCTAAAGGAAATGGAAGAAATGAAGTAAAGGAGCTGAATAGATTTCAAAGGGAGGCTCAAGAAGAAAAAGTATTATAATGAAATGTGCAAAGATGTGGAGTTAGAAAACAAAAAGTGCAGAACATGCTCAGCATTTCTTATGCTGAAAGAATCGAAGAAAAGATTTAAGCCTCTAGTTGACATATTGAAGGATTCTATGTGCAAATTAATAAATGACTCAGGGAGCATCAAAAATATGGAAAGAATACAAAGAGTCACAGTCCCAAAAAGAAATGTTCAGCCGCTTCAGGAGGTACCACATGATCAAGAGCTAATGGGACAGAAGTCCAAACTGCGCTGAAAGGCAGTGGCAAAAGCAAGACTCCAGGAATGATGGGATATCATCGGAAATGTTTCAACAAACGGCTGCAACTCCGGAGCTTCTCACTCATCTATGTCAAGAAATCTGAAAGACAGCTACCTGACCAACAAACTAGAAGAGATTCACATGTGTGCCCATTCCAAGGAAAAGCGATCCAACGGGATGCAGAAAGTATCAAATAGTATCTTTAATACCACACGCAAGTGTATTTTTGCTGAAGATAATTAAAAATGGTTTCAGCGGTACATGGACAGGGAGCTGCCAGAAATTCAAGCTGAATTCAGAAGACGATGTGAAATGAGGGCTATCATTGCTGACATCAAATGGATCTTGGCTAAAAGCAGAGAAAAAGATGTTTACTTGTGTTTCATTGACTATGCAAAGGCATTTGACTGTGTGGATCATAACAAAATATGGATAACATTGCAAAGAATGAGAATTCTACAACGCTTAATAGTGCTGGGTTGTATCCTTTAACTATATTTTCAATCTGTATGCTGTGAAAATAATCCAAGAAGATGGACTATATGAAGAAGAACACAGCATCAGGATTGGAGGGAAATGCCTTAACAACCTGTGATGTACAGATGACATAGCCTTGCTTGCTGAGAGCAAAGAGGACTTGAAGCACTTCCTGATGAAGATCAAAAACTACAGGCTTCTATATGGATTGTATGATAACATAAAGAAAACAAAAATCTTTACAACTGGAGCAGTAAGCAACATCCTAGTACATGGAGACAAGGCTGAAGTTGTTAAGGATTGTCAAGGATTTCATTGTACTTCGATCCATAATCTATGCCCACTGGAAGCAGCAGTCAAGAAATCAAAGGACATATTGCATGGGGCAAAATATTGCTGCCAAAGACCTCTTTGAAGTGTTGAAGAGCAAAAAATTCACTTTGAGGACTGAGATGTGCTTGATGCAAGCCATGTTTTCTCAATGGCCTCCTATGCAGGTAAAAGCATGAATAATGAAGACCAGAGAAGAACCGATGCATTTGAATTGTGGTGTTGGTGGTGAAGAATGGTAAACATCCCATGGACTGCCAGAAGAGACCATGTCTTGGAATAAGTGCAGTTAGAATGCTCTTTAGAAGTGAAGATGGTGAGATTTCATCTTCTGTACTTTGGACATGTTATCAGGAGGGGCCAGTCCCTGGAGGACATCATGCTTAAAGAAGTGGAGGGTCAACAAAAATGAGGAAGACCTTCAAGGAGATGGATTGAACAGTGGCTGTAAAAATGGGCTCAGACATTGCGAGGCTGGCGCAGGACCAGACAGTATTTCATGCTGTTGTGCATAGGCTAGCTATGAGTCAGACCAACCGGACAGAAACTAATAACAACAGCTACATCTCAGCTACCCTTCCAGAAGGTTTTGATTATTAGATTACCAGGTATTTTTCCTACTCTATCAAACATGTTTGCCAAAAGAACAAACAGATCTGTGTTGGAAGAAGTGCAGCCAGAGTGCTCCTTGGAGGCCAGGATGGCCAAACTTCATCTCTCATACTTGGGACATATTGTCAGGAGGGACCAGTCGCTGGAGAAGGACATCATGTTTGGTAAGGTGGAGGGTCAGAGAAAAAGAGAAAGACCCCCAACGAGATGGATTGGCCAAGTGGCAGCAGCGATGGACTCAAGCGTGGCAACAGTAGTGGGGTTGGCCCAGGATCGGGCAGTGTTTTGTTCTGCTGTGCATAGGGTCGCTATGAGTCAGTACCAACTCGAGACACGTAACAACAACATCAAACCTGTTTAGCATCATAGCCACCTGCAAGCCTCCACTGACAGGCAGGTGATGGTTACTCACGAGTTGTGTACGCTGGGGTTTGAATCTGGGTCTCCTACATTTGCTGTTGTTAAGTGCTGTAGAGTTGGTTCCAATTTATAGTGATCCTGTATAGGGTTTCCAAGGAGAGGCTGGTGGGTTTGAACCACTGACCTTGTGGTTAGCAGTCTAGTGCTTGTCCTAAAGTGCCACATCAGGGTCTCCTGTATGGAAGAAAAGAATTCTAACAGTGCCTTCTAGGCCTGACAGAGCCCATTTTCACTGTGTAAATGCATCCAAGATTCCCCTAAGTAAGGTAATCCCAAGACACAGCCTCAGAATGTTGGCAGTCTTGAGAGTAAGGGGGACTGGCACTTTATGGAAAAGCAGGATACACTGAGCAAGAGGTTTCTTTCTCAGAACAGGTTCAACTTCTTTCCATCTGTCATCTCACTCAGTCTGCAGTATAGTCTCCAAGTCTCCTCACCTCAAAGCGTTCAAGTGGGGGACCAAATTGCTTGTCGTTTAAATGAATAAACACTTGGCTCCTTGCTTAGAGTAGATTGCTGAAAATTAGGAACAAAACACCTTGGCAGGCACCTGAGTAAGCTACAGATTTCCTTGCATGCTTGCCAAGAGAAACATGTTATCTTCTGTGTGTGAAGTTTGGTAAGATTTCCCAAAAGCTCCTTTATAAGCTCCTTCTTGCCAGTTCCCAGAGTCCCTGGGTGGTACGAACAATGAACACACTGGGCTGCTAACTGAAAGGTTGCCGGAATCACCATGGCAGAAAGGTCTGGTGATCGACTTCTAATAACTCAGCCACTGAAAGCTCTGTGGAGAACAGTTCTACTCTGACACACATGGAGGCGCCCATGAGTTGGAATTGACTTAATAGCAACTGGTTTGATTGTTTCTCAGTTTTCTCCAGGCCCCAAAGAACTTGGAATTCATCTGATTTGTCATGTCATCCTGGGAAGAGAACTTTGCCAGTGGGAAACAGATGAATGTATCTAACTTTTTTGCTCTTCTATCCCTGAGTGAAAGCAGCTCTGGTAGCGTCGTGGTTACAAATTGGGCTGTGAACCGCAGGGTCAGCAGTTTGAAACTACCAGCTGTTCTGCTGGAGAAAGATGAGGCTTTCTGCTTCTATAAACATTTACAGCCTCGGAAATCCTGTACAGGGTCACTATGAGTTGGAACCAAATCCACGGCACATAACAACAACATCCTTGAGTGAAGATAAATATACTGTGGTTTTCAGAGGGATGGAAGAAAGAGATCTTGCATTTGTGAAAGGTTTTAGAATTTATCAGAAACTTCAAAGATGTTATCCCATTTAATTCTTGCAGCAAACATGAGAAGAGGCTGTGATTGAGACACGGTACCTGAGGAAATTGGAGATGCGAGGGATGGCTCACTGACTTAAAAGATACTTGTACACCCATGTTCACTGCAGTACTGTTCACAGTAACCAAAAGGTGGAAACAGATGAATGGATAAGCAAAATGTGCAACATACATACAATGGACTAGTACTCAGCCAGTAGGAGAAGTGAAGTCTTGGTATCTGCTATGTTGTTGTTGTTGTTAAGTGCCTTCGAGTCAGTTCCGACCCATAGCGACCCTGTACAGGGTTTCCGAGGGTGTAAATCCTTACGGGAGTAGAAAGCCTCATCTTTCTCCCGCGGAGCAGCTGGTAGTTTCGAACTGCTGACCTTATGGTTCGCAGCCCGATTCGTAACCACTACGCTACCAGAGCTCCGTGGTATCTGCTATAGCATGGGTGAAACTTGAAGACATTATGCTGAGTGAAATGAGCCGATCACCAAAGGATAAATATTGTAGAATCTCACTCATAGAAAAAGGAAAAGAAAAGTCAAATGTATACAGACCAAAGTTTATTAGTGAGTCAGGGGCAGGAAGGAAGAGAAAAAGAGGATTAGCAGTGATGGAAAAGTCACATTGAATTGCACAATTGACTATTGTAATTGCTATCAATAAGTTATACACCTGTATAAAGTTGACTCGAGAAAAGTTATGTGATAGTTATATGAGTACAGTTAAGCACCTCAAGGGACTTAGTTCCTTGGTTTGGAATTGAGGGTCATGGTTTCATGAGACATTTTAGTTAATTGGTCTAATAGTTTGTTGTGTAGTTCCTGGGGTCTTAGAAGCTTACAAGCAGCCGTACAAGTATGACAAGAGGTCTGTGTTCACCTGGAGCAACAGAGGATGAAGGAGAGGCAGGAATAGGAGGAGGAAATGGAGTGTGTGGCCAATTGCCTCCATGAACAACTGCCATCTTTACCATGAGACCAGAAGAACTGGATGGTGTCTGGCTAGCATTACTGAACATTTACATCAAAGGCTTCATGGAAGAGTCCTGATCAAAAGGGGGAGAAATGCAGAACAGAATTTAAAATCATTGTAGACTCTGGACTTTCTGGAGCCATAGAAGGTGGATGAAGCCCTGAAACTACAGTCCTGATATAAACCTTGAACATTCAACCCAAAATAGTTCCTGAAATCATCTGAAAACTGAACAATAGTTTAGTTAATCTAGAAAAAAATGTCTGCTTTGAGCATTACATTTTTTAAAGAACTATGTATATGGTACCACATTGAAAGATTGCATAGGAACTTTCACAGGTGTGTGTGGGGGCAGTGAGTTTATGTTAATGGGGGAAGAGCGACTCAGAAGAGGAGCATGGGAATGGTTGCAGATTTCAAGAATGTGATCAATGTCATTGAATTGTGCATGCAGAAATTGTCCCATTGGTGTATGCTTTGCACTGCATATTCTCTATAGCAGCAACAACAGCAAAACAGGAAGTTTGTCGTACGCTGTTGCTGCAGCCCCAGGAAACTATTACAACAGGTATAGGTAGAGCTGGGCCAGCATGGGCACCCCCTTTCCTAAGGCCCATCTGTCTTTTTAAAACCTCAGTGTTGTTGTTGTTGTTGTTAAGTGCCGTCGAGTCGGTTCTGACCCATAATGACCCTGTATAGGGTTTCCAAGGAGCTGCTGGTGAGCTTGAACTGCCAACCTTGCAGTTTAAATGGTTTTGCAGTCTGGCACATTAACACACAGCGCCACACCAGGACTCCAAAACCTCACTGTGGAGGAGCACACTTCCTAACAGGAAGAGAGAAGGGACAGTTGGGTTGGGCACACTGGGTTTCTCCAAGTTGCTCTTCTTATCCTGGGAGGGATGAGTGAGAGGCGGAGGGCAGTTCATTGCTTCCACATAGCAGGAACATTCTCCCATCTATGAACCTGTCAGCTTTTCAAGACTGTGACCATGGCCTTCACCAGTTAGCATTGACTTCTGTCTAAGAAGAGCAAACAATTCTGTCTTGGAACACCTACAGCCAGAGTGTTCCTTAGAAGTGAGGATGGTGAGACTTTGTCCCTTGAACTTTGGACATGTTGTCAGGAGGGCCCAATCCCTGGAGAAGGACATCATGTTTGGTAGGGCAGAAGCTCAGCAAAAAGAGGAAGACCCTCAACAAGATGGATTGACACAAAGTGACTGCAACAATGAACTAAAAACGTAACAATTGTGAGGAGGGCACAGGACCGGATAGTATTTCATTCTGATAAGCATAGGATCTCTATGAGTTGGATAACAAATTGATCACATTATAATATAAATTCAATGACTAGAAATACATTTTAAAAAGTAACTAATATTAATTGTTGAAAATACATACAGTGGATAATTTGCCAAGTCAACAATTTCTCCGGGTACAATTCAGTGACATTGATGACATTCTAGGTCATCAAGGTGCAGCTATATCCACCTTTCTTTTCCAAGTTGTTCCTCCCCATTCACATAATTTCACCGTCCCCTATGCTTCCTACTGAACCCTTGGAGTTGTAAATTTGATTCCATACAGACCATTCTTGGACGAGCACAATAAATAACAATTGTTTGGTTTCAAGAAGACTTTAAAGAATATTTCTAGTTTAACGTTTAAAAATGATCACAGGGCAATAGTTTTATGGGTTCCTCTAGCCTCAATAAACTGGAGTCCTGATGTGGCATTGCAGGATCATGTACTGGACCACAAGGTCGGTTTGAACCGCAAGGTCGGCGGTTCAAACTCACTAGGCGCTCCTCGGAAACCCTTTACAGGGTCACTATGAGTTGGAACCGATTCAGCAGCACTTAACAACAAAAACTAGTTTCAATTGCTCCAGAAACTCTGGAACCTATAAGAATCTGAAATTCTAAAAAAACCAGGGTTTTAAAATTCTTTTCTACTTCCACATCTGCAATGGCTAAAGAGAAACTGTGTCTTCGCTTGCTTAGTTTCTCCTTTACCTTCTCCAGAGAGCTCTATCTTTTCTAGCCTGGTTTCTGGGATGGTAAGATGCCCAATTTTGGACAGTTAGGAAACATAGGGAACAAGACAGGACAGCTAAGGTAAGCAGGCTAAGTGAATGCAGATTCATTCTCTGAATTTGGATTTGGAGAGAGGGGCATTCTGGAACAGCTATGTGGGTTTAAGAAAAAAATGGAAAGAAGAGAACCGGAAAGAGAGACTTTAAGAGTTGTTGTGGTTTGTACCTTAGATCCTCTTTAGTGGTATTCAAGACACGCTAGCAAAGATGGAGCTTACATTTTAATTATCTTAAGTTCCCAGATTCATTCTCTGAATTTGGATTTAGAGAGTGGATCATTCTGGAATAGCTAGGTAGGTTTAAGAAAAATTCTAACTAGAGAAATGATTGAAGTTGTCAAAGACTTCATTTTGCTTAGCTCCGTCATCAGCACTGATAGAAACAGCAGTCAAGAAATCAAATTACACAAAGTGACTGGCTTACAAGCTTTCAAGAGGGAACCTAGTTTCAGAGGGTACAGGGGCAGGTGGGTGTGGGAGGTAGAATCTCCACTGAGTGGTTTTCAACCTGTCTGGGCAGGGCTGGTGAAATGAGATGGGATAAGACTCTTGTGGTTCAATAATGAATAATTGCTATCAGGACTGATTGTGAGTGTTGCAAATGTAAAGGTAGATGTTTTGTAACAAAAGGAGGGGAGTGGCTGATTTTGCAGTACAGGAGTGAAGGACCCTGGGACCATCAAGGGAAAGAGCAGAAGGCAGGGCCCTATCCAGAGAAGCAGTGACGCCAGAGAAGATGATGTGGAGAGATGGAGCGGCTGGGGACTCAGGACTCAGGGAGGGAGAGGGGCTGTGTGCTGATGGCTGGGGGCAGGCTTGCGGGGTATATGTACCCTTTGGTTGTTTGATGATTCATGGAGGGGACTGTAATCATTGCAATGAAATGAAATATGATAGGATGAATGTGAAGCTGATGTTCTCCCATGTAAACGATCACTCAATTCACAATAAAAACCTTAAAAAAGAAAGAAACCAAATGACATATTGCATTAGGCAAATCTGCTGCACAAGACCTCTTTAAAGTGTTCAAGAGCAAAGATGTCAGTTTGAGGACTAAGGTACGTCTGACCCAAGCCATGGTATTTTCAGTAACCTCATGTGCATATGAAAATAGGGCAGTGAATAAGGATGACCATAGAAGAATTGATGCATTTGAGTTATGGTGTTTGAGGAGAATATTGAAAGTACCATGGGCTGCCAAAAGAACAAACAGATCTGTGTTGGAAGAAGTGCAGCCAGAGTGCTCCTTGGAGGTCAGGATGGGGATAATAATGCTCCAAAGAAATCAGCAGTTTACAAATGAATAACGTGTTCTTCAGACTTTGGACATATTGTCAGGAGGGACCAGTCACTGGAGAAGGATATCATGTTTGGTAAAGCAGATGAGCACTTAATCACTGTGCCACCAGGGCAGATCATGTTTTGTAAACGGCTTCTTTCTATTTCTTTCCTTTCACATCACTAAGCAGTCTTCTGAAACAAGATTCCTAAGAGCACTATAATCATTCATTAATTGAATACTCCATAATTGACTTAACCAATCTCTCAGCGTTGCCTGTTTCCGGTGGTTCCTCAGGTTCTTTGCTGTTATAATAATGGCATCACAGACATCTTTGTGCACCTCTCTGATTGGCAGAAGTCTTCCCCAGGACTCAGAGCTCTTGTTGAAAGCTCTCAGGAGCAGCAGTGTGCAGTGCGGTTGGTGGGTAGTTACTGTGACGCCCCCTGTGTACAAGAGAACAACAGCACAGCCTGCTCATATGCCATTACTGTGGCTGCTGTGTGTTTTGAGTGTCTTCCAACCTACAGGGCTCCCATTCCAGCGCTATATTGGATGGTATTTGATTGTGATCAGAAGCAGATCACCAGGCCTTTCTTGCTTGTTTGTTTTAGTCTGGAAGCTCTGCTGACACTTGAGTCCTTCATGGGTGACTCTGCTGGGACTTATGGAATACTGGTGGCCCACCTTTCCGTATTACAGCAACATGCAAGCCACCACAGTATGACAAACTAACAGATGAGTGGTGGCAGTGTGGTTGAATGATGGCAAAGACTGGACACAGGAAGTTAGTTAGGAGAAGAAATGTTAAACAACCAGGTGATGCTAACTTTCTCAGACCAGGACTGTAGTCAGCTGGAGAAGGGGATATGGATGCAACACAAATCTGAAGGACAATTTCCACGACCAAGTGACAATAGAGATGGGCACCAAGGAGAAGCAGCCAAGGGTATGGTAATGATAACAGCTATTATTTAATAATAATAAAGCTAACATTCCAATCTGTGTTGGAAGAAGTACAGCCAGAATGCTCCCTAGAAGCCAGGCTGGTCAGACTTCGTCTCTCAGACTTCAGACATATCTCAGTCCCTGGAGAAGGACTGCCATGTTTAATAAAGTGGAGAGTTGGAGAAAAGAGGAAGACCCTCAACTAGATGAATAGGCACACAGTGGCAGCAGCAGTGGGCTCAAACGTAGCAACGATTGTGGGGTTGGTGCGGGACCAGGCAGTGTTTCGTTCTGCTCTGCATTGGGTCTCTATGAGTTGATACCAACTCAATGGCACCTAACAACAAGAACATAAACAGTTATTAAGTGCTGTTTTGGGCTTATCTTATGAGGCATCTTCAAGAAGTTTCTGGAAAATGGGTATTATGAAAAAGCTATGCATAGATTTCAAAAATGTCTGAGCAGGATCTAGTTTGAGGCTCTAGGAAAGATAAGGCCAGCAATTTGAAAAGAAATCCTAGCAGAACAAATTGAATTTGCTTAAAACTGAAGCAAGAACAAACATCAAATTTTTGGTGAAGCCTGAGTGGAAGAATGTGGAACTCACTGATGCTTTAAAAAAAGTTTATGAGACTAATGTTTCAAAGAAATCTGTAGTTTGCAAATGGAGAACTCGTTTTAAGTAGGGACGAGACTATATTGAAGATGAAGTGTGTAGCATTAATTTTTGAGGAAAAAATGAATTGTGTTTGTGCTCTAATTGAAGAGACCAACAAGTGACAACATAAACAAAAAGCAATGCCACTGACAGCTCGAGTGGCTCAGCTTTCACATTCCAATTAAAAAACTAAAGTTAGGCAAATATTCTGCTCAAAGGGTGCCCAAAATGGTTGGGTCCAGATCAGCTGCAAACAAGAGCAGAACTTTCGATGGAAAAAAAAAAATTTTTTTTTAAGTGGGATCAAGATCCTGAAGCATTTCTTGGAAGAATTGTACCAGGAGATGGAGCAAGGCTTTCCTAGTATTGATCCTGAGAACAAAATGCAATCAAAACTGTGTCTTCTGAAACGATATACGACAGGATGAATGTAAAACTAATGTTCTCCCATGTAAACTATCACATAATTCACAATAAAACATTAAAAAACAACAACAACAACAACAAACTGTGTCTACTAAGAGGTGGAAGTGGTCCAGTCAAGAGCAAAGTCCATGACAATGGTTCTTTTAGGATGCTCAAAGCTCAAAGCCTTTTGCGTGTTGACTTTCTGGAGGGCCAAAGAATGATAACATCCGCTTATTATGTAGAAAGAGAGTTGGTGCTTTAGCAGAAAAACTCCTGGGAAAGCTTCAACCAGAGAGTTCTTCTTCAGGATGAAAAGGCTTCTACTCATTGCTCTCATCAAACAAGGACAATCTTGTGAGAGTTTCAATAGAAACTGATTTAGCTCCTTCTGACTTCTTTTGGTTTCTGAATCTTTTAAAATCTTGAAAGTGCACCCATTTTCCTTCAGTTAATTACATACATATGATTTTGAATGTTGACCCTATCTATCTATCTATCTATCTATCTATCTATCTATCTATCTATCTATCTATCTATCTATCTATCTATCTGTCTGTCTATCATCTATCTATCATCTATCATCTATCTATCTATCATCAAAAGAAAACAAAAATCCTCACCACTGGACCAATAAACAACATTCTTATCAACAGAGAAAAGATGGAAGTTGTTAAGGACTTCATTCTTCTTGGATCAACTATCAACACTAGCGGAAGAAACAGTCAAGAGATCAGACGACGCATTGCATTGGGCAAATCTGCTGCACAGGAACTTTTTAAAGTATTGAAGAGCAGAGATGTCAGTTTGAGGACTAAGGTGAACCTGACCCAAATCATGGTATTTTCAATAACCTCATATGCATGTGAAAGCTGGAGAGTGATTAAGGAAGACTGTAGAAGAATTGATGCTTTTGAGTTATGGTGTTGGAGGAGAATACTGAAAGTGCCTTGGGATGCCAGAAGAACAAACAGATCTGTATTGGAAGAAGTGCAGCCAGAGTGCTTCTTGGAGGCCAAGATGGCCAGACTTCGTCTCTCATACTTCGAACATATTGTCAGGAGGAACCAATCACTGGAGAAGGATATCATGTTTGGTAAGGTGGAGGGTCAGAGAAAAAGAGGAAGACTCCTAGCAAGATGGATTGGTAAAGTGGCAGCATCAATGGGCTCAAGTGTGGCAACAATTGTGAGGTTGGCTGAGGACCCGGCAGTGTTTTGTTCTGTTGTGCATAGGGTCGCTGTGAGTCTTTACTGACTCTATGGCACCTAACAACAACAACAATCACATTCATATGGTCAAATGTTCAAAACTCTCAGTTCTTTAGGTCTTTAGGGATGGACTAAATGCTGATAAATGACTGTAAGACATTTACAAAAGTATCTTGAAATTGCTGGAGCCTATGTTGAGAAATAAAGTGTATGTATTTTTATTTTTACCTTTTAATTCCATTTCCACCATCCTTCTGAAGTATCCTCTTATTTCATTGTAATCCTCACACAACCCCGAGAGAGGTACCATAATTCCCATTTTACAGATGAGGAGAATGAACCACCGAATGTTTAAATAACTTGCTGTAGTTGGTATTCGGTGTCAGTGAGTAGAACTACCCTATAGGGTTTTCTTGGTTGTAATCTTTATGGAAGTAAATCCTCCATCCTGTCTTCCATAGAGCCACTAGGTGGTTTGAAGCCCCAACTTTTTAGTTAGTAGAGCCAAGATCCAATGGCTAGTCAATAAGTGACAAGGGTTGGGATTCAAACTCTGGCCAGGGGACTGTCCAGTCTGCAAGCTTTACCGTTGTATTCACAGTTCCTGACTGGCCCTTCTAGCCTGAACCATTGGATGGATGAATGGATGGATGGGTGAACAGGTGGATGAGTGGGTGGATGTTTGGATAGATAGATGGATGGAGGTCCTATTAACGTGAGAGGGATGCAAAGGGAAGGGCAGGGTTGAGGCTATTTTATCTCCACTATGGAGCACCGAGGAGTCATGGATGGAGTGGCGCTGTGGGTTAATGTATCAGACTGCAAAGCCATTTGAACTACAAAGTTGGCAGTTCAAGCTCACCAGCTCCTCCTTGGAAACCCTATATAGGGTCGTTATGGGTCGGAATTGACTCGACGGCATTTAACAACAACAACAATGGACCACCAACTCTTGGTGGCCCTAAACCACCTCCTGGATAGCTGTTTGCCCTGCCCAGGCACTGCTTAACACCCTGTGTTTGTACAGCAGGTAATAGGCAAATATTTGTCCAATGAGTGAATGACTCCATGGGTCACTGAGAGCCAGCTCAGAGCTGGTTGTTGCTGAAGGAAGACACAGATTATCTATGGGGCCTGCTGGATCCACAGGGACCACGGGGATCTGCAGAACCACAGCTGCTCAGCACGACTGCACTGGAAAACCCCAGCCCTGCCCATCCAGCTGACCCAGAATATCCTCTCTCCTTGAGATTGTGGTCCCAATGAAAGGTCACAGAGGGGAAGTGTCACCTGCTTCCAACTTCTCCCTGTATGTGTGTCTCCCTGCCTCACCCCACCCCACCCTTGTGTATATCTTAAGTGTGGGGACCTCGGGGACACCCAGAGATACTTCAACCCCAAAGCCCTCCTTGCTGCCTTTTGCCTGTTCCAAATGTGGTCTTTCACAGGTTTCATTAAACCCTCACCATGTCCCTTAGGACAGCGCTTCCCGGAATCTCAAATTCCAACTGAAGTTCTGCTCTTGTGAGATGGGCACACCACCACCTGCCCTAGCTCCCTTAAAGAATTATTTTTGGAAGAATAAATTGGCTAATAGATAAAAATATTTTGAGGCATCCCTGGGGGGTGGAAATGGTTAATGTGTTTTGAAACGCAAGGTCGGCAGTTCAAACTCATCAGCTGCTCTTTGGCAACCCTATACAGATTTGCTATGAGTTGGAACCAACTTGACAGGACTTCAGGACAAACAACAACAAACCAAAAGAATGGGGGTTAGAGCCCACTCAGAGTTGCCACAGAGGAAAGACCTGGTGGTCTGCTACTGAAATTCACAGCCAGGAAACAGATCCCTAGGGCACAGTTCTATGCTGCGCACATGAACTGTAACGGAACTAGTGGCAACTGGTATCATAGCTGGTACAACCTCATTACACTGATAATAAAAACGCCTTGATAAAAGGTGTGAAGGGCCCCCACGAAGGTACCAGAGCACCTGCGTATTTGGCTGTACCTACATTGATCTAGGAGTCCTGGTGTGGCGCTGTGGGTTAATGAACTGGGCCACAAGGTCTGTTTGATTCATTAGGTCAGCGGTTCAAGCTCACCAGCTACTCCTCGGAAACCCTAAACAGGGTTGCTATGAGTTGGAAATTACTCAATGGCACGTAACAGCAACTTTGATCTTGCGCTGGACCACAGGGTCAGTTTGAGCCACAAGGCTGGTGGTTCAAACCCACCAACCACTCCTTGACAACCCTACACAGGGTCACTATGAGTTGGAACCTACTCGTCAACACTTAACAACAACAGCAACAACTTTGACCTTGTTTGGTTCTGGAAGTGCTTGGGCTCTCCTACACCTTGGACCTCTTCACAAAGGGCAGGGGGTCAGTTAAGGTGAGTAATGAGCTTTCCTAATGACCTGCTATTCCAATCCAACCCCTGACCCTACTTTGTCTCCTTTCATCATATTTGTCACCCTCTGACATCTGACAGGTGAGCATCATTCCATGCCAAGGCTGTTGGCTGTCCACCTCACTCTGCTCTCCCTTCCTCCTCCATCTTTGGCCAGGTCCACTTCCCTGCTGGGCACTAGGTTTGCATTCACAGAATAAGGACAGGAGTGATGGTTGCCCCTCCCAGACTTTAAGACTCTGGGTGCAGCCCTGCTTCCCCAAGCTCCCTTCCAGCTTCCTGGAGTAGAAGTTAGCCTGTGTAGGTGAAGACAAAGCTCTCAGTATTTAGCAGAGCCATGGCCTGGAAGCACCCTGGCTCTTGCAATGACCACATGGAGCAGGACTGCCCACGCTCACCTTGAATGACTCAGACACTTCTTGGGTCTTTAACTTAATGAATGTTGGGGCTCTTTATTACAGGAGTCCAGCGTCACCCTAACTGTAGTTACAGCAGGGACTTTGTCTTTGTGTTCCCTGTTCTGTGTTGAACGCCTATAGTATGTGGCATACAGTGGTGGTTGTGGTTGTGTGTTGTGGGGTCAGTCCCAACTCAGAGCGACCCTGCATAGAGTTTCTAAAGCTGTAAATCTTTATGGGAGCAGAAAGCTTCATCTTTCTCTCATGGAACAGCTGGTAGCTTTGGACTACTGACCTTGAGATTATCAGTTTGACTTGTAACTACTACGCTACCAGAGCTCCTTTTATCTGGCACACAGTAGATGTTCAAACCTATATTTACTGCATAAAGGAGGGGAGCAACATTACGTTTGAATTACGGACAAACCATGTGACCTTAACCTTAGTCGGGACTCAGTTTTCCCTCCTGTAAAATGGGAATACTGTCACCTGTCAGTTTGTCTTTTGAGGGTGGCTTATGAGTTGCAGTGATACTGGAAGTCATGCCATTAGCATTTCAAATACCAGCAGCATCACCCAAGGTGGACAGGTTTCAGTGGAGCTTCCAGATTAAGACAGACTAAGAAGAAAGACCTGGCAACCTTCTTCTGAAAATTAGCTAATGAGAACCCTATGGATCACAACAGGCTACCTATCGTCAGATACAGTGCTGGATGACGCATCAGGAAACACCAACTGCTCGAGAAGAACATCATGTTTGGTTGTTGTTTGGAGTCCTGGTGTGGTGCTGTGCGTTAATGCGCTGGACTACAAAATTGGTTTGACCTGCAAGGTTGGCCTGTGGAAACGAGGGAGACCGTCAGTGAGATGGACTGACACACCGCCTGCAACAACAGACTCAAACTCAGACACTCATGACGATGGTTCAGGATCCAGCGATGTTTCATTCTGCTGAGACAGAGGGCAGGTCGCCAGGCATCAGAGCTCACCAGACAGCATCTAGCAACAATAAAATAGACGTACATTTTGGGGTTTTGTGACGATTAAGCAAGAAACCTGCCAGAGCTCAATGGAACAACTTTGTTTTTCTGGGTCTTGCAAGTTTTGTGCCGTGACCAGGTTACAGTCTTTCCACTTTTCTGTTTTCCTTCTCTGACAGTTTTCTGCCTGACACAGGTTTCAGCTTTCGCAGGTTTTACTGCAGCATAGAAATGGAGCCCTGGTGTGGCGCTGTGGGATAATGCACTGGACTGTAAGGTCAGCAGTTCAAACCCACCAGCTGTTCCTTGGAAACCCTATACTGGGTCTCTGGGTCTGAACCGACTCGATGGCACTTAACAACAACAACTGTAGCATAGAAAGTGCTGTGGCTCCGTATGATAAGCACTGGACTGAGAACCATAAGGTCTACGGTATGAGCCCTCAGTTGCTCCTTGGGAGAAAGATGAGGCTTTCTGCTCCCTAGAAGATTTAAAGCCTTGAAAACCCTATGAGCTGGAACTGACTCAGCAACACTTAATAACAACTGTGTTGCTGTTATTAAGTACCATCGAGTCAGTTCTGACCCACAGTGACCCTGTATAGAGTTTCTGAGGAGCAGCTGGTAAGCTTGAACTACCGACCTTGAGGTTCAAACCGACTTTGCAGTCCAGCACATTAACCCACAGTGTCACACCAGGACTCCATATGATAATCATTGGATTGAGAACCACAAGGTCCATGGTTCAAGCCCTCAGTCGTTCCATGGGAGAAAGATGAGACTTTCTGCTCCCTAGAAGATTTAAAGCCTTGGAAACCCTATACAGGGTCCCTATGAGTTGGAACCGACTCAATGATACTTAACAACGACTGTGTTGTTGTTAAGTGCCATTGAGTCAGTTCTGATCCATAGCGACTCTGTATAAGGTTTCTAAGGAGCAGCTGGTGAGCTTCAACTGCCAACCTTGCAGGTCAAACCAATTTTGTAGTTCAGTGCATTAACCCACAGCGCCACACCAGGACTCCAAACAACAACTGTAGCATAGGTATTTCCAGCTCACAGGGCAGTGCATGAGATGTAGCAACGTTGGAGGATGATGATGATGCTGCCGGGAAAGATGAATCCATGAATCCCATGCTATCTGCAGTCTTAGAGGTCTTGGTGAGACTGAAAACCATGCCATGGTAAGTTAGAAGAACGCTGAAGGAAAAGGAAGCCATGCCCTCCCTCATGGGTCAGAGTGTCAACTTCTGCCATTGGCTGTCAGAGATGAAGGGGCTCTACCTGCTAATCATTTGATTTGTGAACTCAGTATGATGGCTTTTTTTTGGGGGGGGGGGGCGGCGGCAATGTATGCAAAAGTATGTTAATCACATACAAATTCACATAAAAACAGCATCATTCCTGCCCCCACAATTACTAGAAAGACTTCTGGGGGCTTGTGGCGCTGTGAGTTAATGCACCAGACTGCAAAGCTGTTTGAACTACAAGCTTGGTAGTTCAAGCTCACCAGTTGCCCTTGGAAACCCTATGCAGGGTTGCTATGTGTTGGAACCAACTTGACGGCACTTAACAACAACAACAAGCTGCGGGTTGTGTCAGGGTACTCCTTGGTGCTCTCAGAAAGACAGACCTGGGAGCAGGACGGTGTATATGCACGTGGGCAGGAACTCCATAGCTGGGCTATGGCGGGGGAGGCAGAGGAGGCTGGTGATGACAGCTGAAACAGCTCAGCTATCAGATTTGTGTCTGATCTAAAAGAACTGTTTACTTCCAGGCTCTCAACAGCCAATCAATCAGGCCATCGAATACACACACAAAAAACAAACAGTAAGCCAGTTGGCATTGAGTTGACTCAGAGTCCTTACTATTGTGCTTGGAGATTGTAAACAAGGAGAGGAAGTCAGGACACCAGTGTGTAGAACGTGTGGGATGAACAAGCAGTTAAGTAGCATCATGACAGAGACTCATACCTCTCAACACTGGTTCTCAGGAGGTGCAAACAGTTGTCCTTGGTTATTAACTGAAGGGTGGTGGTTCCAACTTCACCCAACAGTGCTGTGTAAGAAAGTCCTGGTGATCTACTTCTATAAAGATTAAAGCTAAGAAAACCATATGGAGCTCAGTTCTACTTTGTAATACATGGGGTCACCATGAATTTGGAGGTGAATTTTCCAGAGCAATCTGACCTTCAAAAACTTTGTCCAATTATCACTTCATTAGGCAGAACCAACCAACCAACCAGCCAATCATTCATTTAGCTAAGACACATTGAGCTCCTGTGCAGGGCTCCCACAGCGAATGATGAAGAAGCCACCAGCTTTGCTCACAAGGACTGTTCCTGCTGTCCTCCTCCACAGTCCCTCTGTCTTCTCATACCAGTAGGAGAAACAAATGTGCGATCAAATAAATGCAACACCAAATGGAAGGGGCAGTAAAAGAAGTTTGAGCCACAGAGGTATGTAGGAGCAAGGTCCGAGCCAGACAGAGAAATGCCTGGCTTTTTTAAGGAAACAGGAGCCTGTCAGATGGATAGCAGAGAAGATACTGATGCCAGAGTGCAGAAGCGTGAAGCCACATGCCCCAAGATCTGATTTGGAAATCGTGGTGAGCAGTGTCACCCTGGCCAGACATTCCTGACTCCTGTAAATGCTTATAACATTGATGACTGTTTCTCGTTAGACAGTTATTGTATATATCAAGTCCTTTAGCTGCTGTAAGTGTCCCAAATGTTAGGACTAAGGACTGAGGCCACCTCCTCTCTCCTGGTCTCCCCAGGACCCAGCTCAATGCCTTTCTTTTGTACAGTAGACAGGCCACAGACATGTGTTGCTGAAGATATAAAAATGGATAACAGTGTTTCTGCATTCAGGATGGCGCTGATCTAGGTGACTCCATGGTGTCATTGGCAATTGTAATTTAGAAAGAAAGATAGAATTCTGTCCTTCCATGCAGGTGACCTGGGCTTAATTCCCAGCCAACATACCTGTCAGTGTAGGCTTTGGTATTGCTAAGATGCTGAACAGATTCCAGCAGTACTTCCAAACTAAGACTAGAAAGAAAGGTCTGGCAATCTACTTCCAAAAGTCAGTCCATGAAAACTCTAATGGATCACAATGGTCCAATCTGCAACCCAACATGGGATGGCACAGGACCAGGCAGTGTTTTGTTCCATTCCCCATGTGGTCATCATGAGTCTGTGGTCAACTTGAAGGTAACTCACAGCCAACTATTTACTTGGCTCTCTCACAGCTGTGTCATTATAGGATACGCACTGGACTGCTAACGGAAAAGTTTGCAAACCCACCAGACACTCCTTGGAAACCCTATACAGGTTCATTATGAGTTGGAACAGATTCGACGGCACTTAACAACAACTTTCAGATGTTATGTTAAATGGTAATTAATTTGCACATTATCTCATAATTTACACATTAATCCTTACAGTAATATTTTGTTGTTTTGTTGTTAAGTGCCGTCGAGTCAATTCCGACTCATAGTGACCCCGTATACGGTTTCTGAGGAGCAGCTGGTGGGTTTGAACTGCAAACCGTTCAGTTCACAGTCCAGTGCTAAGGCTACAGAGCCACACCAGGTGTCCCTTATTATAAAGGTGATGTCACTGGGGCTTTGCCTGATTCTTCTGCCTAGCAGAGCACCTGTTCTCCCAGAATGGTGAATAAAGAAGGCTGGATGGTATGGACTGATTGTATTCCCCATGCACAGGGGGTGAAGTCCTAACTCCCATACCTGTAAATATGACGTTCTTGTGTTATGTTAATGAGGCAGCACCAGAGTAGGGTGGGTCCTAACTCTGATCACTTCTGAGTGGTGTCTTATACCAGAAAAGACATAAGACACTCTTTACGGGGCCTAGGGGCCACAGGTTGGGAAGTGACTATTCAGAGAGAACCAGTGACCCATGAAATGTTGCATGGCTGGTGAGGGGGAACCAGGACCAGAAGCCAGGAGAGAAGGCCACAGGGAGAATCGACAAGGCCAAGACCTTAACTGGAGTCCTGGTTTGGCACTGTGGGATAAGCACTCAACTGCAAGGTTGGTTTAAACTATAAGGTAGGTAGTTCAAACTCATCAGTCGCTCCACAGAAACCTTATACAGACCCTAATTTGGAATTTTTGTCTCTAGAACTGTGAAACAATCAATCTGTGTTCTTATAGCATTTTTTTTATGGCAGCACTTGGTAATTGAGACACTGGGGAATTGTGTGGGGTTAATCTGAAGGAAGACTATTGAGGAATGGCTACATTTGAGTGTGGTGTTGGAGGAGAATATTAAAAGTACCATAGACTGTCAGAAGAACAAACAAATCAGTGTTGGAAGAAGTACAGCCAAAGTGCTCCTTAGAAGCCAAGATGGCCAGACTTCGTCGCTCACACCAGAACTATCATCAGGAGGGACCAGTCCCTGGAGAAGGATATCAAGTTTGGTAAATGGAAGGACAGAGAAAAAGTGGGGGACCCCCCAGTGAAGTGGATTGGCACAGTGGCAGCAGCAATGCCCTTAAGTGTAACAATGGTGAAGATGGTGCGGGACCCGGCGGTGTTTCGTTCACGTGTACGTAAGGTGCAGAGGTGGCAATTCACTCATTCACCCATCACACGTTTCTCCAATGCTTACTCTGTCCTGTGGCTGCTGCCAGGTGCTGGGACAAAGTACTGGTCCTCGTAGAGTTTCCTTGTAGTAGGGGGCAGGGAGAGAGAATAAGTACACAAACAAGAAAGCAAGGTGACCTCAGGTGGTAAGAAAGAATTGGAAGAAAATAAAACAAGCTGGTGGCAGATACAGTCTGAGGGAGAGTGTGAGGAGGGCCATCTGATGTCTGGACTGTGAACTGCAAGGTCATCAGTTCCTTGGGAACCCTACGCAGGGTCGCGCTGACAGCACTTAACAATAACAACCACCTTTGGTTCAGAGTCCTGGTGTGGCATTGTGCACTGATGTGCTGAGAAGATCCAAATGACCAGAGAGAACCATGCGTGCCAAGAGCTGGGGAGCACAGCAAGGCCCCAGGACCCATGTGAGAACACAGAGATGAAGTCAATGCACAAAAAGACAGGTGTGACAGGACGGTGGCGAGCCAAGGGTTTGTTATTAAGTGCCGTCAAGTTGGTTCCAATCCATAGCGACCCTGTATAGGGTTTCGGAGGAGCGGCTGGTGAGCTTGAACTGCTGACCTTGTGGTTCAAACTGACCTCGCAGTCCAGCGCATTAGTGCACAATGCCACACAAGGACTCTGAGCCAAAGGTTGTTGTTGTTGTTAAGTGCTGTTGAGTTGATTCTGACTCACAGGGATTCTGTATAGTGTTCCCGAGGAGCAGCTGGTGGTTTTGAACTGCCGACCTTGTGGTTCACAGTCCACAGCACCATACCAGAGCCAAGGGTAAAATGGTCCAAATGGGGTGGAAAGGCATGTGGGCCAGGTTCTTGTCATTGTCAGCTGTGGTTAAGCTGGGCACAGTGGGACAAAACACTGCCAAGTGCCGTCCAATTCCCGTCATCAATTGTGGATTGGACTCCTGTGATGCATAGGACTTTCGTGGGCTCATTTTCAGAAACAGATAGCCAGATCTTTCCTCTCAGTCTATCTCAGCCTGGAAACCTTTCCTCTCCGTCTATCTCCACTGAAACCTACTCAGCATCATAGTAACACATGAGCCTCCACTGAGAGATGGGCAGCGTCTGCAGGAGTCATTAGTCGGCAATCAAACTCGGGTCAGTTTGCTAATGCTGTGTAACAAAGACCCCTAGAATTGAGTGACTTGAAGCAGAGCACAATTTTCTTAATTTCACAGTGTCTGTGGGGGAATCTGGGCATCGCTCAGCAGGGCTGTCCACATCGAATGGTTCACCTGGGAGGCTACGCTTCAAGCTCATGTGGTTATTGGCTGGTTCAGCATCTCACAGGCCTGTGGGTGTTTATTGGTCCAAGGTTGTCCAGTGTCCCTGGGGTCACTCCACCCCAGGAGTGGCCTTCATCAAAGCCTACAAGCCAAGCAGGGAATAGAAAGCGTTTGCTAGCAAGATGGAAGCCGTACTCCTTTGTAACCTAATCACAGACATGACATCTGTTATCCTGTGATCTTTGACATGTGCTACCCATTAAAGGGGGCACTGAAGACTCTGTGGTGGAATTCTCCCCTTCCAGGTGGGCGACCTGGGCTTGATTCCCAGCCAATGACCTTGGGCCCAGCCACCACCCACCCGTCAGTGGAGGCTGCGTGTTGCTATGATGTTGAACAGACTTCAGTGGAGCTTCTAGACTCAAATGGAGTAGGAGGAAAGTCCTGGCAATCTAGTTCCAAAAATCAGGCAATGAAAACCCTATGGATCCCATGGCGAAACCCACCACTGATCTTGGGGATGGCACTGGGCTGGGCAGAGAGTTTCATTCTGTTGTACATGGGGTAGACGTGAGTCTGGGGCTAACTTGGTGGCAGTTGGTAACAACTACATTCATTAGAAGCAAGTGATAGGAATGTTGTTGTTGTTGTTAAGTGCCATAAAGTTGGTTCTGACTCATAGTGACCCTGTATAGGGTTTCCAAGGAGCAGCTGGTGGGTTTGAACCACCGACCTTGCAGTTGAAACCAACCCTGTGGTCTAGCGCATTATCCTGCAGCGCTACACTAGTAATACAGGTGCTATATTCACACAGGATGTGACTGGCAGGAGACAGAGGTCACTGGGGGTCATCTTAGAAGTCTGCCTACTACCACACATTGGGGGCTGTCTAAGCAGGGAGGTGGCTGGTATGGCGCTGTAGGATAAGCACTGGCCTGTACAGTTGGCAGTTCAAGCTCACCAGCCGCTCCTCGAAAATCCTAAACAGGGTTATTATGACTCGACAGCACTTAACAGTAACAACAAACAAAGCAGGGAGGAGGAATGATCTAATGTGTCTTTTCAGAAGTTTACTTTGCTCCCTTGAGTGTTGGGAGTGTGGAAGCGGGAAGCAGGAAGGCCAGCTGGGGTTACCGTCATGGGTGATGCTGGTTTGGGCTAAAGTGTAACCTTGGCTGAGGACTGGTGGTGACTTGTGTGGCTGTGAGTTTCCTTTGAGCCTTGAAACATGTGCTCTGTGTTTTTATCTCCTGGGACATACAGGATGGTACTTCTCTCTCTACTCACCCAAGGTCACACATCTGCCGGGTGGCTGGCCAGCATGGGGAGCACCAGCCACGAGCCAAGAACAGCTGTCTTCTGTGCCAGGCTGAGGGACTGGCCCCATGTCCTCATTAATCTGTGCTCAGACCAGCCATGCCAGTGGGCAAAGAGGGAAGCAGTTCATTCGTGAGGCAGAGCTGAATGAAGGAGTGTGTATCTGTCTGTCTGTCTGTCTGTCGGTCGGTCGGTCTGTCTGTCTGGCTGGCTATGGAAGGAGCGGAGTTGGTTCAGAGCAGGGTTGGTTTCTAAAACTGACCTCAGGATGTCAGAGCATCACTAACATTTCAGAGAGAGAGAGAGAAAGATTTCAATTCTTGTCATCACTGTCAAGTGCTGTGAAGTCTGTTCCCGACTCACGGTGATCCTATGCACAACAGAATACAACCCTACCTGATCCTGCCCCATCCCCAGGGTCATTTGTGGTTCTGACTGTTGTCATCCACAGGGTTTTTACTGTCTGGCTTTGAGAAGTAGGTAACCAGTCATTTCTTCCTAGTCTGTCTTAGTCTGGAAGCTCTGCCCTGTTTCGCATCACAGCAAGACACAAGTCTCCTCTGATGGGCAGGTAGTAGCTGCACTTGAGGTGCATTAGATGGGAATCAAACCTGGGTCCCCCCGGTGGAAAGTGAGAATTCTACCTCTGAGCAACCGCTGCACTCCTAAACCCTTTACCTGAAGGAGCTTTGCCTCCATGGAATCCTTACCTGCTGTAGGTAAAAGGGTAGAGAAGTAGGTAGTTAGGTGGCTACTATATATTGTGTTCCTTACTGCAAAGCAGTTTGAACTGCAAGGTTGGTGGCTCAAGCTCACAGTCACTTCTTGGAAACCCAATACAGGATTGCATGGGTCGGAACTGACTCTATGGCACTTAACAATAACAACAACTATGTGTTGGTAGCGTAGTGGTTATGAATCAGGCTGTGAACCTCAAGGTCAGCAGCTGAAACTACCAGCTGTACAATGGGAGAAAGATGAGGCTTTCTGCTCCCATAAAGATTTACAGCCTTGAAAACCCTGTACAGGGTCGCTATGAGTCGGAACCAACTCTACAGCACATAACCACCACCACAATCACTATGTGTTGGTCTCACTGTTTTGCACTGACAGATTATCTCTTAACAATCCGTGCAGCTGACACCCATATTGTCCCATTTCATGGATGGGAAAACTGAGGCTCAGAGAAATCAAGTAACTTGTCCAAGGTGGCACATTCAACAAGTGAAAGAGCCCAGATTTGATCTAGATCTAGCTGGCCATAAAGCCATACTTAACCACGTAACAACCACCACAACCACCACCCTGCCTCCCATTTATGCTGTCTGAAGATTCATTTCCTGGTTCCAGAGGTAAAACTAGGTGTGGGAGCTTTTAGCCTAAAAACCAGTGTTCTCACACAGATAGCCACCGAGACACTGGTTGGTTCAGCCTTTGATAGGGATCCAGCTTCCAATCCCAATCACAGCATCTCAGGCACAGCCGTCTCCAGTGTGTCTATCAGTGGAGGCTGCATGTTGCTATGATGTGAGGCACGTTTCCGTGCAGCTTCTAGATTAAGATGAACTAGGAAGAAAGACCTGATCTACTTTGGAAAATTAGTTCATGAAAACCCCGAAGGTCACAACTGTCGAATCTGCAACTGATCAAGAAACCAATTGTCACAAGACCAATTGGTACAAGACTGTTTATAATTCCATTGTGAAGGGGTTACCATGAGTTGGAGGCCACTTCTATGACAGCTTACAACACACAGTTATGTGGACTCACCAGATCCATTTCCCACTTAGAGTGACCTTACAGCAGGACAGAGCGGAAGTGTCCCATGGGACTGGGAGGTGTTTCGTTCTGTTGCAGATAGGATGTTGAGTTAGGATGGATCTGATGGGTGTCCTGGTGTGGCGCTGTAGGATAAGCATTGGGTTGCTAACCACAGGTTCCAGCAGCTCCTCACAAACCCTACCCTGGGTCACTGTGAGTCGGGATCCACTGCACATCACTTTACAACAACAACAACACAACAATAAATATTTAGAGAAGCAGACTGCCTTATCTTTCTCTCCCAGAGTGACTGATGGGTTTGAACCACAGGCCTTTCGGGTGGCAGCCCAGGGCTTAACCCACCGTACTACCAGGGCTCTTGGACTCATGAGAATAGGATAAAATGGGAGCCAAGTTTACTGCACTGGACTGCAAAGTCAGTTTGAACTGCAAGGGACACCATTTACTCCTGGGACACCATTCACAGGGTCGCTACTCGATGGCACTTAACAATAAATGAGTCGTAATAGACTCGTGGGTACCTGATAACAACATCAAGACTTAGTTAGAGGTTGAGAAGATGAAGTTGAGAGAGCTAGGGGAGGGGGGTCAATGTCAACAATGCAGGATGGTGCCCCCTGGTGGCGGCGGCGAGGAGGTGCAGTGGGTGGGAACACTGAGCAGCTTCCGGATGCCGGGTTAGTGGCACAGCAGTGGCCATGAAGCTGCGAGCAGTTTCCATTGGGTCAGGCTGCTCTGGTAGAGCACTAGAGCGTGTCGTCCTTCCTGGGGCTCCCTGGGTGTCCCGATGCCTCCTGTCCTGTCCGGCTAGCCACTCATCAGAGGTGCACATACACTGGTAACCCAAATGATGTCACCAAACACCAGCCACACTCATAATTCAAGCCTGGTGTTTGTCCCTCAATTCCGACTTCTGCATGTCTTCCTGTTTACAATGCAGGGCCCAGGACTTGGGCTCAATTAGAGGTCAGTCTGGAAACCACAGGGGGAAGCCTCGTTACGTGATAGTGTCTGCTTACAAGGACCAGGTCCCACATGGGGGATTCTCTGGGGACCACTGTCCATGTGGCCCCCTCCTCCTAGGCCCATCCTCCTGGGAAATCAGAGGATGAGCAGGTACAATACGAGACAGGAAATGCTCGCAGCTGGGGGCATAGGCACGGGAGTAATGAATTCTAAACTCTCAGCACACCCCAGGTACGAGTATTCGCCACATTCTTGTTGGAGCCATCAAGTAGGAATCACAAAGTGTAGTGACTCTGAGCATAAATACAGAAAGCAGTGGACAGATAGAATCTCTCCATTACCCGCAATGTCTTCATCAAATCCTATGAGGCAGCCTTCCTGGGGAGGGACGCGGTGGGGGCTGGGGGTAAGGGGGGACAGGGGGGAGCGGAGCAGCTGGGAACCAGGATGCCTGTGTTCTATTTCAAGCTCCTACCACTGACTCACGATGTGACCTTGCTGAAGTCACAGATATGTTTTGCTTGCTGGTGAAAAATCAGAGGGAGCAAAGCCTTCATTTGCCCAAGGGTCAAGTCCTGGAATATGGGGAAGGAAAAGTCCCCATAGACCCTGCTCCTCACAAGGCCCAGACATGTCTAGTTCAGCTGGGATTAATAGGGCAACGTTTAGATTTGGATCCCAGGAACTTTGGGGGGCATTCAAAGCAAGAGGCAGGTAGTTCTGAGAGTAAGGGTTCAGCGCTCAGCAGTGCAGGCAGCAGATGGTGCCCCCTGGTGGTTGTAGTGAGGAGGTACAGCGAGTAAGGACTCTACTGAGACTTAAGGACTCATAGGTACTCCGTGTTTCTGTGGGCCCTTTTCAAATCATATTCCGTACTTTTCTCCATGTGGCTCGCACATTGTCTGTGCAAGGTGGAAAGGAGGAAAGGTATTTTATCCCTAGCTTAAAGATGAGAACATGAAGGTCAGGAATAAGATTTCTCAGCATTTTCATTACCCCGGGTCTCTTGTATTAATTTTGCATCACGCAATTTTGTAAGCTTTTTGCCTGCTAAATACTCTGCAGTTGTTATGTAGAATTTCATCTCTGTTTTCATGCATCCAAGTCACAGGTGAGCATCAGATAAAGATTCTGTTCAACACAAAAGAACTACAACACCAAACATCCCAACATTTACTCTGGGTTACCTCAGTTTCCCCCAGACTTTTGAAATTTTGAACAGAGTTCATCTTCAGGAAGCCCAGGGGTTACAGGCTGGGAATGCTTATCCAGAGAGACCAAGTGACTTACGGCATGTTGTATGGCTGGTGATGGCGATCCAAGCTCAGACTCCAAGGTCCTGACTCCTAGGCTAGAGCTGCAGCCAACCAGTTCCCACACGGACACGCAGATTACACACATACAAGATCGCAGCCTCATCAAACGTGGGGTGTTGAGAAGCAACACTGCCAAGGGCTCGAATCAGGAGTAGGTTTCCTTCAGTAGTGGAGTGGGGCAGCCAAAAGCAAGCCAGGGCTTGTGTTTGGAACAGCAGAGGATGTAACTGAGGTCTCAGGGTTTTGTGGAGAGTTGCAAGGAAAGTTGTTGTGTGCGTGGGCTCAGACTCCTGGTGGCCTTGTGTACCGCAGAATGAAACACTGCCTGGTCCTGAGCCAGCTACATGATCATTTGATCCTATTTTGGGCTGGTATGTCAAGCTATCTAATCGGGGGCTTCCTCGTTTTGTTATCCCTCTACTTTACTAAGGAAAGGAGCTCTGATAGCCTAGTGGCTACGAATCGGGCTGCTAACCTCAAGGTCGGCAGTTCAAAACTACCAGCTGTTCCGTGGGAGAAAGATGAGGCGTTCTGCTCCTGTAAAGATTTACAGCCTCAGAAACCCTGTCTAGGGTCACTATGAGTCAGAACCGACTCCACGGCACATAACAACAACAACAACTTTACTAAGGAAGCCCTGTATAGTGCAAATAGTTAAGTACTCAACTATTAGCTGAAAGGTTGATAGTTCAAACCCACCCAGAGATGCCATGGAATAAAGTGCTGGTGATCTGCTTCTGAAAGGTCACAGGCTCATCATCCTCGCTTCTAAGAAGCATTACGGTTGGGGGCTTGTTTTTTCTGCCAGCTGTCTGCCCTGGTGGATTCTTCAATAAAACACCATTTCTGCAGGGGGAACACTTTTACCCACTTTGGGAACATTCAGATTATTCAAACATCCCCCACCTGAACCTACCTTTTCAAGAGGATAAGACCAGAGGTAGGCTAGAGCGGGTGATGTTGAAGTCAAACTGGGGACCCAGAAAGAGTGGGGACTCTGGAGATCTAGCTTGGTGGCCTGGGGTCAGCAGAGAAAGGGCTGCAGGACCCCCTCCCAGTCAAAGCACTCCTACAAACATTTGTCCTCTGTTGAGCTCTTGGCTCCGTTCCAAAGGCTCAGCTTTTGATCCCCGGGTTCAGAAGCATCGGAAGGCACCAAGACTGCATGTACCTTTGGAAAAAGGCCGGGGGCTTAGCTTTGTGGCTTCAGATTCCAAGCTCTACCAATCCTATCAGAGACAGGGTCAGGGCAGGGTCCCTGGGGGCCTATTGCCCAACACCTGTTCCCTGGGTTATTTTGGTCCAGTAAGAGCTTGTCAATTCCAGGCTATTTGGATCAAAATAGCCAACAGTAGTAACAATCTCTTGGTGGTTCTGTAGGGACCCTGAGTAAAGAACTTTCTAAAAAGGGGTAAGGTGAAGGGAAAGGAGTTTGGCTTAGGGGGTGGGGGGACAAAGAGGAAATTCAGTCAGAGGCTGAACTCCCAACTCCAATGTTCTGTCAGCTGTGGCAACTCCCGAAACATCTATCTTGGAACTGAGGCTTTGGTGGGGAGGAAGGGGATATTTTTAATGTGGTTTCTTGACTTAGTGGTTCTCCTCCAAAGCTGGTGAGATACACGTTTACAGGTTCAGCTAAGAGGTCCAGAGATGCCAAGGAACTGGTCTGAAGTCACACAGCTCTTACTCTCTCCCAACTCCCAGGCCACAGTGCATTTGGGTTCAGCCTAGTCAGATGTGCCTCCGGTGAATTCCAGTTCAGTTGAGAAGTTCGAGTCCAGCTGACCTGCTCTGGCCCTCCTTCAGTCCACAGAGGGGGCTCCCCCGGCGGTGCCTGCCTCTTTGTCTTGTTAAGATGGTTATAGTGCAGGCGGGGGATGGGAGAATGGGGGGTGGGGCAAAGAAACCAGGTACCCTCTCGCCCTCACCCCAGCAGATCCTGGTGTGCACCATCAGAGGGATCCTACGGCGGCGTGCAGGGAACGCGCTTTGGCACCAGGTCCGCGCAGGTTGAGGGAGCACACCCCTCCCCACACCCCACGCCCCCTCTGAAAACCACTCTGAGGCTCAGTAACTTAAGTTAGTCGTCGAATGTCGCTGGCCAAGCCCGCGGGACCGATTTTTCTTTTCTTGACTCAAAAAATAGCGGCTCGGTTGGGTCTGCGCTTGGCAACGGCCAGGGGGTCACCCAGACCGCTCCCACTTTTCTCCCGGGATTTTGCCGGTTCGGGTAAATCTCTTCTCCAGTCCCTCGGCCCCTCCTGTGACTCTCCCCTACCTTCCCTGCCAGGGCGGCTCTCCAGCTCGCTGCGTCCGCAGCCTACCGTCAGCACCGCCCCGCGCAGGGTTTTCCCCGAGAGTCGCCCGCGCCGCCGCGGTCGCCGCGCCCCTGGGCCAGGAGCCCGCACCTCTCGGCCATGCGGGCCCGAGCCGTGCACCCCTGCGCCCCCGCCGCCGCGCTCGCGCTCTGCAGCCTCCTGCTGCTGCCGGGGCTCGGGCACGGGTGCCCCGCGGGCTGTGTCTGCACCGACCCGCACACGGTGGACTGCAGTGACCGCGGGCTGCCCAGCGTGCCCGACCCCTTCCCCTTGGACGTGCGCAAGTTGCTGGTGGCCGGTAACAGCATCCAGAAGATCCCGGAGGACTTTTTCATCTTCTACGGCGACCTGGTCTACCTGGACTTCAGGAACAACTCGCTACGCTCGCTGGAGGAGGGCACGTTCAGCGGCTCTGCCAAGCTGGCCTTCCTTGACCTCAGCTACAACAACCTGACCCAGCTGGGCGCCGGTGCCTTCCGCTCAGCTGGCAGGCTGGTCAAACTGAGCCTGGCCAACAACCACTTGACCGGTGTGCACGAGGCCGCCTTCGAGACCCTGGAATCCCTGCAGGTGCTGGAACTGAATGATAACAACCTCCGCAGCCTCAATGTGGCCGTCCTGGCCGCGCTGCCCGCGCTCCGTACCCTGCGCCTGGACGGGAACCCGTGGCTTTGCGACTGCGACTTTGCCCACCTTTTCTCCTGGATCCAAGAGAACGCCTCCAAGCTGCCCAAAGGTGAGATGACCTGGTCGGGAGTGGGGTGGGGGAGCGGGGAGAGGCCCCCACAGCTCCAGTCTGGGCATAAAGAGCAGTCTCCTTTGGATAGCTGGACGGAGGGGTCTTTGCTGGCGCTGATCCCGGCAGGGGCTTGAGTACTACGCAATTGCATTGCGCCGTGAGAGCCCCGGGTAGAGGCACCGCTCCCCCCTCTTAGATTCCCAGACTGAACTTTTCTCCATTTCTGCTGGGGGCGGGGACGGTGAGGGACACACCCCTAATTATTTGAAGTTTCTGGACCCTGACGCTGAGCTTCTCCCTATCCCTCATTTTTGGAAATTAGGGTTATCCATTCACGAATATCATTTCACTGGTCTGGGGGACGGGGGTGCCTGTTATTTCTGGGAGGCACCCCAGGGTGTGGGAAGCCGCTTCGCAGCAGTGTCTTTATTACACTGGGTTCCCTTTGATAACTTCTTTTTTTAAGGAGGTGAGGAACCTTCCGGGTGAGGACTAATACAGCCCACAAGAGCCCGGGGTGCAGTAAGAGTCACAGTGAATGAATGAATCTTTCTAGCCCAGGTGTGACATAGCTGCACACCCATGTTGTGTGACTGGCATACTCTTTGCCTCTTTCCATCCACACTGAGGGGACAGAAACGGTGATAGTGACATGCATACTCACTTGGCAGGCAGGAATACAAGGGCCCAGGGAGTCAGCAGGCCTTTGTGAAGATCAAGGGAAGAAAGTGAAGGCAGAGCTGAGAAAGAAGGGACCTGAGAATCTACCGGGGTCAGAGCCAGAGCTGGGGACAGAGCAATGTGGATTTCACCTTCCAACCCAGATGTCCTCCACACAAGCCTGGGGCAATAGGAACCTGAGCTGTAGCTATGCACACATTATAAAAGGCAACGTAATAAGGGTTTAGTCTTGATAGATCTTTTTTTTCCATTTACTAAGGAATTTCCACTTGCTCACCTATATCGCGAATTCACTTACTCATCCAGTGCTGTTACTAAGCACATACCCCACGTTTCAGAACACTCATTCCTCCAAGACCAAGGGTGGGCACTATCGTGTGGGCAGTTCTCCTAAAGATCTGACCCCCAAGGTACAGAGAGTGTCCCACCTCCAAACATGGCCTCCACTCACCTGCCCAGGTCAAAGATGTGGTGATCAAGGCTTCATGGTGGGTTCTGCTCAGCTCCTTTCCTTTTTGAGATCCTTTTCTTTTAGCTCCATTGTTCGCTGTGTTGGTTTTATTGGCTCTCATTGTCTCAGAATGAGGGCAAGATGTTGAGGAGTCAGGAGCTGTGGGTTTGAACCCCAATTCTGCAAAGAATGGCTGTGACCTCAATCAGGCCACTCCGCCCAGCTGAGCCTCAGTTTCCTCATCTCTCAGGAGCTTTGGTTGGCCTCTGAGATTTCCAGAGAGCCCTGGATTTGGAGTGTGAAGGCATGGGTTTGTGAGCCCTGGCGGGGTGACTCTGGGTATCTCAGCTTTGTGAGCTTCATTTTCCTCCTCTGAAGTTGGGTCTTCCTCTGACATAGCTCATCTGAGCAGGTGGCTGTTAGGCTCAAAATGATAACAGGTGAATGACAGTAAACCCAATAGCTATTGAGGCCTTTCCAACTCCTGGTGACCCCACATGTGCACAGTAGCACTCTTCCAAGGGTTTTCAAAGCTTTGATCTTTCTGAAGCAGATCATCAGTCCCATCTTCCAAGGTGCCTCTGGGTGGGTACTAACCGCTAACCTTTAGGTTAGTAGGGTGTGCTGAGCTGTTTGTGTCTCTCAGGAACTTCTGGGTAAAAGTAAAGCACAGGACAAATGTGAATTCATCTCAAACCAAACCAGCCTGTTCTGACTCCTAAGCAACTCAATAGGACAGACTACGACAGCTCCCTTGGGTTTTGAGACTATAAACCTTTATAGGAACAGACAGCCTCACTTTTCTCCCTCTGAAAAGATGGTGGGTTAGAACCACTGAGCTTGCAGTTAGCAATCCAGTATTTATCCCTGGTAGCGTAGTGGTTACAAATTGGGCTGTGAACCGCAGGGTCAGCAATTCGAAACTACCAGCTGTTCTGTGGGAGAAAGATGAGGCTCTCTGCTCCCGTAAAGATTTACAGCCTCAGAAACCCTGGACAGGGTCACTATGAGTCGGAACCGACTCCACGGCACATAACAACAACCAGGGCTCCCTCTCTGTATACAGAGAAGGATGCAAGGAACCGTGTGAGGCCCTGATGGAAGGTTGGTCCCACTCAATCGGGATCAGTGCCCCTGGGGGACAGCATGGAGATTTCTGGCGCCTTACCGGGTGGGATATTGAAACACTACTCTGATCTCAATGCCCTTCGCCCATTGCCCACGCCCTGTGACCAGAGCTGCTGTTGTTGTTAGGTGCCATCGAGTCAGTACCAACTCATAGCGACCCCATGCACAACAGAACGAAACACTGCCTGATCCTGGGCCAACCTCACAATTGTTACCATGCTTGAACCCATTGATGCTGCCACTTTGCCAATCCATCTCGCTGGGGGTCTTCCTCTTTTTCACTGACACTCCACCGTACCAAACATGGTATCCTTCTCCAGCGACTGGTCCCTCCTGACAATATGTCTGAAGTATGAGAGACGAAGTAAAAACATCCTGGCCTCCAAGGAGCACTCTGGCTGCACTTCTTCCAATACAGATCTATCTGTTCTTTTGGCAGCTCATGGCACTTTCAGTATTCTCCTCCAACACCGTAACTCAAAAGCATCAATTCTTCTACCATCTTCCTTATTCACTGTCCAGCTTTTGCATGCATATGAGGATATTGAAAATACCATGGCTTGGGTCAGGCGCACCTTAGTCCTCAAGCTGACATCTTTGCTCTTCAACACTTTAAAAACGTCTTGTGCAGCAGATTTGCCTAATGCAATACGTCATTTGATTTCTTCACTGCTGCTTCTATGAGTGTTAATACTTGATCCAAGAATAATGAAGTCCTTGACAACTTCAGTCTTCCTTGATAACCAGTGGTGAGGATTTTGTTTTCTTTACATTGAGATGCAATCCATACCAAAGTCTTTGATCTTCATCAGTAATATTTTAAGTCCTTTTCACTTTCAGCAAGCACGGTTGTATCATCAGCATATCTCAGGTTGTTAATAAGTCTTCCTCCAATCCTGATGCCACGTTTTTCTTCATAGAACCCAGCTTCTCGGATTATTTGCTCTGAATACAAGTTGAGTAAGTATGGTGAAAGAATACAACCTTGTGGCCAGATAGTGTCCCATAAAACGTCACCAGATGTAGTATTGTTGCTAAGTGCCGTTGAGTCGATTCTAACCCATAGTGACCCTGTATAGGGTTTCCAAGGAGCAGCTGGTGAGCTTGAACCAGCAACCTTGCAGTTCAAACGACTTTGCAGTCTGATGCATTAGCCCACAGCGCCACAGTACTGTAGGTGATAGAATATCTAGCACAAACCTTGGTGTGAGAGGACACGTTCAAATCTGGACTCAGGTGCATGATCTTGCCAGTCTCATGACCTCCTGCGAACCTCTACAGTTTCCCTGCCTCTACAGTCAGACCCCCGGTGGTGCAAATGACTTGCGCTTGATTGCTAACCTGAAAGTTGGCAGTTTGTACTCACCCAGCGGTACCACAGAAGAAAAGGCCTGGAGATCTGCTTCTGTTATGATTTGTAGCCAAGAAAATCCTGTGGAACAGTTTCACTCTGTCACACATGAGGTTGCCACGAGTTTGAACCAACTCTACAACCATGAACAACTGCAGATTCAGAAGTCAGTAACGCTGTCCCGCACTAGAGGTGTAACCTGAAGTTTAAAAGGGATAAACTCTGTGAAGGGCACAGCAGTGTGCTGAGCAGGGAGCTGTGGTTGTCAGGGTGCTGAGAGTCGATTTTGACTCATAGTGACCCATGTGACAGAGTAGAACTGCCCCATAGGGTTTCCTAGTCTGAGGCCTGGTGACTCTGGGATAAGCATTAGGCTGCTAACCTCAAGATTGGCAGTTCAAACCTACCAGCTGCTCTGTGGGAGCAAGATGAAGCTGTCTGCTGTAGTCTGGTTTTAATCTTGGAAACTTTACGGAGCAGTTCTGTCTGGCCTGTCAGGTTGCTATGAGTTGGCACTGACTCTATGGCGCTGGGCTCTTTATAGGAGTAGATCATTCTCCCAAGGAGCCACTGGGGGTGGAGGTGGGGGGCAGCGGTTGAACCACCAACCTCTTAGTTAGCAGCTGAGTGCTTACCCGGTGTACCACCAGGGCTCCCTAGAACAGAATTGGCACTCAAAAGATCTTCACCCCCTTCCCTCCTACCCCCGTGTCTGCGCCTCTTCTTGGAGTCCTGGTGTGGCACTGTAGGATCAGCACTGGACCGCAAACCACAAGATCAGCAGTTCAAACCCACCTTGGAAACCCTGTACAGGATCACTGTGATTCAGAACCAACTCGACGGCACTTAACAATAACAACAACTTTTCCCTTTCCAGCGGCAGCAGGCAAAGTGGCTAAGGATCTGGCTGTGGCACCAAGCTGCTTGGTGTTCAGTCCTGCCTCTGTTCTTACTGCCTGTGTGATCTTTTTGTATTCATTTTTCTAATCTGTGAAATGGGAATGATAACAACACTCACCTCATAGGTCTGCTTGTTGTTGTTGTTGTTATGTGCTGTCGAGCCGGCTCTGACCCATAGCGACCCTGTATAGGGTTTCCGAGGAGCAGCTGGTGAGCTTGAACCACCGACCTTGCTGTTCAAACAGCTTTGCAGTCTGGTGCATTAACCCACAGCGCCACACCAGGACTCCTGGCAGGATAAAAAAGGTATTATTTATAAAGGAAGTCCCTGAGTGCTATAGATGGTTAATGCACATAGCCTTGATAGATTTGCTAACCACAAAGTTGGTGGTTCAAACCCACTGAAAGGTGCTTCAGAAGAAAGGCCTGGTGATCCATCTACTTTTGAAAGGTCAGCTATTGAAAATTTGATGGAGCACAGTTCTACTCTGACACACTTGAGGGTCACTCTGGGTTGGAATGACTCGATGGCACCTGGTTATAATGTACTTAGACCTGGCACACAGTAACTATGATATCAAACCCACCAATGTATGAAGGTATGACACCTTCATACACTTGACTCTTCTTGAAGACAGTGGATTCCATGGGGTTTTCTTGGCTGTCATCTTGTTGGAAGTCTATTTTTCTTTCTTGGCTCCGTTGGCTAGGGTCTAAGCACAATCTTTTATTTTATATATATATATATATTTAACTTTTTATTGTGAACTGAGTGAAAGTTAACAAACAAGAACATCAGCTTTACTTTCAACCAATCACAGGTTTTGTTTCATCTCAATCATGACAGCCCCCTCGCTGCAACACCAATTACCGGCTTCCTCTCTGTGGTTTCCCTTTTGCATCTTATTTTTCACAAATGAACAAATAAAAAAATATTTGATGTATGCATACAAAACAACAAATACATATTCATTTAAATGTCCTAAGGGCATATTCTGCAAGTCAGCCCCCTGCCCACAGGCACACAGTCTTACTCAGTCCATGGACCTAGGTCCCGTAGCTGCTCTGTCTCTCCATTCCGTCGCCTCTGCCACCGTCTCTGCTCCTGTCACTGTTGTTTTGTTAGGATCTCATGCTCCATTCGTGCTCTTCCTTCTTGATGGTCCTGGGATCCTCTGCTCCTGAAATGAAAGATTAACTGCCCCTCCCCCCTTTTAGTTACACATCTTCTGCATACAATTACAGTTGTGACAATCACAATTAATCCTGTGAACAATTACTCACAATTGAAACATCAAATCCTATCCCTACCATCTATCATCCCCTTTCACCATATTCATCTGGACAAGAGGGAAACTATTCAGTGGGGATTCTGCCTTACTCCCCTTGTTCTGACACTAAGCACACTCATGAAAGCTTGTAAGCCAGCCACTTTGTGCCTTTATAGTACCCCATTTTTGATAGCCAGTCTAAGTTGCCTGTCCCTGTCAGCGTAGTGAGGAAACAAGCTTGACCCTTGATATGAAGAATCCTTCCATTTTGACAGGAATTTTGAACAGTTATACCCATAAGCAAAGGTCCAGCTCATCAAATTTTAGCAATTTACACTTGCTCACAGTATCAAAATCACTACAGTCTGGAGTCCTGGTGTGGCGTTGTGGGTTAATGCTCCAGACTGCAAAGCCATTTGAACTGCAAGGTTGGTGGTTCAAGCTCACCAGCTGCCCCTTGGAAACCCTATCCAGGGTCGCTATGGGTTGGAACTGACTCGATGGCACTTCACAACAACAACAACAACAGTATCAAACATCTTTATCTTCATCTGATTGAGTTCTTGTCAGCTAACCATCTAAGTTAGACCAAATGGGTTCTAGCTGCAAGTTTGGAAGCTCACACACTTCAGACCAGCTGTCTTTAGATTAATAGTTGGACACAAAACATTTGTACCACCCAGGGACCTTTTCACTTGTGTATTAGTGTTAGCTATTACTGTTACATTATGCTGTTTTAACTAGAAAACCCAGAGAGGTGATATGACTTGCTCAAGGTCACACCAAAGGTAAGAACAGAGTTGGTGTACCAGGACCTCTTGAACCTCACACCCTGCCACTCTGACCACCCATTTTCTGCCAAAGAAGAGCGGGCATCATTGGGACACATGTTCTAGAGCTTTCTAGACTGACCAATGGGACACATGCTCTAGAACTTTCTAGACTGACCAATGGGACACATGCTCTAGAGCTTTCTAGGCTGGCCCTCTGCCTCCTCCAGGGGAGGGAATTCAGAGGAAGGAGCAGACCAGTCTGTCCTCACTGTCCTGCCTTCACCTTTCTGCCCCTTCTCCCCTGGAGAAGGAGAGGGATCAGAGCTCTCTCACTGTGACCTGGATTTGCTCAGTTACACAAGTGTGTTTATCTGCCTGGTGAGCCTTTCAGAGGCCACAGCACTGAAGGGGGAAAAAGAAAACACCTTTAAGGCTGATGGGTCCCCTCCATCCAAGTTCCTCAGGGATGCAGGGGTCTGGGTTTAGGGACTCAGAAGAAACCGCCATTGCTGTTGACACTGGAGGGAAGAAGGCAAGGGGAGGCCCAACAGTGGATTTAGCAAAACTCAAAAAAACCAACCAGCTAAACAAAGCAACCAGGATGCTTAATGAATGTTGAATTTCAGATAAACAACAAGTAGCGTTTTAATATAGGTATAAGGAGCCCTGGTGACACAATGGTTAAGCACTTGGCTGCTAACTGAAGAGTCAGCTGTTTGGATTTACCCAGCAGCTCTGAGGAAGAAAGACCTGGCAATCTGTTTCTATAAAGGTTGTAGCCTAGGAAGCCCATGGGGCAGTTCTACTCTGGCACATGGAATCAGTAGCGGTTGGAATCAACTTGTGGCCACCCAAAAACAACAGATAGATCTCCTGTGTTGTTATTACTGTTAGGTGCCATCCAGTCAGTTAGAACTCTTAATGCCTCATGTCAAATGGAAGAAATTGCTACCCAGTCCTGCCCAGTCCTCACAATCATTGCTAGGTTTGAATCCATTGTTGAGGATCTTCTTCTTTTTCATGGGCCCTCCACTTTACCAAGCATGATGTCCTTCTCCAGAGACTGCTCCTTCCTGA
>NW_006408608.1:8477619-8480079 GCF_000296735.1 Chrysochloris asiatica
TGCTGCTTCTCTGGATAAGGTCCGGCATTCTGCTTGTGCGTTCCTCTCTTGATGGTCCTAGGGTCCTCTGTTTCTGGAATGTAAGATTAACTACTCCTCCATTTTTGTCACAAAACTTCTACCTTTACAATTGTGACAGTTGCAATTAGTCATGATAACAATCACGCACTATTGAATCATAAGAATCTTATCCCCATCTTTTTTAACCAGATCCGTCTAGACAAGATGAAAACTATTCAGTGGTCACTTAAAGGTTTTTTTGCAATACGTCGTTTAAATTCTTAACTACTGCTTCCATGAAAGTTGCTATTCCATTATTTTGTTGTTGTTATTAAGCACCATTCTGTTGGTTCATTCCATCATTAGGAAATGCTTACTTATATGAAAAGTTTATGTGCCCTACAGACTTAATTGGGTATTCCATAATTTATCTGGCAACCCTACCTTATGAGTTTACATCCCTTTGTATCTGCCTCTTTTATATTTTAACTTTGTCTGGCAGGTATTTTTATCCACAATGTATCTAACTAGAAACAAAGACGGTCAAAGAATTGAAATAATTTGTACTAGCCCACACAGTAAAGAGAGAAATTTGAACCCAGGAATATTCAAACCCAAACCCAAACTCTTTTTTGTTGTTGTTGTTGAACTTTTTATGGTGAATTGAGTGAAGGTTTACAGCGCAGATCATCAGTTTTGCTTTCAACAAATCATACACTTCATCTAGATTGCAACCCCCTTAATGTAACATCGCATATCCCACTTCCTCCCTGCCTTTCTTTCCCCACCCTTCTGAATTTTGTTCTTGGGTAAGCGCTACCATTTTGATCTTGATCATTCTATGGTGTGTATACATCACTAGTGTTGTTGGCCTCCCCATATGCCTATGAATTGCTTAGCTGAGTTCACTGGGGTGAGTTTAGTTCCAGACCTGAAGGGGGTCTCAGGGACACAGTAACAGGATCCCACCAGTCTTGATCTGACCAGTAAGTCTGGTCTTTTTCATGATTTTTGTTTCACAGTTTCTTCCACTTTGTTCAGGATCTTCTAATGTGATCCCTTTCAGAGCAGTTGCTGGTGGTAGCCAGGCACCATCTAGGTCTTTTGGTTTCAGAGTCATGGAGACGGATGTTCACGTGTTCCATCAGTCCATTGGACTAACACATCTTCAGTTCTCATTGATCTTCTTTCCTTCACACAGGAAGAGACCAATAGTTGCACCTTAGCTGGCCATTCATGACATGAGCGTTGAAAATCCTAGCTGATACTCACCAAAGTAGGAAATAGTTTGTGGACTGTGTTATGCCAGTTGACCATGGTGTGCCCCAAGACTATGGTACTGAACCCCCAGGTCCTGCCACTCATTCCCTCAAGTTATTTGGTATTGTTTGAGTTTTTATAACTTTACCCCCTGTATGCTCTGTCATAGTCATCATGAGTTTGCAGTGAAGACATTGCATGCTGAGACATTCTCTATCAAACCTATATGTATTTGTAGGTGTCCTTCCGCTCTCCCTCCTACATGTCTATTCATGTATCTACCCAAGTTGTTAAGTGCTGTCGAGTTGGTTCCAAAGAGCAGCTGGTGGGTTTGAACTGCCGACCTTGTGCTACAGTGCCATACCAGGAGTTCCTAGCTACCCAATGTTGTTGTTGTTAAGTGCTGTTGAGTTGGTTCCAATCCATAGCGGCCCTATATAGGGTTTCCAAGGAGCGGCCGGTGACCTTGAATCCTGATCTTGCAGTTCAAACTGACCTTGCAATCCAGCACATTAACCCACAGCGCCACACCAGGACTCCCCAGATCACTATTAGTGCAGAACTGTGTATATTACAGTATTTACCTCTGCTGCCTTTAACTCTTGCACACCTCCTTGTAGCTTTCCATTCTGCCATCATTCTTCTGTCAACCTCCCTCTTATCATATGTTGCCTCCCCCTTCACCCAAATGAACATATATGTGTCTACCCTCTAGCCAATGAATGACTCCCTCCCACTCCTTGTAACCATCAAGGAATGTTTCTTTAAGTGTGAAATTTTTTTCTTGACTTTTTACAATAGTGGTCTCATACAATATTTTTCCTTTTGAGATTGACTAATTTGATTCAACATAATGTCCTCTAGGTTCATCCATGTTATGAGGTGTTTCAAAGATTCCTGGTTATTGTTTAATGTTGTATGGGATTCCATTGGATGCATGTGTCATTGTTTATTTATCCATTCTTTTATTGATGGACATTTAGTCAGTCTTCATCTTTTTGCCATTATGAATAGTTCTGCACTGAACATGGGCATGCCTGTATCTATGCATGTGCTGACTCTTATTTCTCAAGGATATATACTAAGCAGAGGGATTGCTGGATCATACGGTATTTCTATATCCAATTTTTAAAGGAAGTGCCATACAATTTCCCACAGGGGTTGCACAGTTTTACAGTCCCACCAGCATTGTATGGGGGT
>NW_006408608.1:8480716-8481978 GCF_000296735.1 Chrysochloris asiatica
CGACTCTGTGGCAGATAACCACCCATACCTCTCTTATCTAATATGTCATTGACAAACATTTTTTTCCCCATTCCATGGGTTCAATTTTTTACTTTTTTGGTGACATCTTTTGATGTATCTAAGTGCCTGGTCTTTAAAAGGTCCCAGTCTTATATCAAACTCTCCCTGAAAGGAGTTTTCAGAGTAGAAAGGGAAAGTGAGAGTCCACCCCGCCCCCACCTTTGATCCACCTGGATGACAGCTGGTTCTTTGTTCCTTCAGTCCCAGGTACTGTACCTCCTCTGGTGGTTCTGTGAGAGGATGGACCCAAGGCAGTTTGGGACTGTGAACCACCAAGGGGTCACTGAAGACCCCTAAGTGGAAAGGGCTCCTAACCTTGGACAGGGTGACTGGTTAGGACGGAGAGGGAGAAAGAGGGGAGGTCAAGAGACAGGGAAGAAGCAATAATGTTTGTGTGGACTGGACTTCAGTGCTCTTAACTAAGTGTTTCCATGCTTATTCCTGTACCTGCAACCCGGCTTCCTGGTGCGGAGCTGTGGACTGCAAGGTTGGTTTGAATTGCAAGGTTGGCGGCTCAAGCTCACCAGTCATTCCTTGGAAACCCTATACAGGATCATTACTATGGGTTGGAACTGACTGGGCAGCACTTAACCACATGACCTGCAGCCATATCCTGTTTGGGAATAGGGTGTTCTTCGTTATGTTAATGAGGCCAACATAGTGTAGAGTGTGTCCTAAGCCCAATCACTGTTTTAAAAACTTTTCCATCTCCATGATTTCAAGTGTAACGCACTCATTCTACCTCCTCCCTGTTTCTTGTTTCCATTTCTTCTCCTTCCCCAAGGTTTATGAATTTTGTCCTTGGATTCCATTTTGATCTTCAATGTTGTTGTTGTTACGTGCCATCAAGTCAGTACCGACTCATAGCAACCCTATGCACAATACAATGAAACACTGCTTGGTCCTGGGCCAACCTCACAATTGTTGCCACGCTTGAGCCCATTGATGTTGCTACTCTGCCAATTTATCTCCTTGGGGGTCTCCCTCTTTTTCTCTGACCCTCCACCTTACCAAACATGATGTCCTTCTCCAGTGACAATATGTCTGAAGTATGAGAGACGAAGTTTGGCCATCCTGGCCTCCAAGGAGCACTCTGGCTGCACTTCTTCCAACACAAATCTGTTGGTTCTTTTGGCAGCCCATGGCATTTTCAGTATTTTCCTCCAACACCATAACTTGAATGCATCAATTCTTCTTCTACG
>NW_006408608.1:8483982-8496164 GCF_000296735.1 Chrysochloris asiatica
TTAGAGCCTATTGCTGCTACCACTGTGCCAATCCATTTTCTAAGGGGTTTTCCTCTTTTTCTCCGACCCTCCACTTTACCAAACACGATATCCTTCTCCAGGGACTGGTCCCTCTTGATAGTTTGTCCAAAGTGAGAGAGACAAAGTCTGGCCATCCTGGCTTCCAAGAAGCATATGATGTTATTGAAAATACCATGGCTTGGGTCAGGTGCACCTTCGTCTTCAAACTGACATCTTTGCTCTTGAATACTTTAACATTCCTTAGTTTATATGAATTCTAACACAATTGCTTTGTAAAATCTTTCTACACAGAATTACAGCATTTTTAGTAACTGAGCAGAAACCCCCTTTTTTTTCCTCTCTCTTTTTCTTTTCCTTCAGTTACTATTTCATTCTCAAAAAAGTTATTGTGTTGGAAGAAGTACAGCCAGATTGTTACTCTTTAGAAGCGAGGATGGTGAGACTTTGCCTCACATAGTTTGGACATGTTATCAGGAGGGACCAGTCTGATCATGTTTGGTAAAGTAGAGGGTCATCGAAAAAGAGGATGACTCTCACCAGGGTGAGCTGACACAGTGGCTGCAATAATGGGTTGAAACATAACAATAATTGTGAGGTTTGGGCAGGACCAGGCAGTGTGTTTCGTTCTGTTATACATAGGGTTACTATGAGTCAGAACTGACTTGATGGCACCTAACAACAACAAAGTCTTATAACTACCAAATCAGTAACTAGCTGTCTGACCTTATATAAATTATCCTTTTTCTCTGCACCTTGGATTTTTCTGTTGTCAACAAAGGAGTTTGTTAGGAGAACTTTACAATTCCTTCCTCATTTTAAAGGTTGGGAAGTTTAGGAAAAGGGAAGTGTCCAAAGCCACTCTGCTGGAATTGGCGGGCCATTGTCTTTGCAGTGTGGTATTGATGCTTCATTGGTAGAAATCATGTGTGATTCCCAGCCAATGCATCTCATGCGTGGCTGTCATCTGTCTGTCAGTGGAGCCTTGTGTGTTGCATGTTATTGTACAGGTTTCAGTGTAGCTGGAAGATGGACAGGAAGAAAGGCCTGGTCAACTTCTGTAAAGCAGTGATGGAGCACTATGGATCACAACGGTCCAATCCATAGTCAGGCATGGTGATGACTGGGCGGGGTTTTGTCCCACAGCACATGGAGGTGCTTGGTGGGAGCAAACCTTCCCGATAGACACAACACACATCATGCCCAGAGAAGGGACTACAGGAAGGGAATGTGCAGGTCCCAGGTAGGGGGCTGAGTCCACCAAGTTGTCCTTCAGCTTCTCTGACAACAGCACAGTGGCAGGGAAGAGAGGTGAGCTCGTACCTGGGGGTGGGCTGGGACAGAAGTAAGCAGGGTCACATGTCCTGCCAAGAACCTGCTGACCCTGGGTGGGTGAAGACCGGTTTCTAGAGAAGGTCAATGATAGTGCCCGGGAGAGTCTGAGGAGTCAAGGGCTTGGTGTATCCTGAGGGCAGGGGCCTGTCCAGGAAGGGCCACCTCCGCCAGCTGCTCACCAAAAGCCATCACTAACTCATTTACTAACCACCAGGCCCGACTCAGGACTCTTAAGGGGAGTCTTCATACCATCCCCGTCAAATCTTCCAGTAACTCAGTGTTCTTTTTCTCATGTCAGAATGAGTGGGCACATTTGATCCCACCAGTAACATCCGTGGTATTTCAGCCAAAGGGTCAAAAGCAGGCAGCTTTCCTGGAGCGCATCTAGGCCTGTTCTGCCACACAACTCCAAGGTGACTATTTCTTTTTCTTCTCTTTATAATTACAAAAAGAAAACACCAGCTGCCATCCGGTCGGTTCCCACCTGACGACCCCATGTGTGATAGAGTAGAACTGTGCTCCAAAGGATTTGTAGCAACTGACTTTTTGGAAGCAGTTTGCCACGCCTTTCTTCTGCGGTGCCTTGAACTTCCAGCCTTTCAGTTAGTAACTTTGCACCACCCAGGACCCCTCAAAAATAAAAGCAATTTCACTTTGCTGATGATAAAAATAATATCCTGATTGTAGACTTGGGAAATGTGAACGGATGCGATGAAGAAAGAACTAGAATCCTATCACAGTGGAAGTTTTGGTATAGAGTGTGTGTGTAAACTTTTTATTGTAAATTGAATGAAGGGTTACAGAGCAGATCATCAGTTTTACACCCAACACATCACATACTTTGTTTCATCTCAGTGATTGTAGTCCTTCCGTGCAACAATTACCCCACCGCCTCCCTATTTTGATGTATTTTATTTTAGTGAGATACATGTGTGTGCATTGATGCATGTATGTATTTGAACAAGCTGATCATATGATGAACATTTTTGTTACTGTTGTTTTCCTCTTATTGAACCGTGTGAGTTTCTCATGGTTACAATCCTTTGACAGTTTAACTTTTAATGGCCATGCAATGTCGGTGCTGTTAGGTGTCAGTCAGTTGGGACTCAGAAGCGACCCTGTGCACAATAGAATGGAACCTCGTGCCATCCTAACCATTGTTCCACTTGAGCCCATTTCTGCTTCCACTGTGTCAATCCATTTTATTGGGGGGTCTTCATCTTTTTCTCTGATCCTCCACTTTACCAAGCACAATGTCCTTCTCCCAGGACTCCTGGTGTGGTGCTGTGGGATCAACACTGGACTGTGAACCCCAAGGTCGGCAGTTCAAACCCACCAGCTGCTCTTGGGAAATCCTATACAAGGTTGCTATGAGTCGGAATGGACTTGGTGACATTTATCAACAACAGCAAATATCCTTCACCAGGGACATGCAGTAGATGTATTGATTGAGCCTGTAGTGGTACGTAGTGGTTACGAATCAGGCTGTGAACCTTAAGGCCAGCAGTTTGAAACACAGCTGTTCTGTGGGAGAAAGATGAGACTTTCTGCTCCCATAAAGACTTACAGCTCTGGAAACCCTCTATAGGGTTGCTATGAGTCAGAACCGACTCCACAGCACATCACCAACACCACCACCTTTTGGTAGAGATGTGGGCTGGTTCCTTTTATTTTCTGTATCTAAACAATGCTAAGGGGAACATCCTCACACATGTAAAGTTTGCGGAAACCTTTGCCTACTCCTTTTGGGGTGGATTCTTTGAGGTAGAAGTATTTTAAACCTCCAGAGGCCTTTTTATACCCTAGATAGCAATTACAGAGTCCCTACCTCATCACCTCATAGCCAGCTTTCTGCTTTGTTAGTTTTTAAGATTTCTAAACAGATAGGCCAAAAAAGAAAAGAAATGAAACAGAAACATTTCATTGTTGCCTTCAAAGAACCAATCACAAACCTGTTGCCTTGGAGTCAATCCTGACTCCTAAATTAATTGATTGTTGTGGCTGTTAGTTGGTATGCAATTGATTTGGACCCACAGAGACTCTGTATGTCAGAGTAGATCTGCCTCGAAGTGTTTCCAAGGCTGTAAATCTTACGGAAGCAGACTGCCACATCATTCTCCCCAGGAGTGACCGACCGGTGGGTCTCAATCACCTACTTTTTGGTGCTTAAACACTGCCCTTCCAGGGTGTTAATTTGCATGATTTGATCACAGGTGGGGCGAACATTGTGTACGTTGTGTACCTGAGAGAATCATGTTCCCGAGCAGAGGTTAACTGAGGTCTCAGCTGCTGTTATGCATGGCCTCACCCCTGCCTTTTGTAGGTCCCTACGTGTCCTGTGTGCCACAGGCTGATGCGTTTTTAACTTCTCTCCTAATTAGACTTGAGTCACTGGGTGTCATCTTTCTTGTCATTATTGGTGTCCAGGGACGGAGTGTCAGCTTTTATAGAACCATGGTCTGGACGTCCTGTGGAAAGCTAGCTGGAAAACACGACCAAGGCAATCTCGCCGTGGCCTGATTTTGCTCCCTGGGGTGTCTCCTGAAGTCCTGATACCCAGGCTCTAAACATCAGGTATTTCTGAAAATGTCACCCTCAGTGTGCCAGTGTGTCAATTAACTCAGGAGTCCCCGAGTGGCAGGGAAGGTTAAGTCCTATACTAGGCAAAATCTTGGTGGTTTGAACTCTTGGGAGACAGGTCTAACGATCTGCTTGCAAAAGGTGAGAGCCTTGAAAACCCTACGGAATAGCTTGACTCTGCACATGTATGGTCATTGTGAGTCAGAATCGACTCCATAGTGATGAACAACAACAATCTATTATCTCAGAGGAAGACCTTATGGCTGGACACCATGGGGATGGTGAGCACATCTTTGGGATTTGATGTGGAGAGGACGGGATCACCTGTAGTTGAAGGTAGCCGGTTGCTGGCTGATTCATAGATCCAAAGCGTTAAGCCTTTTCAACCAATTGACCATCAGTTGCTGCTGCTCCAGAATCTCCTGGTCTCAAGCACGGGGTTTGGAATAACGAGCTGCCGACCTCCTGACTAGTGGTGGTTATTAAGGTACAGTAGGGACTTCACCTCTGGTGTAGTGGGTTACATGTTGGATTGCAAACCGCAAGGTCCGCAGTTCGAATCAGCTAGTTGCTTCTTAGGAGAAAGAGGAAGCTTTCTGCTCCCATCAAGATTTACAGCTTTGGAAACTCTATACGGGGTTGCCATGAGTCGGAACTGACTGGATGGCACATCACCACCTTCACATCATGTGGGCTGAGTGCTGCGCTCAAGGTTACATGAATCGAAGCGTGTCCCTAAAAGCTGGAGCATATTGTTTCCAGTCCTGGAAACAGCAAGATTTCTTTGCCACCTTGGTTCTGAGGTTCTTGCTCTCCTCAGTTCAGCCTACCTGAACTTTACCTTTACCTTTCTGCCAACCCCTGACCCTGAGCAGGGGTTGGGAGCCTGTTCTTCTGATCTCATCAGCTCCTGTACTAGCCTTATCCTGGGAATTACCAGTTCACTTCCAATGGCTTCCACTGCACTTAAAATAAAACCCAGTGTCTGCCTTCAAAATTCAAGATTCAAGTTCATCCAGAGGCACCTCAGAAGAAAGGCCTGGTGATCTACTTCTGAAAAGCCAGTCATTGAAAACCCTACGAGGCGCACTTCTATTCCGACACGCATGGGGTTACCATGAGCCTCAGCAAATAAACTAGTTATATAGGGGAGCCCTGGTGGCATAGTGGATTACAAATGGGCTACTAACCACAGGGTCAGTAGTTCAAATCTACCAGTGACTCCACAGGAGAAAAATGAGGCTTTCTGTTCTCATAAAGATTTACAGCCATGGAAACTCTATATTGGGTCACTGTGAGTTGGAACTGACTCGGTGGCACACAACCACCATCAATCAGCACAGTGGACACCAACTCATAGTGACCTGGGTTGCTCAGTTTATGCACTCAGCCACTAACTGAAACTCTGGAATTTCAAATCTACTCAGAGGTACTTCAGAAGAAAGAGCTGGCAATCTACTTCCTAAAAGCCAACCATCAAAATCTCTAGAGAGCACAGTTCTCTGACACACATAGGGTTGCCATTTATCTAAGCAAATGTTAAGTGTCATCAAGTTGATTCTGACTCATAGCGACCCTGTATAGGGTTTCCAAGGAGTGACTAGTGGGTTTGAACCACTAACCTTGTGGTTAGCAGTCCAGTACTTATCCTACAGGACCACACTAAGCAAATAGGAGGGTTTCTTATAAGGAGTCCTGGTGTGGCGCTGTGGGTTAATGCACCAGACTGCAAAGCCATTTGAACTGTGAGGTCGGAGGTTCAAGCTCACCAGCTGCTCCTAGGAAACCCTATACAGGGTCGATATGGGTCAGAGCCGACTCGATGACACTTAACAACAACAACATTATAAGGGTACAGGGGTGTCACAAGAAGCCCAAGTCTTGAGTACAGTTGGGCCTCTGGAGCAGGAAACTGGGCTGCTCTCTCTCTGGCTCATCCATCTGCTTCTCGCTCGATATGTTTCATTTTTCTTTATACATACTGAGGGTTTTTCTCTACTTCCTCATCCACATGATGAAACAAGGTGTCCTTCTCCAGCTGCTTCCTTCAAGAGAACTGCTTAGTAAGACTGGACACAGCTGTCTTCTCTTGGATCCAATTTCCAGATCTCAGAAAGGAGACACCCCTTTCTTGGTCCGGTCATCTGGGGATGATGGATGGGTGACATTGTACAGGGGACATTGCCAGGAGCTTGTTCAGTTACCACGGGTGAAGGTGGAGCTTAGGGAGGGGTACAGAGAAGAGCAGCTGGGCAGGCCACCCACTAGGTATCCAGGAGCAGGGCTCAGGCTTCAGGACACCCTGGGGCCACAAGACAGTACACGCCACCAGAAGCACCCAGGCATTCTCAAGTGTTTGTCATGCTTCTGCTTCTGAGGACTCATTTTGTTGTTAAATGCCATCGAGTTAATTCCAACTCATAGCGACCCTGTATAGAGTTTCTGAGGAGATGCTGGTGATTTTGAACGGCCAACCTTGTGGTTAGCAGTCCAATGCTTATCCTACTGTTCCACACAAGGACCTACTGTTCTGCCATGTTCCATCCACAGGACTTGATCTATGAGGTCAGACCAAAGATGAGCCCTAGATCTGATGCTGCAGACGGATCTTCCTCTTAGCAGAAATCAGCTTATTACTTAATCAGATGAAGTGTCTACTGACTGGGACAAGAAAGGATAACTGGAAATTGTTCCCCTATGTGCCTGTCCATAATTACTGAAAGTTAGCTGGACAATGAATAAGGAAGGCCAAAGAAGAACCGATGCCTTTGAGATACGGTGTTGGTGAAGAATAGTAAATATACCAGAAGAATCCTGGTGTGGCGTGGTGGGGTACGCTGGACTGCAAGATTGGTTTGAATCACAGGTTCAGTGGTTCAAGCTCACCAGCCGCTCCTTGGAAACTCTATACAGGGTTGCTATGAGTCGGAACCAACTTGACAGCACTTAACAACAATAACAACCAGAAGACTGGAGTCCTGGTGTGGCACTGTGGGTTAATGCGCTGGACTACAAGGTCGATTTGAATCACAAGGTCAGTGGTTCACACTCATCAGTCGCTCCTCAGAAACCCAGGACTGGGTCACTGTGAGTCAGAACCGATTTGACCGCACTTAACAACAACAACAGCAACCAGAAGAATGAACCAAATCTGTGGTGGAAGGAGTACAGCCAGCATGCTCCTTAGAAACTAGGAAGGCAAGAGTTTGCCTCATGCACTTTGGATATGTTGTGAGGAGGGACCAATCCCTGGAAGATGACACTTAACTTGTCCATGCTTGGTAAAGGAGACAGTCAGTGACAAAGAGGAAGAGCCTCAGTGAGATGGACTGACACAGTGGCTGCAATGGACACAAACACAACAACAATTGTGTGGATGGCCCAGGCCCAGGCCCAGGCCCAGGCAGTGGTTTGTCCTGTTGTGCTTGAGGTCACTATGATGGTAACAGCAGTGGTGGAGAACAGAGGTTAGCACTGTAAGACGTGGGAGCTATGTTCTCTGGTGCCCCTGTCCAGGAATGTTCCTTTGCAGCAGGAAGCAGCCATCATGGCGTTCGGAGCACAAGCAACTTCTCCTGATGCTCCTAGGGGATGAAGAACCGGCTGCATAGAAAGAGCTGTTAGGCAGGGAGCCAGGAGACCTGGGTTCCGGTCCAGACTTCATGTGACCTTAGGCAAGTCATCTCACTTTTCTTATAAAATAATGGTGAAAAGATAGTGGGGAAAGACAGAGACTAACACATGACAAAGGTGCTACTTAGAGTTTAGGGCCACCTACAAAGTTATAGGGCACAGTCCCCACAAGACTGCCCTCACTTTTGACATTAATTGCAGGTTTAGGGGTTCCACAAACCACAATTAGTTTTAATAATTGGCTAGACCTCGCTGCATTTTTTATATTTACGGTTACAATTCATTACAGGGAGAGGATACAGATTAAAATTAACCAGAGGAAGGTGTCTGTAGGGTTGAGTCCAAATACAGAGCTCCCCTTGTCCTTTCCCAGGAGTCGGAATGAGTTCCTCTCCTGCATAAAGATGTGACCATACACACGGAGTATCGACAACCAGGGACACTAGTCCAAGTCTCAATGTCTCCATGACGTATTGGGACTCCATGAAATAGGAATGATTGATTGTCCACGTGGTTGATCTGTGTCTGTGTGTGTGTTAGGCACTGTAGAGTTGGTACCAACTCATAACGACCCTATGTACAACACAGCAAAACACTGCCCAGTCCTGTGCCAGTCTCACAGTTGTTAGTATGCTTGAGCCAATTGCTGCTGCCACTGTGCCAATCCATCTGGTTGTGGGTATACCTCTTTTTCACTGCTCCTCTACTATACCAAGCGTGATGTCCTTCTCCAGGGACTGGTTCCTTCTGATAACAGGTCTGAAGTATGAGAGATGAAGTCTGGCCATCCTGGCTTCCAAAGAAGCATTCTGGCTGTACTTCTTTCAACGCATATTCGTTTGTTCCTTTGGCAGTCTATGCTACTTTTAATATTTTCCTCCAATACCGTAACTCAAATGCATGAGTTCTTCTATGGCGGTCTTTCTTATTCATTGTTCAACTTTTGCATGCATGTGAGGCTATAGAAAAAACCATAGTTTGGGTCAGGTGCAGCTTAGTCCTCAAACTGCACATCTTTACTCTCGAATGCTTTAAAGAGGTTTTGTGCAGCGGATTTGCCTAATACAATACATCGTTTGATTTCTTGACTGCTGCTTCCATGAATGTTGATGGTAGATCCAAGCAAAATGAAGTCTTTGATGACCTCAATCTTTTCTCCATTTATCTTGATGTTATTTATTAGTCCGGTTGTAAAGATTTTTGTTTTCTTTACATTGAGTTACAACCCATAACAAAACCTGTAGTCTTTGATCTTCATCAAAGACCTTAAGTCCTCTTTGCTTTCAGCAAGCAAGGTTATATCACCTGCATGCCACAGGTTGTTAATGAGCCTTCCTCCAATCCTGATGCCGTGTTCTTCTTCGTATAATCCAGTTTCTCAGATTAATTGCTCAGCATACAGATTGCATAAGTATGGTGAAAGAATACAACCCTGGCACACACCTTTCTTGATTTGAAACCATTCTGTGTCCCCTTGTTCTGTTCAAACAACTGCCTTTTGGGTATGTACAGGTTCCTCATGAGCACAATTAAGTGTTCTGGAATACTCCTTCTCCACAATGTTGTCCATAGCTTGTTATGATCCACACAACTGAAAACCTTTAAATAGCCAATAAAGCACAGGTAGACATCTTTCTAGTATTCTCTGCTTTCAGCCAAGATCTATTTCACATCAGTAGTGCTATCCCTTGTTCCATGTTCCTATCTGAATCTGACCTGTATCTCTGGCAATGCCCTGTTAATGTACTGCTGCAACCATTTTTAAATTATCTTTAGCAAAATTTTACTTGCATGTGATATTAATGATGCAGTCTGATGATTCTGCATTCTGTTGAGTCATCTCTCTTCAGATTGGGCATAAATATGGATCTCTTCCAGTCAGTAGGCCATGTAGCAGTCTTCCAAATTTCTTGGCATAGATGACTGAATGCCTCCAGTGCCACATCAGTTTGTTGAAAGATTTCAATTTGTATTGCATTAACACCCAGTGCCTTGTTCTTTGCCAATGCCTTCAATGCACCTTGGCCTTCTTCCTTCAGTACTATGGGCTCTTGATCATATGCTACCTCTTAAATGGTTGAACACTAACCATCTTTTTTTGGTACAGTGACTCTGTGCATTCCTTCCGTCTTCTTTTGCTGCTTTCTGCATCATTCAATATTTTGCTCTTAGAATCCTTCAGAATTTTAAGTTAAGGCTTGAATTTTTTCTTTAGTTCCCTCAGAATGAGAACTACCAAGTGTATTTTTCCCTCTTGGCTCTCTGACTCCAGGTCTTTGCACATTTCATTGTAACATTTGACTTTGTCTTCAATTCATAACAATCCTGTATAGGGCTTCCTAGGAGCGACTGGTGGGTTTGAACCACCGGTCTTTTGATTTAAACTGTCTATTTTCACTTGGAGGATTTACACATATATACGCTGCTTAACAAAAGGTTGACTATTCAGCCGCTCCAAGGGAGAAAGACTAGGCAATCTTCTCCTATAAAGATCACTGCCTAGAAATTTCAATGGGGCAGTTCTACTCTGTCACGTGGGGTCACTATGAACTGGGATCCATTCAATGGCACCTAACAACACCACCACCTAGGAAAAAATAGATCAAAGGGGTCCCTGGGTGGTGCGCGAATCCAGTCAAAAAGGTTGGCAGTTCAAACCCATCCAGTGGTGCCTTGGAAGATAGGACTGGCGATCTGCTTCTGAGGGGGTCACAGCCTTACAAATCCTACAGAGCAGTTCTACTCGGCATGCATGGAGTCCCCAGCAAATAACAACCAACAAAAGAAAACAATCTAGAAAGGAGGTCAAAACCAATGAGCTAACTGTGCATTTATGGGCTCGTTCATTTCCCTTCTTCTTGTTTGTTTCTACTGTCAGAGTGTGTACGTGGACTTTGCAAAATGAGTACAGTTAGGAAAGCAAATGGTCTTCCTACGACAGAAAGCACTTACCAGAGCCCGTGGCTGGCTTGGGTTAGGCAGTTCCCAGGAGGCCGGGGTCAGGGGAAAGACCCCAGATCCATCTGTCTTGGAAGCCACACTAAAGGCCTGTTTGCTGAAGAGAAGCCCATCCTATGAGAGATTCATCTCGATCTACTATTTGCCCTGTCACCATTTATTTCTGGAGAGTGGCAGTTCGTCACCCTCATTTTGGCTGCCAAGAGAATGGGACATCTAATCAAGGGGAGCCTAGTGATACAGGATATAAGTGCTCAGCTGCTAGCCCACCAGTTGCACCGAGGGAGAAAGATGAAGCTGTCTGTTTCCGTAAAGATTTACTGTCTCAGAAACCCTATGGGGGCAGCTCCATCTGTCACGATGGGGTCACTAAATGTACTGACAATTGTGAGGATGGCATAGTATTGGCAGGGCTTCGTTCTGTTGTGCACAAAGTCATTATGAGTTGGAACCCACTCAATGACTTCTAACAACAATAACAACATGAATTGGAATCGACCCAGTGGTAGTGGGTTTGGGTTGGTGTTTTTGCCCAGGTGGGAGCAGAAAGACAGGTATGAGGGTACAGCAATTGCATCAGTGAAGAGGCTGACGTGTTCATCTCCTCTCAGAACCCCAGGTCTCTCTCCCATCCAGCTCTAAACTCAGGGAGGAAACTGTGTTATCTTATCGAATCCACAAGCTATTACTCTTATCCTTTAAAAAATGCTGGTGTTCTTGAGTGCCGTCGAGTCGATTCCAACCCATAGCGACCCTGTATAGGGTTTCCAAGGAGCAGCTGGTGAACTTGAACCACCAACCTTGCAGTTCAAACGACTTTGCAGTCTGATACATTAGCCCACAGAGCCACAGCAGGACTCCAATTTCAACAATAACCTACAGCAAATAGTAAAGAAAGGGGCCCAGCGAGTGTAGTGGTTAAGTGGTCAACTGCCAACGGAAGGTCAGAGGTTTGAACTCACCAGTCACTCTACTGTGGTGACTTGTGTGTTGCCGTGATACTGGAAGCATGAAATACCAGTAGAGTGACCCATGGTGGACAGGTCTCAGTGGAATTTCCAGACTAAGACAGATTAGGAACAAGGACAAGTGAACCATTTCTTTAGTCACTGAAAAGCTTATGAAGAACAGCAGAATATTCTGAGATATAGTGCCAGAAATATGAGCCCCCTCAGGTTGGAAGACACTCAAAATGCGACTAGGGAAGAGCTGTCACCTCAAAGTAGAGGTGACCATAATCATGTGAATGGAGCAAAGCTTTTGGGACCTTCATTTGGTGATGGGCTATCACACAAACTAAGAAGAAACAGCTGCAAACATTCATTAATAATCAGAATGTAGACTGTATGAAGTATGAGTCTAAGAAAATTAGAAGTTATCAGACATCAAATGGAACACACAGAGATCCTAGACATTAGGACTGGCCATTTTCAATCTGACAATCATATGGCTTACTGTGCAGGTAACATCAAATTGAAGAGAAATGGCATCATATTCATTGTCAAAAAGAACATGTCAAGATGCATTTGAAGTACAATGCTGTCTGTGATAAGAAAATATCCATATGCCTACAAGGAAGACCAATGAATACCACTATTATTATTATTTTTAAAGTATTTCTCTTTATCCACTTTAGCTTTTTTTAAAAAAACACACAA
>NW_006408608.1:8498883-8509427 GCF_000296735.1 Chrysochloris asiatica
TGCCCACTAGCTCAGGCACCCCTATAGTCACCAGAATGGAGGTGCGCAAACAGCAAGGGACCAATGAACGGCTACCAAAAGAGAAGAATGTCTGCACCTTTATCTCAGCAGTTCTGTCAGGCATCTGCGGCCGCTCCGATCCTTTCCCCACGTGGTCTCACCCAAGATGGCGGCGCCTGGAGCAGCCGAGTGTCCCGGACTAGAAAGCAATAGATTTCTTGCTTCTGCCACAAATTCCCCCAGCTGTAAGCCTTCCAACCTTCTAAGTATTCCTTTATATGTGGTTCAGAATTCTGGGACCATCCCCTGAACCTGCTTGGTTGGGTATTCTCTGTTGTTGTTGGCGGAGCTCTCTGTTATAAGTCCACCCGATCCGCCATCTTGTTTGTTCTCCAATACCACTATTATTTAAATTTATGGACCAAACACTAAAGCCAGTGATGATGAAACTGAAGAATTTTATCAGCTTCTTCAAGGAGCTCTGGTAGCGTAGTGGTTACGAATCAGGCTGCGAGCTGCAAGGTCAACAGTTCGAAATTACCAGCTGTTCCGTGGGAGAAAGATGAGGCTTTCTTCTCCTGTAAAGATTTACAGCCGTGGACACCCTGTACAGGGTCACTATGAGTCGGAACCGACTCCACGGTACATGATAACAACAACAACCAACTTCTTCAGTCTGAAATTGATCAAACATACAATTAAGATGCATTGATAATTACTGGTGAGTGGAATGCAAAAGTTAGACACAAAGAGGAATCATCAGCAGTTGGAAAATATGGCCTCGGTGATTAAAATGATGCTAGAGATCACATGATAGAATTTTACAAGACCAATGACTTAGTCAAGGAGCCCTGATAGCATAGTGGATTCCAAGTGGCTTACAAGTGAACCACAGGTCAGCAGTTCAAATCTACCAGCTTTTCTGTGGGAAAAAGATGAAGCTTTCTGTCCCTGTAAAGATTGATAGTCTCAGAAACCCTATACAGGGTCACTATAAGTCGGAACCGACTCGTTGGCACACCAATGACTTATTTATTGCAAATACCTATTTTAAACAACCTAAAAGGTGACTATACACAAGGACCTCACCAAATGGAATACATAGGAATCAAGTTGACTATATCTGTGGAAAACCTCCATACCAACAGCCAAAACAAGGCCAGGGGCAGACTGTGGAAAAGACTATCAGTTGCTCATATGCAAGTTCAGACTGAAGCTGAAGAAAATTAAAACAAGTCCAAGAGAGTCAAAATATGACTGTGAACATATCCCTTCTCAATTTTAAGAACAGATTTAATGCATTAGATACTAATGACTGAAGACCAGAAGAGTTGTGGGTGACAGGAAGAAAGAAAATGGTCACTAAAAAGAAAGGGAATAGAGAAAAGCCCAAAATGGATGTCAGACAAGAGCAGATGGAAGAAATGAGGAAGAGAGCTGAACAGAAAATTTCAAAGGGCAGCTCAAGAAGACATAGCCAAGTATTATAATGACATATACAAAGACCTGGGGTTACAACCAAAAAAGAACACACTCAGCTGTGTGGGAAAAAAAAAAAAGCCGAAAGAACTGAAAAAAAAAAAAAAAAATTGAAGGCTTGACTTGAAATATTGAAGGATTTTATGGGTAAAATACTGAATGATGCAGAAAACATCAAATGAAGATGGAAGGAATACAGTCATTGTACCAAATAGAAATGGTGATGTTCAGCCATTTCAAGAGATAGCGTATTGTTAAGAACCAGTGGAACTGAAGGAAGAAGTCCAAGCTGTACTGAAGGCATGGTGAAAATCAAGGCTTCAGGAATTGATGGAAAACAAATGGAAATCTTTCAGCAAACAAGCAACGCTGGAGGTGCTCATTCATCTATGTGAAGAAATTTGGAAGACAGCTTTGTAGAGATCTATATTGTGCCAATTCCAAAGAGAGGTGACCCAATGGAGTGCAGATGTTATTGAACAATGTCATTAATATCACATCCAAATAAAATTTTACTTAAGACAATTCAAAAACAGTTGCAACAGTACATTGACAAGGAGCTGCCAGAAATTCAAGTCAGATTCAGAAGAGGATGTGGAACTAGGGATATTGCTGATGTCAGATGTATCTTGACTGAATGCAGAAAATACCAGAAAGATGTTTACTTGTGCTTTTTTGGCTTTTGACTGTATAGATCATGACAGATTATGATTAATATTGAGAAGAATGGGAATTCCAGAAAACTTAATCATGCTCATGGGGAACCTGTACATAGACCAAGAGGCAGTCATTAAAACAGAACAAGGTGGTATTTTGAAGACTAAGGTGTGCCTGACCTAAGCCATGGTATATTCAGTTGCTTCTTATACATGGGAAATCTGTATAATAACATGAATAAAGAAGACCTAAGAAGAATCGATGCATTGGAATTATGGTATTGTCAAAGAATATTGAAAGTACCATGGACTTCCAGAAGAACAAACAAATCTGCCTTGGAAGAAGTACCGTTGGAATGTTCTTTAGAAGTAAGGATGTGAGGCTTCATCTCATGCACTTTGGACATGTTATCAGAAGGAACAAGTCCCTGGAGAAGGACATCATGCTTGGTAAAGTAGAGGGTCAGCGAAAAAGGGGAAGACCCTCAATGAGATGGCTTGCACAGTGGCTGCAGCAAGGGGCTCAGACCTAGCAGTGATTACAAGGCTGGCGCAGGACCAGGTAAGGGGCTGGTTGGGAAAATGACTGGTTGGGGTCAGTCCCAGCTCTATTGTTTCCATGCTGTGTGGTCTTGGGAAAACCCCTTGATCTTGCTGTGCCTCAGCTGATCATCTGTAAATTCTAACATATACCAGAATGTCTCATTCTGGTATATGTAGGGTCGCTATGAAATTGAACTGACTGACGGCACCTGAGAGCAGCAATGTAGATTAGAAAAGCAGCTCGATTCTCCTGATGCTCCAGGCACGTATGAAAGCCATCTCTGCATTGAAACCCAGAGAGTTGGCCACAAGCCCTGACTCTGAAAATATGGATGATAATACCCGTGACTTTATCGAGCACGTACTGTTGTGAGCAGGAACTGAGGCAAGAGCTTTGCAGATACTACTTCACTGAATGTGGACAACATCTTCACATCTTCTTGGGGAGCTGGGGCCCACGGTCACACAGTATCAGGTGGTGAAACCAGGACCCCAGCTGGGTGTCCTAATGATCTGTATCTAAATTCCAGAGACATCTCTATCTGTTTTCTCCTAATAGATTGTCCTGAGGCTATGCCAGCAGCTTGACTTGTCCATTTGTCCAGATCAGGCCCAGGACAAGAAGAGCTGATGGAGAGTTCTAGCACGTTTTTGTACAAGACGCTGTTGTGGGTAATGAGTTGTTCTGTGTAGTTGCCAAGGGTATAGACTCTGGAGCCAGACTGGTTGGGGTCAGTCCCAGCTCTATTGTTTCCATGTTGTGTGATCTCTCTGTGCCTCAGCTGATGATCTGTAAAATGGGGATGACTCTAGTAGCCTCGTCATTGGGTCCACATGAGGATTAAGTGAGCTGATATGTATTAAGTGCTAAGCACAGTGGCTGGCTCCTCAGAGCGCTATGCATGGATTAGCTTTCGTGGGCTATTTTTAACTCAGACAGCTGAAAAGATGGGATCAGGTAAAGGAGGGTGAGCATTCCAAAGTCAAGTGGGGACATCTAAGGGACTCCCCCACCTCCTTCTCACTGTACCTACCCAGATGCCAGCTCACCTTCCGTGCCTCTGACTCTCCCACATAGCCTGCTCCCCACTCTACTCTGCACCCTGCTGCCAGCCTTACCGGTAATGTTCTTACCCCATTTGTCATGCTTTGTTTTGAATATCCTTCTCTGTGCATGGATCCTCGGACCCCTCCTCTAAGACCTGAGCTCCTTTTTCGCTTTTCTTGTCTGTCACAGAATCCAGAACTGGTTGGTTTAGTGAACGAATTAAAGCTATATAGCTGCCTAGGGATTGAGAGCAGACCTGCTTTTCTGGGCATTTCAGTCTATGACAGGGATCTTGGGTGGGAGGATTTCCCTCCCCAGGGGGTATTTGGCAATGTCTGGATATGTTTTTGATGGGCAAAACTGGGGACCGACACTCATGGTGTCCTATTTTTAGAGGTCCGGGGTGCTGCTAAACATCCTATGCTGCAAAAGGCAGCCCTCCATACAGAGTTATCTGACAACAACAACAAATGTCAGTGATGGTGAGGTTTGAGAAAACCCTGGTCTCAAGTTACATCCTGCAGAAGAGAAGAAAAATAAACAACCCAAAAAACCTGTTGCTGTTAAGTTCCTTCCGATGTGTGGTGACCCCACGTGTTTCAGAGGAGAACTGCTCCACAGAGTGTCCTTGCTTGTAATCTTTATGGAAGCTGATTACCAGGCCTTTCTTCCATAGTGCCACTGGGTGGGTTTGAACTGCCAACCTTTAAGCTAGGAGTGTGTGTAGAAATCACCCAGAGACCTTGCAGAAGAGAAGAGGGCACCCCAAAGTCAGACTACCCCACTGCAGTCAAGTCTCGCATACCTCTTTAAAGTTCTCTCTCAGCGGTACCCTCCCCACATCTGGGCCACTTTGCCAGACTGACTTCCTTTGTCCAAGTCCTTTTATTTCTCTGGCCTTTGTGAGTTGAGAAATCCCATTAAGCCCATGTACGTTATCATGAGAATTTCACTGAACATCGTTGCAAAGTCTCCTTTCTTTGTTGGGTTTGTATGCAGGCAGTTTTCAAACAAGCCTGTTTCTTCCAGCCACAGAGAAATATAAAGTGATGTTTTCTGAAAGCATCGCTTTATAAAAACACCAACCGTAATCTCAGTGCACAAAAGACATTGTAGAAATGAGAATCAGCTCGAAGCCAGCAAAGCTTTTAAACGGCAGGCTTTGTAGGCTAGTGTTGTTGTCTTGTGGTTGTTTTCTGGTTAATACTGCTCATTGAAGAAAGAGATTTCTAGAAAGTTTCTCTCACTAAATAATTACCTGTTAATGAGTTTGAAGATTGCAAGTAATGTATTGGCTGTAGAAGTTGCCTGGGCATTGTGTGGTCTGTTGGTGGCCATCTGGTTAGTTTCATAACATCTTTGACTGGGTGCAGCCAAAGGTGTTAACAGGAGGCAAGGGAGGTTTTTTCCACTTGCTCATCAAAAACAGTGTCTGCACGGGAAACACAATACAACTCTGTTAAAACAATGACAACAAATGACTTACTGATCGGAAAGAGATCAGAGGAACCTCTGAGACTCTGCTTGTCTAAGCCAACTTTCAAATTCAAAAATATTGCCAGAGATTACCTTCCAGGCAAATAAAAAATTAAAGCTAAGTCCTCTGTCATGGAGTTGATTCAGTCTCATAGAGATCCACAGGACACAGTAGAACTGCTCCCTAGGGTTTTTGAGACTGTAAACATTTACAGGGGCAAACTGCTTTTTCATCCACAGAGCAGCTAGGGTTTGAACTTTGCATTTAGCAGCCCAGCGCCTATCCCATAGTACCACCAGGGCTCCTTCAGTCAAATAATGTTGTTGTTGCTAAGTGTCACGGAGTCGGTTCCTACTCATGGCAATCCTGTATTGAGTTTCCAAGGAGCGGCTGGTAGGTTTGAACCTCTGACCTTGTGGTTAGCCATCTAGTGCTTATGCTACGGCTCCAGGACTTCAAACAGTAGACTGTACTTAAAAATACCCATGAAGACTGGGATCCTCAGAACAATCAAAAGGGTAACATTTGCCTAAAGCCAAAGATGAGACGACAGGGAGGGAGAAGGGACGAATGGGAACAGGGGACCCAGGGAGGAAGTGGGCAGATGCTGATCAATGTCATGGATTGCAACCAGTGTCAGGGAACAATGTGTGCATGAACTACTGATTGGGAAACTAATTTTCTATGTAAACTTTCACCCAAAATAGAATAAAGTGTTAAACAAAAACAAAAGCAGATAAAAAGACCAGTTGTCATCGAATCACCTCCAATTCATGATGACCTATTTACGTCTGAGTACAGCTATGTTCCTTAGGGTTTTCAAGGTCTGATTTTCAGAAGGAGATTGCCAGGCCTTTCTTCTGAGGTACCTGCAGGTGGATTGGAACCTTCAACCTTTTCAATGAGTATATTAACTGGTGGCACCAGCCAGAGACGCCTGGTTGTAGTTGTTCATTGCCGGCCACACACGGTGATCTTACCTATAGCAGAATGAAGCAGTGCCTGGAGGGTACCCTCCTCTCACCATCACTGATATGTTGAGTTCACTATGCTGACTGCTGGGTCAGTCCATCTCATTGAGGACTTGACAAGAATGTTGAGACTTCAGCTTATTTACTTTGGACATGTCACTAGGAAAGACCTGCCTCTAGAGAAGGACATCTGTTTGATATAGAAGGTCTCAACATTCTTGTTTCTTAGGATCATTCTGGTTGTACTTAAAAAACAAGCAAATAAATAAATAAAGCTGCTGTCATCCCTGAATCCCAGGCAGGGTTTCAAGATTTAAATCCTTATGGGAGCGGACAGCCTTGTTTTTCTCCAGCAGAGCGGCTGGGGTTAGCAGTTCAGTTCTTTTCCTACAGCACCACCGGTACCTAGGTTGGACTCTTGTCATTGCTGTTAAGTGCTGTCAAGTTGGTTCCGACTCTTATAGGGCTTCTGAGGAGCAGCTGGTGAGCTTGAACTGCTGACCTTGTGGTTCACTTTCCAGTGCTGATCCTACAGTGCCACATGAGGAATCCTGGGTTATGCTTCTTCTTGTTGTTAAGTGACGTCTAATCGGTTCAGACTCAAAGCGACACTGTATAGGGTTTCCAAGGAGTGGCTGGTGAGCTTGAACCACCGGCCTTGTGGTTCAAACTGACTTTGCAGTCCAGTGCAGTAACCCTCACAGCACACCAGAACTTGGCTTGGCTGTGTGCTGTGGAGTTGGTTCCGACTCATAGCGACCCTGTACAGGGTTTCCGAGGCTGTATATCTTTATGGGAGCAGGACGTCTCATCTTTCTCTCGCGGAGGAGCTGGTAGTTTCGAACTGCTGACCTTGCGGTTCGCAGCCCGATTCGTAACCACTACGCTACCAGAGCACACCAGACTAGGAGACTTCAAAAATCTCCTGGAAAAATGGAATGAAATTATAATGGAATTTTTCAAGAACTTTTTGAAACCCCCTGTGTTTCTTATAAGAATGATTTGTTCATTCTTCATACAGTCCACGATATATCAATATTCTTCACCAACACTTCAATTTGCATACCTCAGTTCTTCTGTTTTTCATTTCCATTGTCAGCTTTCACATGCATGTGTGGTGCTTGAAAAGAAGACCATGGCTTGGGGAAGACAACCTTAATCATTATACTTCTTAAAACTTTCAAGAAAATGCTTAGAAGCAAAAAATACATATATTGATGTAACCTCTTTAAGGAAAAGAAACAGTCCAAAACAGCAGTCAGGTGTAACCTGGACATGCCTGCCAAACTCTGGTCCAGCTTCTTCCCTGACTATGTAAAGTAGGTACTGATTCTGGAAGAAGAGGAAATGGGAGGCTGGTTGCTAGGTAACCAGTTCCCAAGGGGAGGAAAGCATCACTGGGTTGACTGTAGACTACATAAAAGATGGGCCAGGACAGAAGGGAGAAGAGAGCGCAGACATGTCCTCCACCTCCTGCTTCTGAGCTGGGTAAGGAAAGATACACAAAGACTTTAGTAAATGAGGGGTTGTAGGGCCAATTAGTAGGCTGTTCTTTGCAGAAAAAAAGCCAGCTAATTATCGAGGTGTGAAGAAATCATTGTGATGTTTACGCTAATGATGGAGAGGGGTTGAAGGGAAGCTTTTAGAAATGTGGAACCACTGAAAAAGAGAGCAAGTGGAGGTTTTCCTGAGAGGAAAGCAGAGATCTAAGGCAACTGAACTTCATGTCAAATGGTGTCCACACATCTCTCTCTGGTTTCCTCCCCGGGAGAATACATGCCTGCTAACTAAAGGAAGCCTCCAGAGCCAACTGCCTGAGTTCACGTAGCATTTCCACTTGCCAACAGTGTTGTCAAGGACAAGCTATGCAATCTCCCTGTGCCTCAGTTTTCCCCTCTATAAAATGGGCATATTAACAGTACCTACCTTATAAGGGGGAGCTGGGTGGTCCACAGGATAAACATTTGACTGTGAACCATAAGGCTGGCAGTTTGAGCCTATCAGCCACTCTAAGGAAGAGAGATGAGGCTTTCTGCTCCTGCAAAAGATTTAATGCCTTGGAAACACTATGCAGGATCATTATGAATCAAAACTGAACTTCACAGCACTTAAGAAAACAAACAATAGCTTCTAAGGTTGTTGTGAGAGTTAATATGTTTAAAAAAAAAAAAAAGAGTTAATATGTTTGCAGCACATGGGACAGTTGATTCGGCCCCTCTCTATAGGATTTCCGAGGCTGTGGAGTCCTGGTGTGGCACTGTGGGATAAACATTCAACCACTAAGTCGGTTTGAACTGCAGGGTTAGCAGTTTAAACTTAACATCAACAACCGCGCAACCCAGGTCCTGGTGGGGCTATAGGAGAAGAACCGAACTGCTAACCCCAGCAGCTTCGCTGGAGAAAACCATAAAGATTTAAGCCTTGGAAACCCTGTACAGGGTTGCTGTGGGTCAGAAATGACTTGATGGCAGTGGGTAATGGGGATTGGTGGGCACTGGGGAAGGTCCTGTATGTCATGTTAATTGAAGGACTGGCAGACAGGGGATTCATTTCAACATGTATTCATCTTTTCTCCTTGTTGCTGTTTGCTGCAGTCGAGTCACCTTCTGACTCTTGGTGACCTCATGTACAGTGAAATGAAATGCTTCCTGTACATGAGGTCACCAAGAGTCAGAAGGTCTCAGCCTCACATTCGCATGCAGGGTGTTATTGTTATTAGGTACCATCGAGTCAGTACTGACTCAATGCACAGCAGAACGAAACACTGACTGGTCCTGGGTCAACCTCACAATCATTGCTACATCTGAGCCCATTGCTGCCGTCTCGCTGGGAGTCTTCCTCTTTTTCTCTGACCCTCTACTTTACCAAACATGATATCCTTCTCCAGCTACTGGTCTCTCCTGAAGATATGTCTGAAGTATGAGAGATAAAGTCTAGCCATCCTGGCCTTCAAGGAGCACTCTGGCTGCAGTTTTTCCAACACAGATTGGTTTGCTCTTTTGGCAGCCCATGGCACTTTCAATATTCTCCTCCAACACCAAAACTCAAATGCATAAATTCTTCTACAGTCTTCCTTACTCACTGTTCATGAGGTCATTGAAAATACTGTGGTGTGAGTCAGGTGCACCTTAGCCCTCAAACTGGCATCTTGGCTCTTTAACAATCTTATTTGGAAGGATGCAGGTTGGACCATTCTAATTCAAAGAGTTTTCATTGACTGGTTTTGGGAAGCAGACCACCAGGCCTTTCTTCCTAGTCTATCTTAGTCTGGAAGCTTCACTGAAACCTGTTCAGCATCATGTTGCTGGCCTACTTTATCATTTCACCCTGATGGTTCATATACTTACATTTATCATGATCTTAAAGCATTTTATGTATTACATGATCTACTCATTGATTGTCTGAAAGGTAAGCTGCATTAGATCAATGACTTAGAATTGCTTACTGCTGTGTGCTTACCTTTGCCATGGAGTCCATTCTGACTCATGGAGACCCCATGTGTATGAGAGTACAGCTGTGCTCCATAAGGTTTTCAATGGTTGATTTTTCAGAAGTGCAGTGCCAGGTCTTTCTTCTGAGTAGACTTGAAACATCAATCTTTTGGTTAGAAGCTAGAGGCATTAAGCATTTGCACCACCCAGGGGCTCCTCCTCAGGGTCTGTTGTTGTTAGGGGTCATCAAATTGATTCCGACTCATAGCAACCTGATGTACAACAGAACACAACCCTGCTCAAGCTCACACCATCCTCACTATGGTTGCTAAGTTTGAACCCATTGTTATAGCCAGAGTGCCAACCTATCTTGTTGAAGATCTTCCCCTTTTTTGTTGACCCTCTACTTTACCAAGCAGGATGTCCTTCTCCAGAATACTTTCAAGGAGCGTTCTGGCTGTGCTTCTTCTAACATCCCTCGATATATTCAATATTCTTTGCTAACACTATAATTCAAAGGCAGTGGTTCTTCTGCAGTCTTCTTTATTCACTTTACAAAATTTGCATGCATGTGAGGCAATTAAAATGCCAAGGCTTAGGCCAGTTGCACCTTAGTCCTCAAGGTGACATCTTTGCTTTTTAAAACCTTAGCATCCAACCCTACCCAGAGAAGCAGTGATGCCTGAGATGGAGGCAGAGATGATGACGTGGAAAGATGGAGCAGTTGGGGACTTTAAACACAGGGAGAGGGGCTGTGTGCTGACGACTGGGAGGCAGGCTTGTAGTGTATTCCCTTTGGTTGGTTGATGATGCATGGAAGGGATTGTAACCATGGCAATGAAATGATATACGATAGGATGAATGTAAAACTAATGTTCTCCCATGTAAACTATTACATAATTCACAAGAAAACTTTAAAAAACACACACACACAAAAAA
>NW_006408608.1:8510432-8524200 GCF_000296735.1 Chrysochloris asiatica
GTTTCGAACTGCTGACCTTGAGGTTAGCAGCCCTATTCGTAACTACTACGGCTACCAGAGCTCCTTGGGGGGTGGGCCTAAACCTCCAACCTTTCAGTTTGCACCATTCAAAGATGCCAATCAAAATAGTACTAATCCTTATGGTAATGCAGTGGTTATGAGTTGGGCTGCTTACCTCAAGGTCAGCAGTTTGAAACTATCAGCTATTCCATGGGAGAAAGATGAGGCTTTCTGCTCCCATAAAGATTTACAACCTCGGAAACCCTATGCAGAGTAACCATGATTTGGAACTGACTCCATGGTACATAACCACCATCACCACCACCAAGACAAGGAAGACCAGCACATTCTGATTGTTCCCATGGTGATTACTTTAAGGCTGTTAGGAAAGTTTGCATTCCTTTCAGATCAATTCCCCCCACCTGCTCCTGCTTTGCTGCTTTGCAGGATCCTGGTACTCCTAAGTAGCAGCCTAACCCTCTCTCTCTTTCTGCCTGCCTTTCTCGTAGGCCTGAACGAAATCCAATGCTCGCTGCCCTTAGAGAACAGGCAGATCTTCCTGCATGAGCTGTCGGAGGCCAGCTTCAGTGAGTGCAAGTTTAGCCTGTCACTCACAGACCTGCTCATCATCATCTTCTCAGGTGTGGCTGTCTCCATCGCCGCTATAATCTCCAGCTTCTTCCTAGCCACCGTGGTGCAGTGCTTCCAGAGGTGTGCCCCCAACAAAGACACCGAGGATGAAGATGAGGATGAGGATGACTGAGCCCCCCCGCCCACTCTTCACTCCAATAGCCCAGTCGGTTGGTCCTCTCAAAGTGTAGAGGGCAATGCTGCAAACAGAAAGGAATTCAGCATCCGTGAACCAAGTTGAACCCTGCTCCTTGTAGTGTCTTGGACCTGGGAGCTCCCGGTGTGACTCCCCCAGGCTCAGAGTTTAGCACCAGCAGAATAGAGGATCCCAGGAAGGATCAAGGCAGTCATTCCTGGAGGGAAGCCTGCCTCTGTTTGAGGTGTGTGTGGAGAGAAGATGACCAAGGCAAGCTTCCTGGCTGATGATTGAAAACCTTCCAAGGAGATTTGAAGACTGGAACCTTTTGAGTGAAAAGGTTTTGTGTCATGCATTTCTCTGATCTGTGTTGGAAGATCAAAGTGCCTCCCACCTATTAAGAGGCAGCAATTCAGAGACTGAGGATCCAAGTTCAGATCATCCTCTGTGGGAGTGGGATTTTTGCTCTAGGCCTTCAGAAACCTGGGGATGTTATGCAGAGAACTGATAAACCCATGTTTAGCTAGAGAGGCACCAAGGGATAAGCTAAGAACTGGCAAAGTATTTTTTTTTATTTTATTTTTTTTAATTTTTGTTGTTGTTGAGAATATAAACAGCAGAACACACACTAATTCAACAGTTTCTACATGCACGATCCAGCGATGGTGATTCCATTCTTTGAGTTTTGCAAACTCTCTCATCCTCCTTTCAGGAGAATTGTCCTCACCCATTAACATAAGGCCCTGCCCCCCAAAATTTCTTACAGAATACTTTGAGTTGCTGTTGGCAGTTTGATCCAACATTTTGTTGTTGTTAAGTGCCATCGAGTTGGTTCTGACCCGTAGCGACCCTGTATAGAGTTTCCAAGGAGCAGCTGGTGAGCTTGAACCGCTGACCTTGTGGTGCAAAGTTTTCAGTGCAGTGCATTAGCCCACAACGCCACACCAGAACTCCATGATACCATATAGATAGATCTTAAAAGAAGCATCGTATTCAAAGCAGATATCCTTTGTCAGTTAAGCTCAACTATTATTTGGTTTTGAGAAGATTTCAGGGCATATTTTGGGTTTTGGTTTACGGATGATCTCAGGGAAGTAATTTCAGGGGTTCCTCCAGCCTCCATGGTTCCAGAAATTCTGGATTCCATGAGAACCAAAGGGGTTTTGTTGTTACATTTTTGTGAGTGGGTTGGGAAAATCTATTACTGACATAACTCAAACCCTGATCCTTATCCTAAGAAGTAACAGTTTAAGAGAGGTAAAGACAGTCATTTGGTACAATTGTGATAGTCGCTGATGGGATCACTCTTTCCTCAGAAGTCCAAGCAGATTATTTCCCTTTCCCGCTCCTCACCCTGAGCCCATCCTCAGCCAAATGAGGCGTCATCCCTCCATTCTACCACAGTTCCAGACCTGACAGCTCTAGAACGCACCGGGATTCCACTAAGCTGGACCAACAAAGGTTAAACCCTAGGACTCGGCTTCTGAAAAACCTCTATCAACAGCTTTAGGGTGAGTGTGTGTGACATTTCACAGCATAGGCTGTGGCAGGCACTTTGGTTCAGAGACAATGTGAAATAAACAAAATTCCACGCCCAGGTGGATTAATGCAAGATGACTTGTGGTAGCAACATTGGACCACACTGGAGACTGAGACTTAAGCGAGGGGCTCTGGAGAAGCTCCGGGGTGGTTGTGGCAGCACTTCTCATTGCTCCCTGCCATCTTAGCTTCCAGAAATATTTACTGAGTGCTTACTAAGTGCTAGGCACTGTGTTGGGCCCTGCAAATAGGCACAACACAAAAGATAGTCCCTGCTGTCCTTTCCCTCGTGTTCTTATGTGTAGGATGTGAAACAGACAAGTGAAGGAAAGTGTAATTTTAGGTAGTGATGAACACCTAAACCAAGCCAAACTAGTTGCTGTCAAGTCTTCTCCAACTCCTGGTGACTCTACGTGTGGCAGAGTAGAACTATGATCCACAGGGTTTCCAATGGCTGATTTTTTTTTTTTGTGGTTGTTGTTTTGGAGGACTCACCAGGCCTTTCTTTTGAGATGCCTCTGGGTGGTTTTGAACCACCAACTTTTCAGATAGCAGTCAAGTTTGTGAACTCTTTGTTCTACCCAGGAGCTCCTGTGATACAAGAAATAAACATGAAAGAAATGAATAAGGTCACCTGGAGCCACTGTGGAGTAGAGCTTTAAAAGACCTCTCATTAACACATAAAAGACTTTGAGCTGAGTGTCTGACCTCCTGGCCTCCACCCTTCCTCCTTCCTTTTCTGCTCTTTCACGCTCTTTCTTTACTTGTCCTTCTTCCCTGTTCCACCTAGAGGAGACTCTCTTGCTCCCCAGCATTGTTAATTCCAGTGGAAGAGACCCTTGGCCCAGAGGGGCTGTCCCCTGGGAGTCGCTGGGCACAAGGAGTAGGAGCAGCATCTCCGTGCTTCTCCATGACAACATTAGTACCAGCGCTGTTCTCTCCTGAGGGAACCATTTCTGTGGGCTCTGACTCTCAGACATCCTCAGTGCAGGGCTGAAGCAGCAACACAGGCAAACAGAAGTTGATCACCATTAGCTGTTAGGGATGAGAGCAGTGGTGACTTGGAGTTAGAATTCTCGCCTTCCATGCAAGTTCAATTCCAGAACAGCGCTCTCCTGGACAGCGGCCACCTGTCTGTCAATTTTCCATGAAGCTTTCAGACTAAGGTGGACTAGGATGAAAGCCTGGTCATCTAGTTCTGAAAATCCTACGGATCCCAGGGCACAGGTCTCAGCAGCATTTCGTTCCGCAGTGCATGGGGTCACTATGAGCTGGGCGCTGATTTAGCTGCAGCCAACAGCCATGAATTCCTGCTTTAAATTCTGCCTACAGATTCCAGCTAGCATTTACACCCGCATGTCAATGAAGGTTCAAAGTTTCCTGGAGAAGGATTTTCATCAGGGAAATTACATTGGCCTTGGTGTGAGGAAAGATCAGAAAAGATCATAAGCATAAAAATCACCTAGCGTTAGCACCTCAACAGTACTGTGCACCCATAGATTCAGTGGGTGAGATGTATATGTGGCTGGACTTGTTGCCTGTCCCTTCCCCACTCTACTCCCATGAGCAACACTTTGAGGACACATGGAAAGGCCCTGAGCCCCAGTCAGAGTTTCAGTTTGTTTCTCCTGGAATCCTAGGGAGCCGTGCCCCACACTGGGTGACCAGCACTAGCCCCTTGTTCCAATAGGCCCTTGGAGATGAATTTCCACCTGGAGAGTCTGTTTTATTCCTCCCATTGTCCTCCAGCTATTCATTCTTTCTGGCCAGCAGGCTTATCTGTTTCCTTCAAAGCCCTGAGTACTGAGCAGAGGAGGGTCCTGGTGGTCATTTGCTGAAGGATGCTGACTGCAACCAGGGGCTTGCTGGGTGAGGCTCAACCATCGTTTCTGCCTCTGCACCCCAGAGCTTTGGAACAAACATGATTCTGGGGCAGAAAAGGAGCTTTAAAACATTCCCAGTTGAAAGGGGGTGCATAAATGCCCGCTGAAATAGTCACTTACTGCCTGGGTATCGTTTCTTTAAAATATTGGGGACATCTGCAGTGAGGCCCAAGAAAATACACTGGCATTGAAGGAGGAGAAATACTTTTTGAAGGGTGACCTTGCCCAGCCAATGGCTTAAGTCTCCCTGACTTGCCTTAGGATTTCATGTTATTCTTATTAACAACAACGACAACAGTGCTACACACCAGGTAAGATGAGCACCATTGCAGGGCTGAAATGCCCCTCCCACATCTCCCCTGTGTTATGATGTGAGTCACAGTTCAATAGTCCCCTGCCCAGAGTCATCCCCTCAGGTCACCCTGTTTATTTCATTTCCTGCAGAGTGTGAACTGTCCTCTAAAACCACCCTCCTTGTTTGCTTCCTTGTTTACTCACAGAGATCACAAAGGAATGGTTTTCAAGGCAGAATTTTATTTTCTTACATTTCTGGAGGCTGAAAATATAAATCAGTGTCTCAACTATGTTGTTGTTGTTAAGTGCCGTTGAGTCAGTTCTGACCCATAGCGACCCTGTACAGGGTTTCTGAGGCTGTAAATCTTTACGGGAGCAGAAAGCCTCATCTTTCTCCCGTGGAGCAGCTGGTAGTTTCGAGCAGCTGACCTTAAGGTTCTCAGCCTGAATCGTAACCACTACGCTACCAGAGTCTCAACTATGGCAGTCCCTTATATGTAGGTCATCTTAAGGAGCTCTGGTAGCGTAGTGGTTACGAATCAGGCTGCTAACTTCAAGATCGGCAGTTCAAAACTACCAGAGGTTCCGCGGGAGAAAGGTGAGGCTTTCTGCTCCCCTAAAGATTTACAGCCTCGGAAACCCTGTGCAGGGTCATTATGAGTCGGAACCGACTCCACGGTACTTAAAAACAACAAAAAGCATAGCACAGACTTGTACACAACACTTTAACCCCATACCCACTGCCACTGAGTCGATTCCCACTCATGGTGACCTAGGATAGAGTAGAACTGTCCCAGAGGGTTTTCAAGGCCTTGAAACTTTCTGGAAGCAGACCGCACGTCTTCTCCCCCACAGCAGCTGATGGGTTTGAATGGTGACAGCTGGCATCTTTAACTACTGTGCTTCTTACATGACGCTTTACACACATAGAAGAGAGACCAGCCAAGATCAGCATCATTAGTGGTTCTGGTTCCCTGCAGCCAGCAAGTAGCTTCCCATAGCTGGGGCTGGTCTGGTGTTATGCATGCACCCCACTCATGCTGCAAGTGAGGGACCCCGTTCCCTCTGCACCAGAATCAAATATAGAAATTGGGTTGGCTAGGTGCCTTATGGAGTCCTGATGTGGCGCTGTGGGTTAATACTCTGGACTGCAAAATCAGTTTGAACCGCAAGGTCAGTCAGTGGTTCAAGCTCACCAGCCATTCCTCGGAAACCCTACATGGCCGCTATGAGCTGGAACCAACTTGACAGCACTTAACAACAGCAAGGTGCCTTATGGCACAACCATGAACAGAGGAGAGAGATGGTTCACTGTGTACCCCTAATAAGGAGGAGTTTTCCCTCAGAGGGAGAAGAAACTGGGAGAGAGAGAGGCTCAGTTCACAGACTATGTTATCAGAGTCCAACACCTGTGAGTGGGAAGGCCAGGTGGACCAGGGGGTCGGAAACACTGCTTTCCTGTTTTCCCAACACCAGCCTAGAGGGCAGGTGATGGAGTGGGACTTGGCCTCAGGTGATCTGTGTTGGCAATGACTTCTTGGGCTAGAGGGAGCAGGCCAGTCAGGGGCGAGGTGGAGAGGCACACATCCCCAAACTGCATCAAAAAGAAATGAAAGGGGCATTTGTGAAAGCAGCAAGACAATTTATCCAGGCTGCCATAGAAAGGAGCTCTGGTAGCGTAGTGGTTACGAATCGGGCTGTGAACCTTAAGGTTAGCGGTTCGAAACTACCAGCCGCTCCGCGGGAGAAAGATGAGGCTTTCTACTCCCGTAAGGATTTACACCCTCGGAAACCCTGTACCGGGTCGCTATGGGTCGGAACCGACTCGACGGCACTTAACAACAACAACAATAGTAGGAGAAAGGAACCTTGGTGGTGCTGTAGGATAAGCACTGGGCTGCTAACCACAAAGTTGGCAGTTTGAGCCCACCAGCCTTTGTATGGGAGAATGATGAGGCTGTCTGCTTCTACAATGCTGTACAGCCTCAGAAACCCTGTACAGGGTCGCTGTGAGTCAGAACCTACTCCATGGTACTTAACATCAACAACAGGAGAAGGAAAGTCTAGTAAGTGATTGAGCTTGACTCCAGTTAGGACACAGGTGACTAGAGTTTTTAAAGAAGAGAGATGTGGGAAGGACATGAAGAGACTTGTCCAGCCCCTTGGGGACATGGCCAGATGCAGGCAGATGCCAGGCTAAAGTTTGGACAAGTCTTTTCATGCAGGCAGGCAGGTCATTAAGCTGCACAGTTCTTGAGCTCCATGCACAGTTCACAGCTGCTTGCTGGGTTCTAGAAAAGCACTTAACAATTATTGCATGCAAGTCCTACATCCAACCCCTCAGACTCCTCCCGAGACTCAGATCCACTGGAATCGCATGTCTTATTTTGTTCTTCTTACAATTCGATGGAGGTGCAGCGGTTAAGCACTCAGCTGCTCACCCAAATGACATCAGTTTGCACCCACCAGCCACTCCACGGGGGAGACGTGGCAGTCTGCTTCCGTAAAGATGACGACAGCCTTGGAAACCCTAGGGGGTCTACTCTGTCCTATGTGGTCACTGAGTCAGAATTCACACAACAGCAATAGGTTCAATTTCATGATCAGGTGATTTTAGTAGTATTGAGTTGACTCTAACTCATGGAGACCTCATATGTGTCAAATAGAACTATGCTCGCTACAGTTTTCAGTGGCTGAGTTTTGGGAAGCAAATCACCAGGACTTTCTTCCAAGGTGCCTTTGGGTGAACTAGAATCACCAAATTCTTGTTTAGTAGTCAAGCTTACTCCCAGACTCCACATCATAAGTGAGTCTGTCCTGGGCCCCGTCCTTGAGTCCTTGAGGTGCAGCATGGTGGCCAACCCAGAGGTGTTCAGTCAATGCCCTGGTGTCCTGGAGCCTGAATCCTGGACATGGGAAGCAGTGAGACCGTTCCAGAACTCTTCCATTCTGAGACTTCAGCTTGGGCAGGAGCTCAAGGTCAAGGAACGTTCTGGTGTTTTTCTTGTGGCCCAAGAAGCAGAATCGAGAGCCAGAAATGTGGATCTGATGGGAAGGAGGGGAAGGAGAAAACACTGTGTACCACCAGTACAGCCCTGGGACCCAGGCAAGAGGGGCCCCTGTCTTGGATCTAGAACTTTGAGTCCAGTTGTGCTCCAGAAGTGCTCTGCTCCATACTTGAGGAATCTTTAAGGCCAAGGGCATGTGTCCGCTAAAATCAGAGGTCTGGGGTTATTTGCGCGAGAGTTCTAGGGGTCCAGTTTCCCAGAGCAGGTTCTGTACAAACAACCCCAAGCCCACTGTCAGAACCAGCGTGACTTCATCCTGGCCTGCCTCCTTCGTGGTAGAAGCTGGCTGGGAATGTGAGTAGAGCTTGGACTTGCGACAGGTGCATTTTCACAGGTGGGCACAGGACTCCTCGAGGTGCAGGGCGGAGCCAGGGGTGGAAGGGAAGGGGCAGCTCACAGACAGCTCAGTTCTCCCCACACTACCACAGTCTGTGCATAATACCAAAAATTCATGAATTTACAACTTCAACCTGATCTCCCAAATCATTAAGGTGCCTATCAAGAGAGCTGACTAGAAGATTTTCTTTTCTTTCTTTCTTTCTTCTCTTTCCCTCTCTTTTTTTAAAGAACGTTTTATTGAAGGGTTTGTTAAATTCATTTATGACTTAGAAATGGTGGGTAGAGGGTGCATGTTCTTAGTTTGTTTTCACTGATGTTACAGGTGGATCTGGGGACACAGCAAAGGGAAGCCATGTGCCCTGGTTCTTGACCCCAGGACTGGATCCTGCTTCTGCCCTGGGCATCTGGTCCACAAGGACTTTTACACAGGAAGACAGGTTGAGAAATGCTCATTCCATCACCTGCCCCAGCAGGGAGGAGGGGTTTGCACTGAGCATCCTGCTATCTGCTCCTCCTCCCTCCCCTGTCTTCCTTTCTTCTCCAGGTTTTCTTCCTCTTATCCTTCCGCACCTCTTCTTTTGTCCTCTGCCCTATCCCCCTCCTCCTCCCCACCTCCTCTCCTCCTCTGTCCCATTCTTCCTTTCTCTTTAACCTCCTCATTCTTATCCTCCTTTCCTCCTCCTCCTCTCTCTCCCTTCCCCTTTAATCTTCCTTTACTGCCCTCGATCTCCCTACGGGTTCAGATGGACAACATGATGGGCATGATTTCTAGGTGCAGACAGTGGCTGGGGGGTGGGTGGAGTTTCCTTCTTACAAAATTTAACTGGACCACAAAGCACATAAAGACTCTTCATCCCATTAACAGCCCACCAGCACGATGCCTTGGCTGTAATCCCTTTTATCGAAGTCTCCAGTAGCTTTGAGGGTTAAGTAATTTATTATTTGCCAAGTGGCCTATACAAACCCGGTTCCGATTCTGACCCCTACGACAGACTTGATGGCTTTATTCTTAAAGACATTAGGGTGTTTTCTCACGTACAAGATTTTTTTAAAAAGCTGTTTGGAAACAAGATCTGATTTTGAAACATGCCTTTCCAGGGTGTTAAGTGAATGAGCATATTTTGGCTAGGGAAAAAGTTCAATGTGCTGTTTTAATAAAACGTCACACCCACATTCAGGATCGTTAGTCATGAGCTTGTCCCTATGGTGGAATTCCTGGAATGGAACCTGAGCCGGCAGTTGGATTTCCAAGAATCCTTCTTTCAGAGTTTGCCACTCAGTACAGAACCACCACAACCAGCCCCTGTTGTTGTTGCTACTAGCTGCCATCCAGTCAGCCCTCAGCTCATGGTACTCCCCACACACAGTGATACAACACACTGCCTGGCCCTAGACCATTCCCATGATATGCTGTGGAGAGGACGGACCATTGTGATCCATTGACTGATTTTCAGAAGTAGATGACCAGGCCTTTCTTCCTAGCGACTCTTAGCTCTGCTGAAACCTGTTCATCAGCACCATGCAAGCCTCCATTGATAGATAGGGGTGGCTATACGTGAGATAGAATGGCTGGAAATTGAACCTGGGACTTCTTTCTTCATAGAGGTCAAGAACACTGAGTACCACTGGCTTCTAGTCACATGCTAACCTGTCTCAAAAAGAACCCCAGGAGAAGAAATTAATAAATTACAGGGTAATCTCGAAATTAATGGTGGTGGTGGTGTGCTGTGGAGTCGGTGCTGACTCATAGCAATCCTGCATAGGATTTCCAAGTCTGTAAATCTTTATGGGAGCAGAAAACCTCATCTTTGTCCCATGCAACAACTGGTAGTTTTGAACTGCTGACCTTGAGGTTAGCAGCCCAACTTGTAACTGCTACACTACCCATGAAAATAAAAGAGGAAAACCACAAAGATTTAATAAACATTAAAACAAGAGCAATGAAGAAAATGACAAGTAACCCCACAAACCAAATCAATTCTGCACAGAAAATTATGTGGGACAAAGAAGCCAGCAGCACCACAAAACACACACACACACACAGCAAAGTGACAGCAATCAACTCATACCTAGTGATAATTACACTGAATGTAAATGGATTAAATATATCAGTCAAGGGACAGTAGCAGAATGGATAAGAAAACAGAATCCTTCGATATGCTATCTACAAGAGACACAATGAACACAAAGACAAAACTAGACTAAAAATCAAAGATTGGAAAAGATTACATCAAGTTAACAGCAAGAAAAAAATGAGCATTTTTTATATTGATTAATATGACTGCAATCATTTATACTTATTGATAATTACACTGAACATCAAGATTGCAGAATGGATAAGAAAACAGGATCCTTCAATGTGCTGTCTGCAAGAGACACACCTTACACACAAAAACTAACATAGATTAAAATTAAAGGATGAAAAAATATATTAAGCTAATGGCAATCAAAAACAAGCAGGAGTAGAACTATTAATTCTGATAACGTAGATTGTTTAGAAAAATTAACATAAGTAAAAGGACATTGTTGCTATTGTTAAGTGCCATCGAGTCAGTTCCTACTTATAGTAACTCTGTACAGGATTTCTGAGACTTAAAAAAAAAATCTTTGTGGTAGCAGAAAGTCTCATCTTTCTCCTGCAGAGTGAATAGTGCCCTCAAACCTCAGACCTTGTGGTTCACAATCCAGTACTTATTGTATGGAGCCACCATGCTCCCAAAAGGACAGTATCTCATGATGAAAGTGTCAATTGAAAAAGAGAACATAACCATAATAAATATCTATGCTCTCAGTGAAAGAACCTCGAAACATATAAACTCTAACAGAATTAAAGAAAGACATAGACAAATCTACAATACTAGTTGTTAGATGATGTCAAGTTGGTTCCGACTCATAATGACCCTGTATAGGGTTTCCAAGGAGTAGCTGGTGAGTTTGAACTGCTGACTATGCAGTTCAAACCAACCTTGAGGTCAAGTGCTTGTTCTACAGTGCCACACACAGGAAATTTTAATATACCACTTTTGATGAAGGACAGAACAACTAGAAAGAATCTCAACAAAGACACAGAAGAATTATATAGTTAATAATATTAACTGACTTGGCCTCATAGATTTATACAGAGCACAACCAGCCAGCCAGCATCAGAAACCAGACCAGGGTGTATAGTAGGACACAGGAAATGGACAGCTCTGGGATCCCGGGCCTCTATTCCCTCCTGATGGTGAAGGATGCTACGAAATTTTGCTGGTGGCTGGGTGTGCCTGACTCTACTCCTCATTACAGGAGCTGCCTAAGAAACCAGGCAGGAAATGCAGGTGCCAGGGCCCCTACCATAGGCTCTAAGCTGGCACATCACTCCTCATCTCCATCCAAAGATATCTTCTAGACTGTAAACTCTATGAGGTCAGGGCTAGTCAGGTCATCCATCACTAAATACTTGCCTTTGACCCAGACCTAGCAAACAGGAACTCTCAATTGTCAGTGATGAACAGATACATTTCCCACCTGGAGAGGGTCACACCAGGACCTTCCTGAAAGAAGTCCAAGGGAGTGAGGACTCAGGGCAGAGCCCAGGCTGGGGGCCTTACCAGGAAGCCAGTCATTAAAGCGGTTGTCCCTGTAACCCTTGAATGCATCAATACACTGTGTTTTCTTTTCACAGTGCTCTTCACCATGTAAGTTTCTGATCGTCTTGCTTATCTTGTATCTCAGAACCTAGAACTACTTTGTACTTGGCAGGAGAGTAATACATATTTGCCAAGTGAATGGATGAATGGATGGATAGATAGATGAGTGGATAGATAGATGCATGCATGCATGTATAAATGGGTGGCTATGTGGATAGATGGATGGATGGATGGATGGATGGATGGATGGATGGATGGATGGATGGATGGATGGACAGCTGGAAGGACAGATGGAAGGATGGATGGATGGGTGAACAGATAGACAGCTGGAAGAATGGATGGATGGACAGACGGACGGATGGATGGGCAAGTGGAAGAATGGATGGATGGGTGAATAGATGGATGAATAAATGGATGGACAAGTGGAAGCCCAGATGGATGGATGGTAAATTTGCTACCCTTTCCAAGGACTTGGAAGCTATACATAGCATGTGAGGACTACAGCCAGAGAAGGATTTATGAGACTCAAACTGGAAGTGTTAAGGAAAATTCCACTTCCCTTTGCAGAGGACAAAGGTACCAGCCCAAGCGTACAACCTGTGGTGTTCCCCTCCTTTGCAGTTGCCCATCTCTGCCGTAGCTCAGAAGCCTTTTCCTCGGCCCCAGTATAGCCTGCTGATGACTGATAGTGAACACGCACACTTGCCTCTTGCCTTTCCTCTGGAATCCTGGTACAATAGGCCCTTTGTCCAGACTGTGTGGTCCAGTTAGGCACAGACAGTTGCCTTTTGCCTCTCTGAGCCACCCTCCCCCTCCTGTCGTCCTCTCCTTGGCATCGGCGGCTGGGCACTGAGTGATTTCTATTTGTGACCATCTGACCCCTAATTACTCCAGTTAATTACTTGGACAGGCTTTCCCTGACAAGAGGGCTAGGTGTGCTTTTGCTTAAAACCCATGGACAGGGAGAAGGAGATGCTCTTCATCTGTCCTTGTTTACCACCTGCCTCTGCAGCGGGAGGAGATGCGGTCACTGCTCAGGTCATTCCGTCTGCCCAAGACTGGCTCTCTTGGGTGTGCTCGGCCATGGAGGTCAGTCTGTGGTTCTGGCTGTTTCCCTCAAAGCGCTGATGCTCTCACTAATCCTGAATCTCCTGAAGTAATGGGTTGTTTGTTGGGGAAACGTGTGGTGGCAGAGAGAGCAGGAGTGGGAAGGAGAGAGGTCAACCCCGTCTGTGAAAAGTTGGATTAACCACTGGTATTATTTCTGATCTGTGGCGCTGTAGGATGAGCACTGGATCACAAGGTCACTTTGAACTACCCAGTCCAAGAAAAGGGCAGCATGGGGTAGCCCAACCACAGCACAGAGTCCAAGAGGGATGTAAAAGCCTTCAGCTCCCATCACTCCTCAAAACATCACATCCTAACCCCACTCTTTTCCTGGGTCGTGGTGTGTGTGACATTGCAGGATAAGCACTGGACTGCTAACGGCAAGGTCAGCAATTCAAATATACCAGCTGCTCCTCTGGAACCCTTTACAGTGTTGCTATGAATGGGAACCGACTCCATGGCACTTAACAACAAGGAAGGGACCTAGATGGTGCCAACGGTTTTCTCCCAGCTACTAAGCTGAAAGTTAATGGTTCGAACTTACCCATCAGTACTGCAGAAGGTCTGGCAATCTGCTTCTATTAGCCAAGAAAGCCCTGTGGAGCTCACTTCTACTCTATAGCATATGGGGTCACCATAATCAATTAGATGCCACAGGTTTGAGGTTTGTTTCTGTTTGTTTTTCAGGGAGGGGACAGGAGTTCCTAGATGGCACAAAGGGTTAATCACTTAGCAAAAGGTTGGCAGTTTGAATCCAACAAAAGAAACACTTCTGAAGAAAGGTCTGCCAATCTTCTACTGAAAGGTCACAACCGTGAGAACCCTATAGAGTGCAGCTCTACCCTATGAAGGTGGGCGTGATGGGCAGCCACTGACTGGGTTTGTTATTTTTAGGGAGGGTCTAATAAGTTTTCAGATAACTTGGACTTGCATTTGTCCCTCTTTTTCCCCATTTGTTTTGCCTTCATTCTTTTAATTACTTGTTTCTTATTTAGAATACATTCATTCATTCAGAATTAATTATGTATTATTTGCCATGTCCCAGACACTAGTCATTGTACCAAAAGGAAATGGTTAATGTTCAACCATTTCAAGAGATACCATATGAACAAGAGCCAATGATACTCAGAGAGGAAGTCCAAA
>NW_006408608.1:8525690-8527777 GCF_000296735.1 Chrysochloris asiatica
GTCATATGGAAACAAACAAGACAAATATGGCCTCTTCTCACAAGCAGTTTTAGAAAATTATTAGCACACAAAAAAGATACATAAACAAGGAATCATAACAAATGTGATGTTATGACAGGACATGGCAGGTGTTTGGGGAGCAAGGAATGCGGGCCTTGTCTGGGTAAGGGGTCACGAGGAGGGATGTTCATGAGTTAGCCATGTTAAGTGGGTTGGTATGAAACACAGGGAAGTGGGAAGAATGTTTTAGGCAGAGAATAGGGAGAAACTCCAAGATGCTTAGAGGGGCTGGGCTGGAGATTGAAAGGGAGGGAGGTCTTTGGTCCATCCTGGTGCCAAGCAGTCCAAGTCCTTTTCAGATCCAGCTTGTCCATTCGGAAGCAGATCATTAAGTCTTAACCATTCAGCCACCCAGGGCTCCTAAAGAAAATGCTATGGAGTAGTTCTACTATGTAACACATGGGGTCATCATGAATCAAATAGACTCAACCAGTAACTGATTTGTTTTTTGCTTTTCTTGCACTGAGCATAATGCTTGTATGAGTCATTCATGTTGTAGCATGTATCAGTACTTCATCCCTTTTTATGGCTGAATAATATTCCATTGTATGTTTTGTTTCTCCATTCATCAGTTGATGAACACTTGGGTTGTTTCCACTGGGGCAATTAGAAATAAAACAATGAATATTCATGTGAACATTTTTGTGTGAACATATGTTTTCATTTCTCTTGGGTGTACATTTAGGAGTAGACTTGCTGGAGTATATGGTAACTCTATGCTTAACTTTTTGAGAATCTACCAAATGTTTCCCAAATAGCTGCACTATTTTATACTCCCAGTAGCAACATACAAGGGTTCCAAGTTCTCCCATATCTGCATGAGCACTTGGTATTGTCCATCTTTTTCATAATAGCATTTTTATGGGTGTGAAGCAGCTCGTAGCTTCTTGTCCCCTCATTTCACTCATCCCTGCCTTACCTCTGGCTCCACCTATACAGCGGTACCTTTCTAATCCTTCTTGGGGATTGATGAGAAAGTGTCACAAGTTGGTGAGAATGCCCTGATCTTTTCTGTATCACCATAGAGAAAACTCTCCCCAGGACAGATGATCAGAGTTGCCTGGACCCCCATGCATAAAGCTGTACTCCATGGTCTATTATACAAAACCTGCTTGATCAAGGCTCAGCTAAAGAAACTTCCAACTATAAATTTCCAGTCTTCATCATCACATTCTCGTTTGGATGTGGAGTCCTGTGAGGGAGATTAGTGGCCTTGAGAAAGGAGGAGAAGCTCTTGAAATATCTGCTTTGAGCTGACTAGGGGAAGATGAATTGCTTTTGGGAGAGTGGGCTTGGAACAGGGAACACCTGGTTTCAGCAGAAGTCCTGGTAGAAGGGATACTCTCCAGAATCCAGCAGAGCCGTACTTCTCTGAAGCTCTCTGCTGTCATCAGGTGGTGGAACCTTTTGCTAGAACATAGCTCCAACTGCAAGTGTTGGAGCCAATGTTAGTTCTGACTCACAGTCCATGCTAGAAAGAATGATATGCAGTGTCCTTCAAAAGGGTAGCCAGGAAGCTTGGTAAAATGCTTCTCCTTAACTGAAATAGCTGGGGAGGGGACTGATCAACAGATTTTCCGGAATGCCTATCCCAGTGCTCCTGAAGGTGCTTTGCTTAGCTGTCTCTAGAACTTGCTCTTGGGTAATTGCTGATATCTCTTGGGAATTATGTAGCAACATCCCCATCTCAGTGGTATTCTGTGAAACCAACTTGCCAAAAAAAAATACTGATTTGTAGTTGTGATGATTAATGTTGTGTGTCAACTTGGCTAGGCCATGGTGCCCTGTTATGTGGTCAAAAACTAGTCTACAGGGAACAAACAAGATGGCGGTTTGGGTAGAAGGGCAGTGAGGAGCTCCGTCAGCAACAACACAGAATACCAGGGATGGTGCCCGAACTCTGAACCACATATAAAGGAATGTTTAGAAGGTTGAAGACTTGCAGCTAGGGAAATTGGTAGCAGAAGAAAGAAATCCGTTGCTTTCCAATTCAAGATGCTCAGCTGCTCCTGGAGTGGCCAACTTGG